>NC_061508.1:187490904-187676843 GCF_022539505.1 Lolium rigidum
TCTTCGCACAACTTCATCAAAACACTTGAATATATTCTATGCTCTTTGGCATCCCTATTTCCTGATGACATGTACACTTACCCCACTGCTATCCTCGCTCTATTTGCTGATTCACAGGTGGTTCGAGTGGTGATGACCGTGGTAGTCTTGCCAAGAGATGAAGGCATGCGAGGCCTCAAGGGTGCCGCACTAGCACTCGCATACCCAGCAAAGCAGCCCAGGGCAGTGTTCCGGATAGCTCAACCAGGGGGAGAAGCAAGTCTGTTGCCAATAGGAGGAAAGATAAACATGCAGCACAGGATGATGATCTTATTGAGAAACTGCCAACGTTTAATGTTGGCACAATACATGTTGGTGCCTGGAGAAGACTTCGAAAGGAGAACCCCTATCGATTTGAGGAACCCACTTACACTCATGGAGATAAATTTTTCTGGACCAACACCCAGCAGCTGTTGTGGGATGATTACTATAGCACTCCAGAGTGCATGAAGAATGGTACTATTGTGATGCCCAAGGCCATCAAGGATGTTCTTACAATGCATCAAGCCACCAAGTATCGCTTTGTGGTTGATACCTTGCAGCGGATGGGGCTGTTTGATCTCATGTGCTTGACGCCTGATGATGGGTGCTATTGTCCAATCCTTGTGAGGCAATTTCACTGCACTGTGTTTTTCCATGATGACCCAGCTCTCACTATGACTTGGATGACAGGACAAGCAAAATATACTTGCAACTATCTTGATTTCTGTGAAGCCATGGGGTTTGCTGGTGGTCGTGCTCATGGTTTCAAGATATACTCTCAGAACAAGTTCAATAAAGGGGACATTTCCTTCTGCTACCCTGAGGAACCCACAGCTGGTCCTCCCACCATCTCTGGCATGTACTACTCCTACCTTGTACTTTCCAAGCTATTCCGTGAGAATCTCATCAGCAAGTCCGGAGATACAAGTGAATGTCGTGCATACCATCTGAACTTGATGTACCACTGCCGTCCTGAAAACCAGAAGACCATTGATGGTTGTGATCTCCTCTACTGTGAACTGAGGCGCTCTGTTCGCGAAAAGATGACTCCAAATTATGCTCAGTACATTCAGCTGCTCATCAATAAGGTTGTGCCAGCACCTCACAATAAGCAAGATCAATGGGTCAAGATGGAAGCCTTCAAGGTACCTATACAAGGAGATAGACCGGAAATCCCTGCCATGATGCCCTCTGAGCGCCGGTCCAAGGAAAGGCACGACCCTGCTAGCTCCAGCTACTCTAGGCGCCCTAAGCGTGGTGCCTCACGTTTCTTGACCAGCTTGTGGCAGATGTGCAAAAACACCAATGATGTTGCTCATCAAAGCCTTTCCTTGAACCAGGAAACTAGGAGGCGCCAAAATGACTTCATGGCTGCCAGAAACGCTCCTTTTCCTCCTCCTGGCCCTGAGATGGAGCTTGTGCATGCACCTAATTGGGAGATGCCTCCCATTACTGATGAGATGCTCCAGAACTTTGATCCCTCCATGTACACTCTTGGTGGTCTTCCTCCTCGGTATGCTCAGGACCCTGATACTACTGGAGATGGAGAAGATGATGATGATGATGGCAACGAAGATGAGGATGAGGATGATGAAGAGCGTGATGGTGATGCTAGTGATGATGGCTCTCCACCCACAGGGACCGAGTTCTATTGACGGGAGCGCTAGCATCCCTCCTTTTTTTCTTCGCCTTTTTGGTGTTCCGATGCCAAAGGGGAGAAGAGAGTAGAGTCTAGGATCACGGGGTTCCTTGGTTGCACAAGCCATGCTTGACATTTTATTTGCTTCTTATCTGGCTTGTGCTTATTTGCTTGCTTTTTCATTCCAAGAACCATTTGATACTTTAAGTAATTCGTGTATGGTCATGTCCTTATATACTTAATCTCTATGTTGGGATGATTATGTGCCATGCTTATATATCTTGATATTCACATGTCCATACCATGCTTGTTTCCTAAAGATATTGGGGGAGCTTCTCATATTCCACAAATGGTGCACTTTGCATTCAAACGCAAATTCTCCAAGTGCACACATTATGGGGGAGCTGTCTCAATATCTCATATGGAATCAAGGTTTAAGGCTTATCATAATATCTATATGTGACTCTAGCTCTGTTTGTCATCATATACCAAAAAGGGGGAGATTGTAAGGGTATTTTACCCTTATCCGTTATTTTGGTAACTATGACACCGTGCTAGAGTATTTGGTCTAATACATGTCTACAAGATGATTCCTAGGTATTAGCCGAAGAGGTATAATGGTGTATCAATGGAACAAGAAGGCAATGGGAGACCCCCCACTTCGATGAAAAATCAACAAGGGATTTTCAGAGCATGGCCGGTCAGTGGCCCGGTCAGACCGGCCATGGCACCGGCCAGCCCGGCGCCGACCGGCCCCAGGACCGGTGCCAACCGGGTGGAGTCCAGTAAGGTTGGAGCGCTCGTCCGGTTGGAGTCCGGTCGCCGACCGGTTTGGACCGGCCGATCCGGTCCCAGGCCCGGTCGGACCGGGTGGTGTACCGGGCGCCCCGGCGCCCAACCGGCCCCCACGCCTGAGCCAGCCGGGTGGAGTCCAGTATGCCAAAGAAGACGCCCAGTCAGGATCCGGCCCCAGATCCGGTTTGGACCAGCCGGTCCGGTCCCTGGCCCGGTCTGACCGGCCCTCGCGCCGGCTCTGTCCGGCGCCTGGCCCGGTTGACCGGGTTTCTCGAGGAATCTGATGATGCGGCAAGTGAGCAACGGTCAAAATTTAAGTGACACTATATATACCCCTTCTTCTACCTCTGAAGGGGTAGGCACTACACTACAAGCTGTTCTTGAGCTCTCTCTCTCTCATACTCCATTATTAGAAACACCAAAAGCCTCAGATCTCGCTCCTCCTCCACCCAAACTCAAATCCCTCCGGGGAAACGATAGAGGAGGACCCGATCTACCGTTCTACCAAGCCAAATCTTATTCCCCCTTGTATTCATCAAGAAACTTGCTCTCTAGGGTTCCTTGGAAACCCTAGGTGGGCAAGAGAGGTCCGGAAGCATCCGGGCTGTAGATTTGCTCCTAACAAGATTGTGAAGGTTTAGAGGCTACCTCAAAGTCTACCACAAGTGAGTGAGCTATTCCTTCGTGGGATAGGCTCCGGAGAATAGGGTGAGCCTTCGTGGCATGGGGAATCCTTCGTGGGACCTCCACCCCTCCAAACGTGACGTACCTTCTTGCAAAGGAAGGGAACACGGGAATAAACCCTCGTCTCTGCGTGCTATCGGTTATCTCTAACCGAAATCCTTACTTGTGATATAACCGTCCGGTGAGAGCCTTCGTGCTTGAGTTACTTGTATCCTCATATAGGTTGTTTCACCTAGTTTGCATTAGGCTCATCTTTATATTCCGCAAAGCCTAATATTGCAAAGAAAGAATTAAAATCTGTAGAAACCTGTTCACCCCCCTCTAGGTTTACCATCTCTGAACTTTCAGTTTTCCTTTTACAGGTATCAAGGTGGTTGTTGAGAGACCGAGTTATAGGATAGATAGCCGCACTATCAAGTGAGGCTTTCAGTTGAGTAATTTGATCGCATCGTCTTAGGGAGCTCAATCCTTTGCATTCTTTGCATCCTTATATTCTTGTTTCTTCTTGATGTTTCTTTATTTGAGGTTCTTGAGCTTGTTGCTAGCTTTACAACAAGTCCAAGTTTATCTAAAACGGAATTTGTATGCATCTTATATTGTGTTTTCATGTTTGGAGGTTTTACCGGTTTAATTTTTTATAGGTATGCCAAACCTTTCATATTGTTGTTCTTATTCAATGGTTGGACTATGATGTTTCTATGCATAATGTTGTAGAGCTCGTTGTTGTGATTCCAACGAGCCCAAGATCATCGAAGTAGAGTCCGGATGCAAAAGTTGACGTATTTTCGGCGTCTGGCTTGGCAGGCCAGGTGTTGTTGCCGGGTAGGTCGTCAGCCAGCCCGGCCCGCCGGGCTCAGCGCCGGGTTGGCTCGATTTTTGCCCCAAACGGTCATATTTTTATGGGATATAAAAGGGGCCTTCTTCCCCATTGTTCTAAGTGTTCTTGAGCATGTTTTTGGCCACCATTATTGAACCTCTTGAGGTTGCTTCCTCCTCTTTCCCTCCTATGATTCTTGCATCTTTTTGTGGGGTTTGGAAGAGGAGATCTAGATCTACAGTGCCCACCAAACAAATCCTCCTCTAAGTGAGGGTAACCCCTTGGATCCTGATCTTGGAGTCATTGGTTGAGCTCCACCATTGTTCTTCCTCTCTAGTTCCCCTATAGAATTTATTGCTTTGGTGGTATTTGAGAGAGAAGGATTTGAGCACTTTTCTTGGTGTTCTTGCTTTGCATCCTTGCATAGTGTTGAGATCTCCATTATGATTAGTTCGAGTGAGAGACAGCGAGCTTGTTACTCTTGGAGGGTGACCTCCTAGTTGGCTTGGCGGTTGGTGCTCCGGTGACCTCTTCGTGGAAGATTGTGAAGAGGCCCGGCTTATCCTTCGTGTAGGTTGTGAAGTGGTTGTGGAGCTTGCCATCTCCGGAGTGGAGGAAATACTAACCATAATGGAAATACCTTTGTCCTTCGTGGAATGGGCTTGGAGAAGAAGGGGAGCCTTCGTGGCGTTCGGGAGACCTTCGTGGTAGCCCGCATCTCTCCAACATGACGTACCTCACCTTGTGTGGGGGAACATGGGAATACATCTCCGTCTTCGTGTGCCTCGGTTATCTCTATACCCGAGTTTACTTTCCTTGTGATAGCCATCGTGTTTGAAGTACTTATATCTTGCTATCACTTGTGCTATATATATCTTGTGCCTATCTTACTTATCTAAGTTTTTATTGTTGCACTTAGTTGAGCCTACCATATTTAGGTTTTGTGCTTGTAAAATAAACGTTAGTTTAATTCCGCATTCTTACAAGCCAAATCCATAATAGTTTTTAAAATGCCTATTCACCCCCCATGCGACATCTCATCCTTTCAATTGGTATCGGAGCAACGTCTCTCCTTGTTTTAGGCTTTACCGCCTTGAGAGTAAAGATGTCGGCTAGTAGTATAGTGCACAATGAAACATTTATATTTGATGGCACAAGTGACTATCCTTTATGGAGAAATCACATGCTTTGTCATCTTCGGACCTTGTGTCCAAATATAGAGTGATTTCTAGATGTAGGTTTTTCTCCTCCGATGGATCCTCAAAATCTATCTTTAGAGGAAGAGAAATACTTACATCTTTAAGCTCAAGTATCTAATGAGTTTGCATCGTATTTGTGCCCAAAGGTTCATTTGATGTTTGTGATGCTTGGAAAATGCAAGTTTTCTCATGAGATGTGGATCATGCTTGAAAAAGTTTATGGTGTGCCCACTTCTCATGAGGGTAGTTGTTCTTATGAGGGGATCTCTTCTCCTTCACATCATGAAAAGCTCCAAGTTGCTTCCACCTCCGGCCGCGATGAGTTTTCATCTTCATACACTTCACCAATGTGTTGCAAGACACAAGGTAATGATATGGTGAGTGGTGATGAAAATTGTAATGTTCATAGTGTGCTCACTATTGGTGATCCTTCTTCTCTATCCCATTGAATGTTTCATCATTGGACCTAAACACAACATGTAATCGATATTTCACACATTCTTGTGTCAAAGGTCCTTGCATATCTCCTAGTATTTGCTTGATTAAGTTTTGTGATGATATGTTTATGTCTAGTTGTGGCCATGATCAAGTTTTCACTAGTTGTTGTGTGACTAATCATGTAGATGAAATCAAGAGAAAATTGGGTCACATCATTGGGAAGTAAATTGCTACAAGAAAAAAGAAGTCTATCATCAAGAAAAGGAAGTGCTATGAATGCCATGAGTATGGCCATCTTGCAAAATATTGTCCTACTCTTGATAGTGAAGTTTCCCCCTTCCTAATGAATCATCGTCATCCCCCACTATCCACATGTGCCTAATGACAATGGGATCAAAGGTATCTCCTACTTGACTTCCAAAACCTCCTCTAATGATGATGATGATAATGATAATGATGAAGAACATAATGCTTTGTTACATGAGATGGGACTTGTGTATTCTTCTCTTCGTGGTAATAACGAAGCACATGCTAGTCTCGAACACTCTATAGAAACCATGAATAAATATAAGGAAACCGTAGAGGGGTTGGAGTCCCATGTTGAAAATGGGAGAATGAGATTCAATCTCCTTAAGCAAGAGCTTGCCGATGAGAAGCATACTACTTTTATCCTCACGCAAAAAGTTTAATCTTATGAGCTTGAAAATGAAAAATCTATTGATGATTCTTGCGCCACTAACTCTACTTCTTGTGAAGCATCTACATTAAAGGAGAATGTTGAGCTAAGAGCTCAAGTTGATTTGCTAACTAGCAATTATAGGAAATTGGAAGAAAATCATGAAAAGCTCTCGGGATCTCATAATGATCTTCTAATCTCATGAGGAAAATATCACTAAGGTAACATCTTGTGAGCCTCATGTGAAAATTAGCACAACCTCTACTCAAAATGCTATATTTTCATGTGCTAGTCCTAGTAATCCAGTCAAGATATTGATACTCCTTGTGTTGGATTACTTTCTTTGCCTTGTTGCTCTAACAATGAAGCTTCTACTTCCTCTAGTATTTGTATTTCTACTAACCATGAGAGGAAATCAAAGAGCTTGAGGCCCAAGTCATTTATTTGAAGAAAAACTTGGAAAAGCGTCATGAAGGGAAATCCGCACTTGACAATATGTGGAGTGTGCAGAAATCTCCCAATGACAAGAGTGGACTTGGATTCAACTCCAATAACAAGAGCAGGAGCAACAAGAAGATGGCCAAGAACAAGTACATAATTCGTCCAAGATCATTTGTTTCAAGTGCAAGGTTGAAGGGCACCATGTTAGATCATGCCCATTGAAGAAGAAGAAGAAGAAGAAGCACTTGAGTGAGAAGCAACAAGGGAAGCGGCCACAAGGTCAAGCTCAAGCTCAAGCTCAAGTTGAAGATAGGCCACTAGCTTCCCAAGGAGAATCAAGCTAAATCTCCCCAAGTAAAGAAGTCAACAAAGAAGAATAAGAAGGGAAGCACACATTGTTATGTTTGTCGTGAGAAGGGGCACTTTGCCTCTTCATTGTTGATGATGATTGTTCTCTTGGGAAGGATAAGGATGGCAATGTGTTTGCCAAGTTTGTTGGAACTCAAAGTGGTGTCAAGAAAAGAACCATTTGGGTTGCCAAATATATTGTGACTAACCTCTAAGGAACCAACTTGGTTGGGGACCAACAAGCTCAAACTTGATCAATAGGTGTATTTGGAGGACATTGGAGACTTGACTACTTCATGAAGAATTAAGGGATCTTCATATATTATATTTCATCAATCCAAGTCACAAGGATTATCATCTATATCTTATAGCCAATGTTCCTCTTTGCGGTAACTTGTACTTAAATTATTTACATTGTAATTCCCCTTTGCATGTTTTGGTTTTGTACCAAGTATGTTTTTGTATATGTTGTATCTTATCTTGTGTATTCAAGTATGATTGTTTGACACATCACTTACTTTTGTATTTTTCTTTGAGCCTCTAATTCATCTTGATGATATCTTATTTGGCTCTTTTCGAGTGATTAGTGGAACACCCCATTTTGGGGGAGTGTTATGCTTTGTGCACCTCACTTTCCTTAAAATGTGTGTACATGAGTGATACCACTTAGTGTTGATATTGCAAGATTATCTAGTCGCTATGTGGTATGTTATACTCATGAGAAATTCAAATTCTAAATGTCCATTAATTATCTCTACATGAATTTTAATTTCCTCTTGATTAGAAGAAATGTTTTATCATATTATGGGGGAGTAATATGCTTTGTGCATATCACAAGCCTAGTAAATTTGAACATATGAGGTTTTTCCACTTAGAGTTGATATTGTTAAGTATCCTATTCCTAGGTGGCATGTTTTTCTCAAACAAACTCCTCTTTTATTAAAAGCTCTTATTGCTTATCTTTTGGTCTTTTGTTTGAGTAAGAGATTCTTTGTGCGGTTTGCTCAAATACATATCTATATATCTTATTTGGGAAAACGTTTGCTTCAAGTTATTATAATCATTTCTTTGCATGATTGGATATATTGACCATATGCATTTTGTGAAGTTGATCTCGAATCCTTGAAATATACCACCAAAAATTAATTCCAATATTCTCGTTGTCTTTGACAATTGATAACCTTGTATGTGATGTGGTAAAATTTATGGATCATCTTCACATTGGGTTGCTTCTTATTGCCTTTTTTTATTTCCAAGAATTTTTTTGTAGCTCCCATATGTCTTCCTTGCCCTTTTGAAAAATATTTTGATAAAATCTCTTGATTCATATCAAGTGTTTGTTTTTTGGAAGACAAACTTTTTATTTTTGGTACATTGTGCCATCGTGAAAAGTGTAGAGAGTTTGGTTTATTTGTTGGAACCTTGCTCTTTTGGGAGTTTGCTATCTCATTCCTTCCCTATGTTTTGTTTGCTTGAATGAGATAAATCTTTGAGCATGCTTGCTTTATCCCATCCTTTATGCTCAATGGTTCTACTTAGTTCATTTGTTGAACTTTGTTGAACACATCTTTGTTGATTTGCTTCTTGGATATAATTTGGACAACAAATGTGTTTTGTCACACCTTTTATGCTTTCTTGAAACTTTTGGTGTTTTGTCCAAAATTTGTATCTTATTTGGATCTTGAAAGTGTTTGTGCATGCTTATATGTAATATGTTTATATTTATGGCATGCTTGCTTTGTTTGATCCAATATATAGTCTAGACTCCATCAAATCCTAAATGGCTAAGATGTGCATGAAATTCCAAATTCATCTATAAATATGCACATATTTATATGGACTTTGTCCTATGTATTGTGGTTATCCAAACCACCATTTTGGTCCCAATATAAGTTTGAGGACCAAATTGTACTTGATTGTGTTTTAGGTACATTGGAGATTCAATGGATGCTTGTCCCATTTATAAGGAAGGTGATTTCACCATATGATGATTGGAGCCAAGCTAGGATGATCGACGAACTCATATCCATTACATCATCGATCACATTGCTATCTCGGTAACAAACATCTACTCATGCATACTCTTATAGCATCCAACCTCTTGTAGGTTGCATATTGGCATGAAATTATTTATTTGCAAATGTTGCGGTTCTTGCAAAGATCTTAAAAAAAAACTCTTTATTGCTTATGTGAGTAAGTTGAGATGATGCACATAAAGGGGAATATATGTAAATCATGTTCATGATTCACCTATCCCAAATGTCCCTTTAGCAGTTTATTGCTTATCAATTCCTCAAGGTGCTCTCATGTGCAATATTGCTGAAATTGCAATTTGAATGTTTCGTATGATACTTGTTGCCTTTCTCGATATATCACAACTAGCTTTAGTTCCCTTATTGTTAGTTGTGATGTTTTTGAGATTTTGTTGGTTGAGGTTCATTAATATACCTTTAGTGGAAAAAGGAGCCATTGGCTATATATGCTTTTAAGAAAAATCATTTTGGTATATTTTATGACTTCCTCTTGGATATCATGTGTCCTCATTTCAACTAACCTTTTGTGTGTGCATGTTTCTTTGTGGATTGTTCATCTTGATTTTTTGTCCACCTAGAAACTGATATACATGAGTGTTAATCTCTCATCTTGATATCCTCGTTCTTTACCGACCATCATTCTTATCCATTTGGTTTTGGTGGTGGTGATAAGAACTTGATTTATGAGTGCTTGGTCTACTTTGCTTGCATCTTCATGCACTCATTTCCTATGAATGTTTTTGGTCTCACGTTTTTCTTGATAAGTGTATTGATTATTATCAATACCCTATATCTTGTTTGTGTTCTAAATGTTTTAGAGGGAGTTAGGATTCCATGTTTGTGCATATTGTATTCAAATACAATAATCCTAATTTATCGCGCGAACCTTGGGGAGCTTCCTCATTTCATTTAGAGCACTGTCTCTTTCTATCATGACATCTTGTATTTGTCCAATTGGTTCTTTGGATATTTTGCTTGCTTGCTTCATTCATTAAAGTTTCTTCACATTGTTATCTTTTGCAATCTTTGATCATCAATATATTGTGTTTTCCTCCATGTATTTGTTATTGGATACGTGCATTTGATTCTACTCATATTATGAGAAATGCACACCTTGGAGAGGAACTCATACTATATTGGTCTTCTAAATTTGGCACCCATTTTGTCACTTATTGACAATGGGGGATAAATTTAGAGGGTTTAAGGGAAATGGTTTTATAATTAAGTTTGGTTTGTACTTAAGTATTTTGCCTCTTATGCATTTCATATTTATTATGCTTCGATGGTTGAATATATAGTGAAAACTCTCCCGAAGGTTAAGCTTCACAATGTATGCAATGAAATTAAAGTTCATCACACGTGCAGTATTGTGGGGGAGTTTGCTCTATATATGTTGGTTCTACTCACATCTCTGGGATTCGTTGTAGTTTGTGTGAGTAGAACCGGTTTTGATATGGGCTAGTACCTTTGTGTTACTTTACCATATCAAATACAACCTCTTGTATACAACTTATTCTCGGATAAGTTGCATACTTGTTTGTAATATTCTTTATATAAACCCTCTTCTATTGCGTTTTCATGTTTGGAGTTTTTTACCGGTTTTTTATAGATAGGCCAAACCTTTCTATATTTTTATTCTTATTCAATGGTTGGACTATGATGTTTCCATGCATAATGTTGCAGATCCCGTTGTCGTGATTCCAATGAGCCCAAGATCATCGAAATTAGAGTTCGGATGTAAAAGTTGTCGCATTATCGGCGTCTGGGCCGGCAGGCCGGGTGTTGCTGCCGGGTAGGTCGGTAGCCTGGCAGGCCTGCCGGGCTCAGTGCCGGGTGGCTCGATTTTTGCCCCAAACAGTCCATATACATTGCTATCACTTGTGTTACTTATATCTTGTGCCTATTTTGCTTATCTAAGTTGTTATTGTTGCACGTAGTTGAGCGTAGCATATTTAGGTTTTGTGCTTGTAAAAATAAACGTTAGTTTACTTCCGCATTTTTACAAGCCAAATTCGTAATACTTTTTAAAACACCTATTCATCCTCTCTCTAGGCGACATCTCGTCGTTTCACAAGGGAAACTGGATGGAGCAATTGATGATCAGGTTGAGCAACTTGACGACTTAATGGAACTCCTCGCCGACCAAAACCTCCACGGCATGCGTCGCTTAATGATAGTCGTTGCTTCCAAACAGGACAAGCTTCGAGATGACACAAATAGGTGAATGAAGACATGAGAAGAAAGAATGCACGGAAGAAGACGTGCATCATCTCATGTAAGTCAGGCATGTGAGATTGTCGTACCGAGATGTTAGCAACACGAGGTCATCCGGCTAACAACCTGACATAACCTAGTTTGAAAGAAAGGACGTGAAAAGAGAAGACAACGAAGAAAACGAGGCTACACTAAAGATAGTGGCATGGTGGCATGCGTTGGAGGTGAGCGATTTAAGACCGTAGCCGTTTTGTGCTGCTGCTGCTGCCTCTTTGGCCATGCCCTGGCTAGACCCACTTAGACGTAATCTTAATCAGATTTGCATAATTAGTGAAAAGTGCGACCCTGCTTTTTAAATATTGTTATGGAACAGAGGCAAGTTTTTATGTAAATTAAACCCTTCCTTTCCCGAAACGATCAATAACTGTTGACAAAAGGGCCCAGAAAGAAAGAAAGAAGGAGAAGAATATGCCAACCGAAAGTAGCTTCCTATGCTCCACAATGCTCTATCATGTCGTTCTATGGTCCCTTGTAGCAACTTGTGTGCATAAACAACGCTCAATGTGCAAATGATCAGCTGATCAACGCTGCGCAACCTTGCTTCCCGTGAGACGTATTACTGGTGTCATGGAGTACTTATCAGCTAGCTGCATCCTTCATGACAAATCTGCAGTGACCTAAGCGATCTCAAACATTTTTTTTGCGGGTATTCTCTCACAGTACATCTCCCTAAGGTCAAAACTATTAATGAGGAGACAAAGACACTGCCCCAAATATTCTCCTGTTCCAAACCATGAAGAAAATCTCCAAGATCGTACTCCAGTGCCGACGAATCCGTTTAGTTAATTACGTTCATACTTACATGTACATATTTGTTTTGAGGATCCTGTGGACTGAAATCATGGTTTTCTTTTGAAGCTTTTTTTCTTTTTCTGAGATGCTTTATCCTGGAATTTACTGATTCATTTAAATTTCTACGCTGCAAGTTCGGGGCACCCTCTTAGGGTGACTTCTTTTGGGCTTCTACTTATGCATAAGCCGGCTTATGGAAAATGGTGGGTAGAAACAGCGGTGAGAAGAAGCTCATAGAAACTGGTTTTCACTATTCTTTTGGGCTTCTAGAAATTTAGCTTATTTGATGTGTTGAGTTATAAAATATCAATAATGCCCCCAAATCATGAAATAAAGGATGATACCATAGTAGCACAGAAATAGCCTACAACAACCTCCTGACACCGGGAAGAACGCGCCCTGTTGCTGGACGCCTGGACATCATGAAAATTAAATTATCAGCAAAACAACCATTCACATCCAGAGAAGATTTGGAACAAATTGACCATGAAACAATAATTCGGCGGAATCCATGGTGTGCAAACAGAGGTTAGGAATTTGAAGGATTTGAGCTAGTTGCCGTCAGCAGCGGCGTGGTCATCGAGCGGCCAAAAAGATCGTCGGTGGCGACGGCCCTGCTGCGGGTGGAGAGGCGGGATGCAGGGGGCGGCGGAGGAGCGGCGACTGGGTGACGGCGCCGGCAGCTACGGGGAGCGGGGAGCGGGGATCGGCGACCGGGCGACGGCGTCGGCGACCACTTGCTGCTGGTGGAGAGGTGGGATGCAGGGGGGCGGCTGCGGGGAGCGGCGGAGGAGCGGCGACCGGGCGACTGTGCCCTGCTGCGGGGAGCGGAGACCGGGCGACGGCGTATGCGGAGAGCGGCGACCGGCGCCGGTGGCTGCGGGGAGCGGAGGAGCGGAGACCGGGCGACGGCGTATGCGGAGAGCGGCGACCGGCGCCGGTGGCTGCGGGGAGCGGAGGAGCGGAGACCGGGCGACGGCGTCGCCGGCGACGTTGAGGAACCCAAGCGCTCCATGGTCATGTCTGGTCGATGCGGGATGTGCTTCGTTCTTTTCCTTTCTCCAGATTCCAGATGGCTAAACGTTATCTCCCGTGGAGTGGCAGTTTCCTGTAATTAGAACATAAATGCGGGGTAACTCAAAACGCCGGTTCAGATCTTCAGCTGAGAAGCTCGGGAAACTGCTCGGAGGCAGATTCTGGGATTGCACGCGATGTTGGCTTCACGGTGAAAATAAGCGGGTCAGCCGCCGTAGACTTCTTTTAGGCTTAGGCTTCAGCTGCCCCGAACCTAGAAGCCCATCTAGAAGCTAAAAAGAAGTGTCCTTACTCTTGCGTTTTGACGTGTATAGCAGCAATGCTAGTACTAACCCCCAAAATAATGGAGAATGTGATCCTAGTTTAGTTTACAACAAATTCTGCTACTAAAAACCCTTTAAAATAAAAGCGAATCCAAAAAAGAAAGGCAGAGTCTCTGTGTTGGCGTTGTTGTTTAGTGGTGGGACGCACGCCTCACTCCATCATTTGCCACCCTCGCTGGCTGACAGCATTCCAGCTTTGCTTTCTACATGCCACCTCAGCTCCATGGGAAATGCAACTAAAGCCCCTGGTTTTTCTTCAGCTAGATCGACCACCGGTTGAGAAGTTTATTCCAAGGTATTTGACTTATCAGCCAGCGTAGGCAGCAAGCAATTACAATTTCGGCTTATATTGAATTATATTTGTTCATAGCAAAAGTATTCAAAAATATATCAGCTAGTTCTCCTAATAATAGTTGCATAGGTAACAACAGAAAAATATTCTAATGTACACGTTAAGGCACAATGCATTTCCAGTGTAGCCATCTTGTTGATTTTTCGATAAAGGAAATATATTAATATCGGTAGCTACCAATTACATTCAGCTTCTGCAACAGCGCAATACCCTAATGGTAGTATGGATGCACACAACAAAAAACTAAAAAAATAAAAGTTCCGCTACCGTATTTCAACCATAGCACCAACAGTACATCCACCGCCAAGACAACACCTGAAGTCTAGGCTCTCCAAAAACGACGCCTTTAAGAAGGGAACAGTGCACAAGCGTCGTCGTTATTCGATCAAAAGATCTTAGGTTTTCACTCCGAAGATAATTCTCGTTCTCAAAACAATGCCTTCAACAAATTCATTGCCAGACACAACCAATTAAGGTCAGACCTTAAATTTTCGCCCTAAAAGGTAAGAACCTGAACTTCACCTGTGTTGCCACTCCCATTTGCATACTGCAGCTGCGAAACCCAGAGTACCAAGAAAATCCCTCCACATCACATAGATTCGCACCTCCACTTCTAGTCCTTCAATCCGGCCTTCATGATCTTCTCCGCCTGGCAACACAAAACAGACACCTTTGCGTCGCTCCCTCTAGAACAAGACAGTCGGAATAAAAGCATGGATGAGCAAGGCCGAATACCCCCTGATCCAACAAACTCCAGGCATAAGATGCACTATTACATTCGCCGGCAAAGCCTTCCGAAACTCAACACTCCAGCGAAATTCAGAAGGACATGCATAAGGTAGATATTCATCTTGCGCGAGAGGAATCCTAGGACCACCTCACAACTCTATGTTTTCAACTGGTGACGAACCTAGAATTCTAAGAAAAAAACCACTTCAGCAAATGACGTAACGTAAGCTCGACCGCTCGGGCTTTAGGGACATTGGGTCCACCCATGTTTCCAACAATGAAATGTATACCTTAAGTAACTATTATATGTTACTACCGCGGTTCTTTACTATAATTAATATAAGAAGTTTTGGCATTTCAAATGGAGTAGTTTATTTTAGATTGAAATAATGCAACAATCCATTATATCTTTCAGGTTATGCTTCTTATGATAAAACTGAGCTAATTTATCTCTTCCACACATTTTTTCGTTCGTCAGACATACTTCGTGAACAATGTTTAATTTCCCTAATCCATGGTATATTTCCACAACCATACCTTATACTGATTAAAAGCATTTTTCCCAAATTGTGTTAGAAGTAGGTCGTAAAAGTTATGTTGGATAAAGTGAACCGTGAAAGGTGAACCCTGGAGTGCCATTCGATCATTTGATTTGGGTGAAAAAATATAAATAATATTATATGAAGATGAAAAACATACTCCCTCCAATCCATAAAAGCGTCTGGCTCGTAGCTCAAATTTATACCACTCTCTTAGTAAAATCCTGACAGTTTTTATGGATCAGGCGGAGTATCGGTAATAATGTGAAGCGAATGATCGCATTATTGTTGGGTCATAAAGAAAGATAAATTTAAGAAAATCATTTCTGGTCTTACTTTCTTGCTGAAGTATTTGCTCTAAAATATTTTCAGGGAAATTACATGTCACATCTGTGAGTTCTAATTTTTTTTCAAGATATCTGGTTCAAAAGTTAAATAAAATCCTCACAAAACATACAGTAAAGAAATCCCAAGTAGAGTGTGCCAGACTCTACAAAGGAAAATGTAGATAGCAAGAACTCAGGGGGCTCAATCGCAAACAACAGAAAAACAAAGTGCCCTCACTCCTGGCCGCTTTTCCTTTCTGTCAAGCCTTCCTGCAAGAGACCTCCTTTTTTCGTCTCCCTCCCCCCTCTACTCCACCATCTCGCCTCCCCGCCCTCTCTCGCTGCAGATCGATCTCCTCCCCAAGAATTCTCCGGTTCGATCTCCGCTGCTCCCTCCCCGGGCGCCTCCCAGGTTTTCCTCTTGGAGTCCTTGATTTTTAACTGTGTGTGTGTGTGTGTTGCAGCGTATGCCTTTTTCTTCTTGCCGTGAATTTCTTGGCTGACTAGCCAGGAAGTGGAGCCGGTAAGCTTCCACGGCCTTCTTCCTGATTCTGGTGTCGCTAAGGATGGCAACTTGCCCCGAGGATGAGCAGAGGGATGCGGCCGCCTGGTTGTACCTAGGTGGTCTGGGCTCAGAGTTGCGCCCGTAGCTTGGCATTTCCCGTAATTTGGCTCGTGTTTGGGGGAATCCGTGATGGTTAAGCTTCGTGGTTTGATTAATACTAGTAGTGTCCTATAAGGAAGCTGACGAATGCTTCAATGTGCTGTGCACCCTGCTTTTGTCCTGCAAACAGCCCATCGCTTGATCCAGATTTGTGCCCTGATGCCAGTTTGGTTTACGGCGTACTTATTTAGCTTGTAGTGGAGTAACAGCTTATTATGATGATTTGTACCAGAATTCACTTTCACCATTCTGTGGATAGAATAGGTTGGAGCATATTTGAATCCGTGCTGATTTCACAATTATTCTCGGCATTCGAGTCCCGGAGTCCTGGAAGACCAAATGGCTCAATGTATTTTGTTCTTGCAAATCTGTTCTATGGTCAACCAGTGTTTCTATAAATTTCTTAGTACGTATTGACCATATATATTGGTCTCCTGGCGCACATTTTATGACATGGAAATATGTAGCGCATCTTACTAATATTATGATTTGTGTGTCATATGTGATGCGTCACACCATTAAGGATCATAGAATACCTATATTCTGTCATTTGTGTCGGTAGTAATTCTACCATAGGATCAATTAACTCTGTAAAAAAAATCTGATAAGAAGAAAGAAGCACCAAACATTGTCTTATTCATTGACCAAACTGCCAAGTTTATTTTTCGTAAGAAAGGAATAGAAGATTTGTTCCCTTCCTAATAACTACCTATCTGTTTATCCTTTTTGCAGCATATTTTTAGCCCATCTTTCAAAAAGAATTAGACAAAGGTTTATTTTACATTGAAGATGTCGGTTTCAATGAAGGATTTGGACCCAGCTTTTCGTGGTGCTGGGCAAAAAGAGTATCCTTTCTTATGTTTTACTTTTTAATATTATGTTTTAATTCTTTTCCTTACGGCATTTTGTCTTAAACGTCCTAATTTAAGCACAAATTTATGATTTAAGACCATTGTGTCCGATAGGAAAACTTCCACTATGATTGATAACATGCCAAATTTTGGGTTTACATTTGGTCCACAGTAGAACGCCAACTGTGCCATATCAAATAATTGGTCTTCAAAACCTAATTGGTTTAAATGTGATTGCCTGTGAGTCTGAGTAAAACTAAACAATTAGGTGCTTTAGATGATTATGCGTTTGCAAGTGCACATGTACCAATCATCCTGAGATGTGAATATGGTAGCCGCAGGCATCTACTGTGGAGTACAAGCCAATGCTCATGGCCTGGAAAACATGAATACATATATTAATGGCAACTAAAGTAAATAGCACTTTAGATAAAACTGGAGTAAAGAGCGAGCAAACAATGGGTAAGGACTAAGGATGAGATAATTATTGCCATGGTGATTTAAATCGTGATCTCTATGAAATATCCATTCCACGATGGAATTGCTCCTGCTCCAACGTACAACCTATGTTATCTTTAACACCTTGCAGAGGTTTGGAAGTATGGCGTATTGAGGATTTCAAGCCAGTTCCTATTCCCTCATCTTCACATGGGAAATTTTTCATGGGTGATTCGTACATCATCTTGAAGGTATGAAAGCACCCGACTTTGTAGATGCATGCCCTCACCCTCTTACCATTTGTTATTATTTACTGTATTAGTATACCACATTTCTTTAATAGTAAAATCCGCGTTCAATTTTTTTTTGTAGCAACTAAGGCACTACAATATACTATCTACCTGCTCATTCCGTACTTGATGCGGTCCGCTGTATGCATCTTGATGCAGAGGTTGGGGGTAGTATAAGGCTTCCAGTTTCCCCCAAAAAAAAGTTATGTACTGTGTTCCTATTATTTAGGAAACTTAAAGAGCTGCGATGACACGGATGTGTACTCTGATATCACAGTCCTTAATCTCATATTAGCATACTATAGCTTACAGCCTTACACTATGTTCTGCACTTGACTTCCTAAAATTCCTTGCACTTTATCTCTCAGAGAAAAGGTAGTTGTCAGATTCATATATATATATATGAAATGAGAGTTTTGGTGTGAAGTTCTGCTAAACATGTGCTAAAACAGTTTTTCCTATATTTTCATTTGTCATTGGTTGTCTGAAGATCTAATTGTAGTGCATCACATGCTTCTAAAATGAGATTTTTTTTCCCGTATTCTTGGAATTAACTGCATAATGCTCAAAACCTTAAACTCACGCTACGATTTTTTGTTGTGTTCCTTTTCCTTTCCTACAGACAACTGCCTTAAAAAATGGTTCTCTTCGACATGACATTCATTACTGGGTTGGTAGAGATACTAGTCAGGTAAATTTCTCATCATTTGGTTATACACTTCTTAAAAAGAATGTTAAATCCAATTCCGTCCGTTGTAGGATGAAGCTGGAACTGCAGCAATTTTAACGATAGAGCTTGATGCTGCCCTTGGAGGACGTGCTGTTCAATACCGAGAGGTACAAGGCAATGAAACCGAGAAGTTCCTCTCGTATTTTAGACCATGCATCATGCCACAACCAGGAGGAGTGGCATCTGGTTTCAAGCATGTTGAGGTCAACGAGCAGGAGCATGCAACCCGTTTGTATGTCTGCAGCGGGAAGCGTGTTGTTCATGTTAAAGAGGTTTGTTATCTATGTTAATTGTTTTCTTTATTAAGAAATGGTTAGCTATTCATGTTTTGATTAGATTTGCTATTCTCAAACAGGTTCCTTTTGCTCGATCGTCCCTTCACCATGATGACATATTTATTCTGGACACGAAGTCTAAAATTTTCCAATTCAATGGCTCAAACTCATCCATCCAAGAGCGAGCAAAAGCTCTTGAAGTTGTACAGTATATCAAAGATACATTCCACGAGGGCAAGTGTGAAGTTGCCGCTGTTGGTAAGCAATTTTACCTAAGGGTCCTGTGTCATTTCGTGTTATTGTACACCATAATTCCTTGATATAACTACTCTGTACTTGTATCATAGAGGATGGTCGGATGATGGCTGATGCTGAAGCTGGTGAATTTTGGGGTTTTTTTGGTGGCTTTGCCCCTCTACCCAGGAGGGCACCTGTGGACAGTAATGAGAAAGACGAGGAAACAACTTTGAAGCTGCTTTGGTAATTAACTGGGATTTTTCAGTACACACAAAACCTACTGTCTATTTGTCAACGTGAATAAGTCATCTATTAGTAATTTATAAAGTATTTACCTTTTCAGCTTCAACCAAGGAAAGCTTGATTCTATCAATTATGAATCCTTGGCACATGAACTACTTGAGACAAACAAGTGTTACTTGTTAGACTGTGGTGCTGAATTGTTTCTTTGGACGGGCAGAACTACATCTCTGCAGGAACGAAAGGGTGCAAACGAAGCTGCCGAGGTAGAATTCTTATTTCATGTGGGCTTCTACTGGCTGAATTCATATAGCTGCAACAGTCGTTTAATTTCAAGGGTCGCAAACTTTCTATATTTAATGCTTGAAAAAAGCTAGGAAATTTATAAACCCCCCCGAGCACTCACTCCGACATCTATAGAAGTGTAAAAGTAAAAAATAATGCATAGAAGCTTCAAAGCTCAAGAGGAACGGTCTGGCACTCTTAGGGCCATTTTGTTTGGGCTTTTCTTGGCTTTCCACAGAAATAAGCAGCTCAAATGAAACAAACAGGCTAGCTTCACGTTAGGCTTTTCCAAAGCCGGTCTCCGAATTGCACGCGTGAGAGAAAGCACCTCGGGAGGTGCTTCCCGGGGCTTCCCACAGCTTTGACACTCAAAACCGAACCGGTACAGGTCCATGCCCTCATAGTTTTCTTTATTTACTGCGAATTGCCACCGAGTCAACCTGCTCCGCTCGTTCCTGGACTGCTGTCGTGTATGGCCTGCTGCTGCGTATAGTACTGCTGCAGATGGATGATGTTGTTGCGCGCCTGTTGGCTGTACGAACAGAGATAGAAAATGATTGATGGATTTAGAAAACGTGAAATGTAGCGTCACCACAACACATGCATGACAGTCGAAAACTTGTACGTGGTACTGGAAAAGATGTGAAAACACGCATTCTAATTATTTGACTCACTGTTTTTAGAACAACCCATTAACTTAATTACCATCCGCTTCTGCTAGTGCAAATAAATTGCCCTCAAAGTAATTGCAAAACTATATTTTTATTTTGAATAAAGTTATATTTGATGAATTATTTATATTATATAATTACAAAGGTATACATTAATTTTGACAATGATATATTTGCTCATCCATGTTATTTACATAAATCAGCAAAAATACATATTCTTGGGGCAATAAGGGGTATTTTAGATATTTTTTCAGTTTACAGTCAACAGCCAACTAGTTTGCCAAACAGTTCAACTCAGAAAATCAGCTTTTCCTCCACAGCACCACAGCCAGCCACAACCAGCCCAAACAAAAAGGCCCTTAGACAAGGTTGTTCGTTTTGCATACAGCATGTTGGTTCCTTCATTTCCTTACAGATTATCAAGTATTCCTAATTATTTTGGAGTTCCCCTAGGAAAGGCATGAAACTTCTAGAGAAATATTTATAATTTTTTATCTGATTTTTTTTTTCTTGAACTGTATATTGCTCTGATGCTTATTAGTTATTTGCCTATGCAGAAATTACTCTCTGATGCTAACCGAACAAAAACACATGTCATCAAAGTGATTGAGGGATTTGAGACTATTATGTTCAAGTCAAAATTTAAGGAGTGGCCACAAACACCTGACTTGAAATTGTCATCGGAGGATGGACGAGGCAAAGTTGCAGGTTATTGTTTTTAAATTTACAGGTTTCAATGTTTCTTTTTACCTTTGATCAGAGCTTTTTCAACTTAACTTTACCAATTTTTTCCTTGAAGCTCTCCTCAAGCGCCAGGGCTTAAATGTTAAGGGCTTGATGAAAGCTGCTCCTGCAAAAGAAGAACCACAACCCTATATTGATTGCACGGGCAGTTTGCAGGTATATTCTGCACCATTTGGCTCATAATTATGAGCTCTAGTTCTTGTGCCATCCTCTTGTGTGCGTGGCCACTCTTGAGATTTTTGATACATTTTGAATATTTTAGCCCTCCAAACCCTTTCATGTTTGGTCTTCCTAATTTTGAATTCTTATAAATCTATACCCTCTAAGCCTTTGCACATGTGAGAAATCATTACTGCAACTCAGTAGGTACACACACTCCCACACGCCCATCCAGCTACATTGAAATTTTCTTCCGAGCAAGCCCAAAATATGCACAGGATTAATGCATGTTGTTCTTGTCTTCCAAAATATGCACGGGATTAATGCATGTGGTCCTTTGTATGCTCAGCGGCTGTGCACTGATTAGTGCTGTTGTATCTCCTTCTGTATCTGATATCAGGTCTGGCGTGTAAATGATAAGGACAAGACTCTATTGTCATCCTCTGCTCAATCAAAGTTTTACTCTGGCGACTGCTACATCTTTCAATATATGTATCCTGGAGATGATAAGGATGAATGTCTTGTCGGAACTTGGTTTGGGAAGAAGAGTATAGAGGTAATACTTATGCACATAATCAATGGTGGCTATGAAGTTACATTCAATCACCTATGTTTCTGTAGATAGTTTTGACATTCCAGTTTGCAATTTCTTTTTACGAAGTGCATACAAAGAACTAGGAATTTTAGGGATCTCAACTTCTCAAGCGACTTATGTTTTCCTTTTCTTGATTGGTAAACTAGCAACTGCAATGATCTATCTTGTTTGGAGAAAGACGTGGTGTTTTGGATATCCTCACGCTTATTAGAGTTTATGTTAAACTAAATGTTAAAAATTTAAGCATTAAAAAGTCTCATTTTTGTGTCTAGGAGGACAGGTTAACCGCAATTACACTTACGAGGAAGATGGTTGAGTCTGCAAAATTTCAGGCCACCCAGGTAACACATTGATTTTGTGTATGTTAGCTTAAGAAACCAGACATGGCCCATTGTGCTTTCTTTGATTTATCACTGGTACTTGCAGACATGCCTGTATGAGGGGAGAGAACCGATTCAGTTCTTTGTCATATTTCAAAGTTTCCAAGTGTATAAGGTTATCTTCTTCCATGTGACCTTAAGTTAATTTGAATCATTACGTTCGGCTGAACACATCAGTACTTACTTTCTTAGTTTCACTGCAGGGTGGTCTTAGCTCTGGATACAAGAAATTCATTGCCGAGAATGGTGTGAATGATGACACTTATTCTGAAGATGGACTTGCGCTTTTCCGTATTCAAGGTTCAGGGCCAGAAAATATGCAAGCAGTTCAAGTTGACTCTGTAAGTTTAGTCACATTTATGTTCATGAATCTATGGTAGAGCAGAGATTTCATAACATATGATGTTCCTTGCCAGCTAACTTGATCTCTATTTTCTTCCATTAGGTGGCTTCATCTTTGAATTCATCCTATTCTTACATTCTACATGATGGAAACAGTGTGTTCACTTGGACTGGAAACCTTACTACTGCACTAGATCAAGAGTTAGTTGAGAGGCAATTAGACGTGATCAAGGTATGGAACAATCTACCTTGACGAGGCAAATGTAGTTTTAGAGTTCGTGTTCAACTTATATTGATGGTTTGTGTAACTGTGGAGTCTTGACTCTTCAGTAAATAATCCATACGGGGATTACTACAGTGCTACACAAAATGCATGTTACAACATTTGAACCTGCTAGTCAGGAACATGGTTCTTTGTTTATTTTGAGTCGCAAGTCATAATTTCAAACATCTTGTTCTACTGGCTACTGTTGTACCTTGTAGCTTACCAGATCTACTTTTGACATAAAATTATCTTCTGGCACTCTCTTTCTTCATTATACAGCCAAATCTGCAATCTAGGTCACAAAAGGAAGGGTCAGAAACAGATCAATTTTGGAGCTTACTTGGAGGCAAAGTTGAATACTCAAGCCAGAAAATAGGAAGGGGAAATGAAAGTGATCCCCATCTCTTCTCTTGTATCCTGTCCAAAGGTAATTACAAACTATACATTTCATTAAAATTACAGAATCTACTTAGTTCCACCTTACATTTTAAATATCGTCTGACCACTTTCTGCTCTACCACTGTGCTTACGTTACCTGCTGGGGTCATCAAGGTGATTTGAAGGTAAGAAAATAAAATCGTGATCCATTTTGAGCACTGTGCTTTCTGCTCTGACCATGTTATCTGTTTTTAATTCTAACATCAAGCTGGTGACCTATTTGAGCAGATAATAGAAATATACCACTTCACTCAAGATGATCTGATGACAGAAGATCTTTTCATTCTGGACTGTCACACAGACATATTTGTTTGGGTTGGCCAGCAGGTAGACGTTAAAGTAAGATTGCAAGCTCTGGATGTTGGGAAGGTAAGGATTTATTTTTTCTATGCAGAAGCAGTCTAGAAGCCGTATGTTCTCTTTTTCATCTCTCACTACCATTCTCACTACTGCATCAGAAATTTCTTGAGCTCGATTTCCTGATGGAAAATCGCTCTCATGAGACACCGATTTTTATAGTGATGGAAGGAAGCGAGCCTCCTTTTTTCACTAGGTTCTTCAAATGGGATTCATCGAAATCACTGGTAAGTAGAGTATCCATTGGATGAACATATTGAGCTGTTTGTTTGTGAATGTCTATATATAGCAGTTTACGTTCTGTATAGTAAGAACACGAGATTCCACTCCTTGTTTGGTTTATAATGTGTCCCTCTAATGTAGATGCATGGCAATTCATACGAGAGGAAGCTATCCATTGTGAAGGGCGGAGGCACTCCAGCTTTGGATGTAAGATGTCCAAGCTCTATTTATCTTATGATATTCTACCATTTAGAAATCGTGCACTACATTTCTTATAATTTTTTCTCTAGTAGGTTTTTTTTTCTTGTTCCCTGTGGTGATTAATTGCAATACCTCTCCAATGTATGATATGCATGCATTTGTACATATATCTATACCCACATGTATAACCTGCTCATGTTTTATTGCTGCTTCTCATGCTAATGAACCCAACGAACACATTTGAACTTAAATACCGAGTCACCCATCACTTCTTCTGCCATGCTTGTGAAGTTGTGAATATTTTTATTTATGCCTATATCATTCAACAGTGTAGTCTTTGTGTCTGTTCTAGTTATATCTGTGTCCTTGGTCTGACTGTAATTATCTACAGTTATCTGACTTATCTTTGAGTAAATCTCCTGCTGATTTGGATGCATTATCAGAAACCAAAACGACGAACACCGGTACATTCTGGAAGAAGTACTGGACAAGAACCTCAGCGCTCTAGAAGCATGTCCTTTAGCCCTGACCGTGCCCGTGTTAGAGGAAGATCTCCAGCATTCACTGCATTGGCTTCTACCTTTGAAAGTGCAAACAGCAGAAATCTTTCCACCCCTCCACCTGTAGTTAAAAAACTTTACCCTAAATCTGCCACACCAGATCCGTCAAATACATCTTCCAAGTCATCTGTGATTGCGGATCTCACCAGTTCCTCCAATCGCCCTACTCAAGCTCCCAAATCAGTAGAAGGTATGTATTACAAGTACAACAATTCAGGCATGTGATTAGATATAGAAAAGGTAAACTATTATAGCTTATATCTTTGCAAAATTCTGCACAACTTAGATGGACCTGTGCCGGAGAAGCCAAAACAAGAGGAGGATGCAAAAGAAAACATTGGTAGCATGGCTGGTAGGCTTGAATCTCTCACTATTGCAGAAGATGTAAAAGAAAATGAGCCTGAAGACGATGAGGGACTGCCGATATACCCATACGATCTCCTGAAAACTACAGCTGCTGAGCCTGTCACTGAAATTGATGTTACCAGGCGTGAGGTGAATATTAACATAGGATATTTTCAGTACTTTCTGTTACTTAACTGCAAAATCCCGAAATGTAATTCTCTGAATAAATCATCTGAATGCAGACCTATTTGTCTTCGGCTGAGTTCAAAGAGAAGTTTGGAATGGCAAAGGAAGCATTTAGCAAGCTTCCGAAGTGGAAGCAGAACAGAATGAAGATAGCGCTTCATCTTTTTTAGCTCCATCTTGTGCTTCAAATTCATCGTTCAAGATCCCTTGAGCCAAAGTGATATTTGATGGTAACTAGCTCTTGGGTCATTGCGCAGAATGCGACCATTATGCCAGGCAGCACACAATTTTGATGTCGCCTGGACCAGCTCTCCTGGTTTTCTTGGTTTGAGTCTTTTTCTTTCCTTTTTGTTATAGGTTCCCCTTATTCATTCAATTCATAGGTGTGCTCTTACTATTCCTTTCAATTTGATGGTCGCACATGTTTTAGTTGTGAGGCTTGCGTTTTTATATTAACTTTGCCTTGGTGAGTTGTTTCTTTTTGCCTTTTGAGATGCGTTTAAGCCCGAGGAATGGGAATATGTGTGTATAGCAGAGTGCCGGCACTGTAAAAATCCATCTGGTTACATATATTATCAATGGTATTTTATATTTTGTGTGGATATGTGACCTTTTATCTGAGAATTGTTTGAATCACAATTCTCTCAAAAAAACGTAATTGTGTACAGTGATGGTGTGTGATGTGCCAATTTCTGAGTTTTTCTAATTGAACGTGGTATGAGGAGAATATAAATCTATAACCGGTGTTTATTTTTATCAGCTTTTTAAAGGAAGGCAAAGGTAGTAGATAAGGTCCAATCTCCATCGGTGTGAAACGACAAGGTCCTCATCTTCATCCTACTTATCATCTTTCCTGAAAAACGAAGCAGCATGCAATTTCATGAGGGTGGCTCATCTAAAACAATTGTTCACCATCCATCATATTCCCTTAGTCCCATGAAATGTTGGAAGTTTGTCTAAATTTAGATGTATCTATACATTATTTAGTATCTTAGTGTCTAGATACATTCAAATTTAGACAAGCTTTCGACACGTTTCATGGGACGGAGGAAATAAATGATGTCCAAACTTAACACTAGTTTGCGATGGATAAGAAAATAAGCAGTTAAAATGAACTTGTAGGTATATTGTGGAGCACTTTGGGTCTCATATTTGTGTAAAGGAGAGAGAAAGATATGTCCTTACCCAAAAATATGGATACCTATATAGACCTATGGATAGCCCCCCGTTTTTTTTTTAAAAAAATCATTACACCTGGGCAGCAATTGCTTAATTTGTACCCGCAATATGATTTTTTTAATACACAGTACAATCAAAGACGCTCACACATACGCACACACCTGTGCATTTCTCTGGCCGGGCAGGGACGACAAAAGCCCAACGCGAAAAACCTTGGCCCAGGCCCGGCCCGGTCCGACTATCGGGCCGAAAAGTTGGCCCAAACCCAGCCCATCACAGAGAAAGCCCGTCGAGCCTCAGGCCTCGAGTCGGGCCGCTTCAGTAAATGGCATAAAATCACGGCCGAGGGCCGGCCCGGCCTAAGCATCAGGCCAAAAAATCAGGCCCAGGCCCGGCCCGGACTGGCCCGGCCCGGAGACATGGTCGGGTCGGGCTTGGCCCGGAAATTTTGGGCCAGGCTGGCCATGGCCAGGTATGGCGCACACATTCACCCCTACAAATATACGCATGCACACCCTAACCCTATGAGCACATTCAAGAGACTGCGTTGAAGAACTGATGCAACGGGTTTTGAGATTGATGAAGTCACCACAGCCGTCTCGCTGTTGACGGGAACGTCGCCTCCCACTGAAGAATATTCCGTCTTTATGAGACACCAAAGTGTCAAATCTGGGATTTGAACTAATATGAGCTATTTGTCACCATAAGTGTACTATTAGATTCATATTTGAAAGATGTTTCTAACTGTACATTATAAAAACGGAGAGAGTACCCACAGAACAAATTGCTTAGTTGGTACTTTACCCTTTGAAATCCTGAGCAGCTGACGGCGACTAGTGCACATATGCTTAATTTGTACCAGCAAAGACGTGCTTGAGACTGTTGACATTTGCGTGTGCTGACAGCGCGAACGTATGGACGGCCAGGACGGCTGAAGCCGATCTGTATACTACCAGTCTACCACCACGCATCCAACAGACACATGATCCGGAGCGTCACAAGCAAGCGGTGGCCGTCGCCTTCCATCTCCTGCCCGCCGGAACTGAAAGCGCCGCACGATGGCGACCGGCGGCGTTGATGAAACTAATGTCTTATCGGGCTGCCGAAACTGTTTTGGAATCTGAAGAACGCCTTCGGCGCATACTAGAATGGAGCCCTACTTTTGTAGGTTGGTCCATGGAAGATTATCACGGAAGCACTCTTGGAAGTTGGGCATCTCTTGGTGCCACGTGGTTTGGCGCCGACCTGCACAATTTCAGGTTCATCCTAGCTAAGTAGCTTGCTGAAATGATTTCTTAATTCGAAATACATGTTAGCTTTGGTTCAAATAAAAGTTTATAATAACTAACCTACTCATATATATGAAAGATATATTAACATTCATAATTCTAAATACAGTACATATAATATGAAGTTTTAATAACATTAAATTGATGCCGTAAATGCTGATGTTGTTATTATTCTACTCCATATATATTTGGTCAAAATTTATAAAATTCTATTTTAACTAAACCCTTCATCCATAAAAGGATGTCTTAACTTTGGACACAATTGGATATATCTAGATACTAAAATAACTCTAGACTCTAGATACATCTAAATTTTGATAAAGTTGAGACGTTTTATAGATGGACAGAATACATTCCTTGCATAAAAAAAAATCAGATTTAGAGCATCTCCATCGGCGGCCCGATAGCGATTGTGGGCCGGCGCTGTTTTTGGGCTCACAACGCCGCGCCCCAAAAAGCGCCAGCACGGGTTCGAGTCCAATAGAAGCATCGGCAACCCCGTGTCAACCTCTTCTCAAAGGGCGCAAATCGGGCGCGCCGGCGCCTCGCGCCATGGGGGTTTTCACGGGTGGGGCCGCCTTCGCAGCTACATGAACCCAAATCCTACAATTTTTAAGGGTATTCCCCTCCAGTCCGCTGCTCATTTCTCCCCGTCGCTCCATATCCCGCGCCCATCCAGTTCACGCCGCGCAAAACCCTCGCCGCCACCATGCCGTCGAAGAAGAGAGCTCCGGTGAAGGCAGCGAAGGCGCCGTCGAAGCCGTGCATGGTGGTACCGAAGGAGCAGCCGACAAGCATGTTACAGGAGGCGTGTGATGAGGAGAAATGCCGCCGCGCCATCATGACGGGCGACCGCAAAAGGCACCGCCTCACCGCCGAGGCGCACAAAGCTGAGGCCGCGAGAGCGGCCGCCGTGGCCGACATGTGCCTTAGTTTGGGCGGCGGTCCGTTCGAATTCGGAAGCGCTAGCTACCCACTTACCAGCCGCAGTGCCTCACCCTCGTTGCTGGGGTACTTCGCGAAGGCACCGTCGCTCTCGTAGATGTGTTTGTCCCAGATGGACAGTCGTGCCCGCTACTACCCCGAGTTCACCGAGAGCGAGATCGTCGACCCCCAACGCGATGTTTTCACTGGATTCGGCACCAAGGGGCAGCGACGGATTTCGCTTCCCCGTCGACCTCAACACATCGCCAGATCTGCGCCATCGCTTCCCGGATAGCATCGCCGGCTGATGTCTACGCACGCTTCTATTCCTGTAGACAGTGTTGGGCCTCCAAGAGCAGAGGTTTGTAGAACAGCAGCAAGTTTCCCTTAAGTGAATCACCCAAGGTTTATCGAACTCAGGGAGGTAGAGGTCAAAGATATCCCTCTCAAGCAACCCTGCAATTAAGATACAAGAAGTCTCTTGTGTCCCCAACACACCTAATACACTTGTCAGATGTATAGGTGCACTAGTTCGGCGAAGAGATAGTGAAATACAAGTAATATAGATGATTGTAAGTAGTAATTGCTATCTGAAATAAAAATGGAAGCAAGCAAACATGTAGCAGAACTTGTTGGAAACAGGATTTCAATGCTTAGAAACAAGGCCTAGGGATCATACTTTCACTAGTGGACACTCCCAACAATGATCACATAACTGAATAAATAAATGCTACTCTTAAACACTCTCTTGTTGGATAACAAACACCATTCATTGTGTAGGGCTACAAAGCACACCTCAAGCCGGAGTAAACAAGCTCCATAACTTCATAAAGGAATCACACACGATGCGCACACTGTCACCGTCACACCGTGGAGAGTGAATCCGGAGTTCATATTAAAGTAACCTTGTAATATCCCAGGTATTGGGGTTACAAAAATAGAGGAAACAGATGTGTGCATTGCATTCATGCATAGAAAATCTGGGGAATTTTCGCGCTTTAAAGTAAAACAGTCTACGATAATCGAAGTTTCACTTGACCTTGGTGGAAGCTGAAGTAGCTCATCAAGTCAAGCGTTATAAACCTCAATGTGACTTTGATAAAACCTTGTTTTGGGTAGAGATGATTTGATCTAAGGGGTTAGATCAAATGGAACTAATAATCAACACAACAACACTTTACTCAATGATCAATTGCTTAATCTTATTAAAGATCATAACATGGTAATCTTTGCCATAACATATGAACATCTATTTAACTATAAATCAAGTAACAATAAAATGGAGAACTATTCTAGACTTATCTTTTCCATGTCTTAAACTAATCCTTGATTCTACCATGAACCTCATGGTATTCATATTACTTCATTCTTGGAAACATAACAAGGAGATCCATTCTAGAAATATATATATCCTTCTCTATTCCATATTTTTATACATCAAACCTAGAAAGGTGAGAGTTCTATAATAATTATTAGAGAAGCAACAACAAACCTTGAGCTAAACCTTGGATATACATCCAAGCATTTAAATCATCATCTTTAAAGAAGAACCCCAGGATATTATTCAAGCCTTCCCATATGAGAGAGACCATTTATTCTAAACCTAGCTTTACCTAGTAATGAACAAAGGACAACCTTTGAACTAAAGTATTAGGTTGTAAACCATTTCCCTTGGAGTGGTGAGATAACCTAATATCACATGGAATAATACCATATCCATGAATTGATAAAGTAAGGAGGAGATTAACTCAATCAAGATAGCCAAGTGGAGTCTTAGACTTTATACCTATTGAGATATTGTGAGTACACCATAAACCCTAGAAAAACCATTCCTTTATAAGAGAGCCCAAGCTATGGTGTTACACTCAAGTAGTTGAGGCAACACTTGAATGTGAGGGAGAGAACTATCCATATACCAGATGACCATATCATCATTGTTTGAATAGAACCCTAGGCTTATATCCCAACCTTAACTTGTGAATCACTTGGTGATCATAAGCAGAATCCTACCACATTTACATTCCACCTATTCTTCACTTAAGAACCACAAGAAAACATTTAGAGACAAACTCTATACTCTAAATGATGAGAAGCCATTCATCCATATGACCAAAGTTAACTATAAAAAAGAACTATAACCACTTGTAGTTACTTCAATGATTAATTGAGGATAATAATAGAAGTTAATTGGTAGAAGATAAAATCAGTTCTCAAGTCCTTAGTAATTAAAGGAGAACAATAACAATTAAGAAAGTAACCATTTTGTTAGGGGAGATTAGAACCCTAGCAGATACAAGATGGTGTCATCTAATCTCTACAACCTAAAAATATATCTCAAACCTAGTTTGAGTATCACTATGGGGATCACAAGTATAAACCTAAAACCAGGCCTAAGCTAAAATAGGAACAAGGGGACTGTTTAGCCAACCCTGAAATGAATCAAGACATCAACTTAAACTAATTTTTCAAGCCATGCTATATAGGTGCAACTAACTACTGTTTCCAAATAAATAGAAGTCTAATGAGAGGAATAAGATCCATCTTAACCATTTTAAAAGAAAAGGTTTAGAAGATGAGATTAATACTTGAAAATAGCCTAAACAATTTTCCAAATCCATAACAACCATGAGCACATGAAATAATGTCATGAGATCATGTTCTTAAGGAAGAAACTAAATAATGAGCTATGCCTTGTAAATTGTTTCCTGCAAGGTAACAAAAACTTAATTATAAATAGGTATTAGAAGGGCCTATTGAGAAATAGTTGGATCACCATAAATTGATATTGGAAATTATGACCATATAGATGCCAATTCCAAACTCTAATAGCATTCAATAAACAAGGGTGTCAATACACATATATAATATTTTTAAGATCTTATGTTAATTACATTAGTATCTTTATGCACTTCAAAAGGATCCACAGATTTAAAATCCTACAAAACAGAATAGAAATTCAAATCAGATTTAAATATGAAATAAAAACAGAAAAAGAGAAAATGGAGAAGCTTACCCGGGCGAGGCCACGACAGCCCAGCACGAGCCCACCAGAACGGCCCAGTCCACCAACCAGGAGCAGCCCACTAAGTCAGCCCGATACCCCTTCGTCCAAAATATAGGAGAGGAGCTCGTCCTCATCCTCTCCGGGCGCATGGACGACAGCACGACACCGTGAGGAGCTTCTCCTCTCGCTGGCGTCCTCTCCTCGCTCGACGTCGTGACGAGGCATGTACCTGCACCGTATAAAATCCTCACCACGCACAGCAGCACCGAGTTCTTCCTCTCTGGCTCCAATTTCGCCCCCAAATTGAAACCCTAGCCGCACGGTCTCCGACCATCGCCGCCGATGGAGACCACCCCAGGCCTCGCCGAGACCACCAACGTGACCGCCGACCTCGACTTGTTATCCCTGCAAGAGGAATCGAGTCGCCATGCTCGGAATCACCGTCGACGAACTCATCTTCTCCGACGCCGGCATCAAGCTATTCCGGCGACTGCGACCTCCCCTTGCCACGCCGACATGCCCGTCGTGCTCGCGGTGAGTCACTGACTCTCCTGAGCATCCTAGCTCATCCTCTAGCACTCCCTAGCATGCTCCGCACCGTAGACCCGTAGGCACCGCCGCAGCACCTCGCCGCCGGCAAGGTTCCAGCGACCATTTGGAGGCGGCGACACCACCAGTAGATTCCTCTCGTTGTGCTCGTTCCAACGTGCCCACACACGGCCTCGCGGGGAACGGAATTGCCGGCGACCACCACCACTGCCCGCCGGCCAACGTGCTTCCTGCCCCGTCGGCGCTACGTGGCAGCTGACTCAGCCAGGCCCCACCTGTCTGTGTCTGTGAGTAGCACAGACACGGGTGTGTCTAGTGTTTTAGTTTATTTCATTTACAGAAAATGTCTGAAACTTCAAATAAATTTAGAAAATCCGATTTAATTCAGAAAAATATAAATGAGATATTAAAATTCTTATAAAAGAAAACTCTATCCAATAAAAATATAAAATTAAATTTTTATTTTTAATAAAAATTCAATTATTTAATCCTTGTTATTTAAGCCTTTTATATTAATTCTAAATTCAATTAAACTTCAATAATTAGGAAAACTATCTAAAATAAATAAAAACCAGTAAGATAAATAAAGAAAACCTTAACACTAATTTTCTTTATTTGTAACTTATTTAATCCTTAATATTAGAATTTAAACCCTAATTAATAATTACCCTAATTATTAATTGTTTAAAAATAATAAAATGCCAAATTCAGTATTATTTTTATTTCAAAGTTATTAATAACTTCAACTTTAAAAATGAAGTTATTAATCTTAGAACTATATGGTAAATAGCAAACCCTAATTTCTTATTGAATGGTATTACAACATTATCATTGCTTGTGAAACCCTAAAACCCTAACACCATTAGGAACCCTAGCTCCATTAATTCATATGAACCCTAATTTGTTTCTAACCTAAACCCTAGGTTAGGAGATATGATCATGATATTTTCCTTTTGATCCATAGAACCATAATTAGCATTTAAATACTTGTTATGTCCACATAAAATGAAGAAGACCTATCACTAACAATATGGATATCCCATGTGTTCATCTTATCAAACCTAGATGATCAAATAGGAACACCTAAGTCTAAACCTTAGTTCCTATCATCAAAGTGATCAACCTTACTTATACCTATATACCATCACACCATTGTGATGAACCCTAATAGCAACTATACCTGCTATTTTGTATTACTAACCCTGTTCCACTAAACCCTACTAGTATTAGATAATTATAAATCATCCTATTTAGGAACCAACCATTCTTCACTTAGTGAAATCAAATGTAAACCCTAGGCAACCTTAACCTTAATTATAATACTTCTTACTACTTAAGAAGTATGTTCTTCAAAAGTTATTCTTTTGAAGAAAATAAGGAATCACCATCAATTCTGCCTAATAGGACCTATCGCCAATAACCATCTAGCACCAGCAAGGTATCACCAACCTTGATAGCACCCATGGGTAATTAATTGCTTAGGATGCCTAGGCTTAACACCACCTTGCCGGCCCCTAGGTGTTGATGAATCCAACATTGTTGGGATACATCTAATACTTACCCTAGAAACTAGTTGGAACCCATAATCAACCATAGAACTCCACCACCACTGATTATTATACTTGTTCTTTATTGAAAAACATGTTCTTCAAAAGTTATTCTTTTGAAATATATAATAAGTAATAATCAACCATGCACTATAGGACTTAAAATTGACAACTTGCTCTTTACTTATGATATAACTACTATTCCTTGGTGTGTATGATTGTTACTATGCATTTTCCCACTTGCTTATGATTCTCAAACAACACAACCCTGAATAAGAACCTTGTTTGTGAATTACTCTAAAAGTGCAACACACCCTGAACTAATCATCACCACTCACCAATCCTAAATCATCGGGGTTAGGTCACGCTTAGAGCGATTGCATCTCATACTTATGCATTATTGCATCCTTGCCAATCTTTTAAACATCGTCCTTACCGGACGATGATGCTATTTCAGAATTTGGAGTTATTGCGTATCGAAGACCTTGTACGCATAATCTTGCGATCAAAAAAGGCAAGTTCATCGCTTGCTCATGTCATTTGAGTATTTTTACCAAATTACTTGCAAAGTACTATGTTTATCACTATTGCATAAAAAGCAAAACCACTATTTTCATAACTATGAATATGACTATGTGGTGGGCAATGGAACCATGGATTGTGTTGAAATGGTGGAGGTTCCATAGCAAGGGTTTATATCCATCTAGGATTAAACAACAAATGTCGCCAGTGATTCTTGTGCTCGTAATACCCGTGTTAACCATAAGATCCGGAGTGGGACGGAGTAGTCAAAAGTGTTTCCACCTCTCGTTCATCAACGGATGCGCTTTACCGTAGACACTTGTATCTGTCGGGGGCGAGCGGTAGGCTGGGGAAGCCTTAAGTCCCCACGGCATTGTCCGTAGACACTTGTCGCCCGAAGAACAAGCGGTAGGCTGGGGAAGCCTTAAGTCCCCACGGTATTGCGGTCTATGATGGGTTGCAGCTGCCGGCGTAGGAATGTATGGTAGAGCCCTGCATTGACGTCGTGGTCGGGGTCCACCCTGAAATCTACGGGAATAATGGGACTGGCGTGGACCCAGGGTCGGGGCATGCAACAAAGGGTGGGTGTTCGAGGTAGCGGAGGAACATGATTGGCTAGACCTTATACCGGGCCTCACACCAAAGGAAGTGTGGACGAGAACTAGACTCGGTTGGCACCAAGGTTAAGATCTCTTATGGGTAAAGCAACACACCTCTTCAGAGTGTAATGAACCGTGACTGTCACTCCCTGTTCCGGGATATGGAACTCGCGAACGCTGCCGGAAAGGAGCTCCATGAAGTTCTAGTAAACCGGTGAAGGCCGACGGACATAGTTCTTCCGAATAAAAGCAACCTTTTGAAGAAATGGTTATGAAAACCTGCATTGGTATTAGACTTTCTGGTCTAATGCTGTAGCTAGTGCATTAAACACCTCTTTCCTATAATGAACTTGCTGAGTACGCTCGTACTCATCCCACTCTTAAATCCCCTGCTTAGATATGGAGGCCACGAAGGAGGATCTAAAGTGCAACTCGAAGACCGGGGAAATCAACAACTACTTTAAGGGACATGAACCTGTCAGAGGAGTCAAACACCACATCCAACAAGGAGACAACCTAGATTAGCAATAGAAAGAACTAGCTTCCTAAACCTAGCTCCTATTTAGCTAGAATCTATTCATAGCCTCGTAGCTAGTTAAATACTCTACAAGTAGAGTTCGTGTTAGGATTAGACCACGAGTCGTTCTTCTGGAGTTTATTTGCAGTTTTACCTCATTGTAAAGTAGGAGGCTGTGATGATCTTATGTAACAGAGTCTGTGTGTAATTCTATAGACATGCCTTGGACCCGCATATCTTTACTATTATATTTCAGTTGGTCGTACGTCATACAACACGTTTGGTGAGGAGATTGGGAACATCTGGAACGTCTAATCATGTCTACCATAATCAGCACCGCGATTGATTTTCGTGGGTCTCCGATTTCTCCTTTCCTTCCCTCGACAGGGCCACAAAATCAGGCAATCAAATCTCACAGGCCACTGCCAGTCTGGCACCACCGACGCCATTAGGGTTTTCTCCACGCGTTGTTGACCGGCCTGGCGGCCCCCTCCTCTCCCGTACGCAGCCGCCGCCCGCCCTCCCCCTTTACTTTTCTTTACCGTGTCATTGGCTGCGCCCCGCCCCCTACTCGCGTACTCATCACCATGTATGGTGAGGGATGCGTGGACGACCATCTTCGCCGGCGTCGCCTCCGGCTTGGCGCGCACGAGCCTCTCCGAAGTCGGGTAATCTTCTTGTGCGCTAAATCCACAGCCCGACAGATGCACAATTGTGGTGTCCGCTCGATCACCTGACAGCAGCGAGAAAGAGGCGGCTTCTCGGATGAACTGGGTAAGGAGGTCGACGAGAGGAAGGTATGGAACAGCTGAGGTGCGAGTGAGATATTGGCTGTAGTCAGCGACTGCTGGTGGCACTAGCCAAGACGATGACCTACTCCCTCGTACTTCCTCCGAAGGTATGACACAGCAACCAGAAGGCTTCGCCCCTAACACGCTTCTGTGTTAATTTTGAAGACATCAGCTCCCAATTCTTAATTATCTGGTAGTACATTTGTATTGGTTAATTTTAGGCGAAAGAGGGAATATGTGGCAAATGCTTCTGGATCATCAACACTGTTAATCATCGACTGAAACTCTCCTTTTGGTTAATGATAGCATATGTGGCAAATGCTTCGTCATTAGATATAAGTACTCAGAAGGGAATTGCGCTCTTGAATGCTTATAACTAGGTAAACTGATTACAAGTTTGCATGATTTACGTTCAAATCTGTTGTTTCTTGCAGTAATAATCCCCTATCAAATTTAATAGAGGTGGCATTGTCAGACATTACTGGACAAAAAATGCTATGATGGTTTTGAGAATATCAAAGTGCTCTGCAGCTGTTGCAGAAATACATGGTACGACTCTTTCTATTATTGTGATGTCTTTAAAATAGTATGTACAAATTAATGGGTAGCACATTTTCTGCTACCGAATCTAAATGTAATTATCGGAGATCTCACAGATGGCCATGACTTCTTTCTTTCTCAAAAGAGAAAGTGATGCATCATCGCCCTTTTGTTTTTTTCCTCCCGGGTTGCCACGCACGGGCGACCCCGGAGGCGCCCCTCCAAACCCTAAAGGCCGCCGCCTGGACCTCCTCCTCTAGCCATTGCCGCCGCCAGTGCCGGCGGTGGTGGCCATGCCCGGCCGTCGAATACGGCGGGTGAGGGCGGGCGCACCCTGGCGCCCCCCCTATGTGCGGAGGGGGGGGGGGGGATCAAGGGTGGCGTGGTTGGCGAGTGCGGTCGGCGACGCGGGGCTTCACGGGCTCATGCGTCGGGGTCGGTAGGTTTGGCGGCGCAGAGATGTGGCGGAGCCCGGCGAGCAGGGGTCGGAGTGGAGCGGCGGCGACGTTGGGAGGCGACGGGACGCGGCCGGTCTTCGGAGGCGGAGGCGCGGAGAGTCTCGGCTAGGGAGAGCCCTCGGTGAGCGGAGGTTCGCCGCCTTGAGTCTGGTGCGGTCTGGCGTCGCCTGGCGGCGGGGAGCGGGAGCTAGAGATGCGGTCCCGATCTGGGCTTCCGGGCCCGATCTGGGCCTGCCGGGCTGGGCGTTTTGGCGCGTGGTTTTCGCCTGGAGTTGGCGAGGACTGCTGCGTGCTGGAGGGGAGTTGTGGCGGCTATGGTGCCTGGCTAGGCTGGAGGTGGAGTTGGTGGTTGACCTGATCCTCACTGTTCGGGGTGTGTCGGAGTGGTCTGCAGTTTTTTGCGACTTCAACAACGAGGTGCTGTGGCGGCAGCGGTGCGAGGCTCATGGGCGGTCTGCCCCATGCTCCAGGTGTTTCGGAGATGTTCGACGATTTGGAAGGAAGTCATGCCTGGCTTGGGTTGGGCCGGCGGCGACGGTGCCCGTGGGTGTCGTTTCCCTCCTTGGAGGCGCCGCCGTGGAGTGTCGGCATCTCCATAGCCTGCTGGAGCTAGGTGTTGTCTTCGGGTTGAAAGCCTCGATCCGGAGCGGATCGACACGATGGCTGCGGCTGCGACATCATGACTACGTTGGGAGCATCGTGCTTGAAGACACGGCTCGGAGGTCCTTTGCGGCGTTCATCCGGTGACGCAGCGGTCCACGGCGGATCTTCAGGGGTGCTATGCACGTCACTCCTGGCATGTTTGCGATGACGGCTTCTGGGGGGCCGACCAAGTCCCGCCATTGATCTCCTTCGGATGGTGCGTCGACAAGGAAGGACTTTTTGGAGGTGTTCTTCTTCGGAGGTGAATGGCGTTGGTTGAGACGCGGTTTTGTTCTTAGCTTAGGACAGGTGCTTTGTTTTGTTGTTGTTTGGTCTATAGCCGGTGTCATGTCTGGTTACGCTCGTTGCTTGTAGGGAGTGGTGCCGTTCTTGTACTCAAACCTCCGCTTTCTATATAAAGATATGATACATCTTTGGCGTACTCTCGAAAAAAGGCAATGCATTCTTTTGTTTGATTGAAATTTTACTTTGGTGAACGTTTCTTGCAGGACATGTGCACTGCACGCTCAATCTCCAAGTACACACGGGCAAGAAATTCATGATGTTCCATACAGACAAGTGGCCACCATCTCCCCGAGAGCTCGGACAACTTCCCCTTTTCTCGGGTCGCCAGCATCACAATAGCCATGTTAGGATTGGTTACCTCTATCCAGTCGTCTTGCTTCTTGTTTGATGATTTATGTCAAATGTAAAAAATTGATGTCAATATTAGAACTTGATTGTGCATTTCCTCTGTTTTCCCCCGATTTAAGGTATTGTTGTAGCATACATCAAGTAATGGACTATTACAGTGTAGTTCCCGCTGATTGTTGGCTACTAATTCATGTGGCTATTTGACTTTTAATCCCTCAATTAGTACGTACCACAATTTGTTTGTGTTTCGATCGAGTAGTCATGTCTTGGTGCGAGAACGGTGTACAGAGAGATTCTTATTCTAAATATAGTTGGTCTTTCAATTATTTATTTTGCTTAATCCCGATCCTTTTATTCTATGGTCGAGGAGCTTCTTTTGATTTTAGTGGTCCTATGTAGCTCAATTTAGTCTTATTACTTGGGTAGCCAATGCCTGACAGCTACTTGGTATTGTACTCTTGCTCTTCTGCATCCTCTTTTTTTTTTGTAGATTCAGCAATATTGCATAGACGGGAGTCTGAATTATTTATTAGTACATCCAGATCAAATCACCTAAATAAAACAGATATGCATACATGAAAAGTTATATGTTTTTTCAATGCGCATGCTGTTGAGGTTTAACCTTTTTAAAATCATGCATCAATGCCATTGGTGTTCCTGAAATTCTGAAACTGTATCTATTTTGCCGCAGCTATGCTTTGGATGAAAGACTATTGTGTCTCTCAATGGAAACAAGCCAGATATCTAGGTATGTCTTCAAAATTGCATGGTGTGGATACATTATGAGTGAGATGCTAATGCAAACACATACCACTTCAAGAAATGAGTTTGGCCATAAATAATGCAACCTTTTGAGGGAGAACTATCTTCGAGAAATGAGTTTGCTCAGGCTGTCGCTTAGTTGGAATTTTATTTTTTTGAAGCTTAGTTGGAATCTTTACCTGAATCACCCAAAATATGATATTGAAGAGAACTTTGTACACATCTACCTGATATGTGCATATTTCAAAAGTTGATTCTTTCACTTGGTTTACTTCATCATTCATATGCATAAATGATGTAAGGGATATAAATGGATAATCCTAGACAGTTTAGCTGACCGAGATGCTATAGTCAAGGTGCATTTTTGCAGTTAAATTGACTATTTATGGCAACAAGCATGAGAACTCATCATCATAGATTTTATTACCATATTGTTTACTAAGTAACCGGCATGGGTAGATTGGGCCTTCCTGGGAAGTTTGGGTGGACGCATGTTTGCTGACTAGCATTGCTTTCTCGTTGGATGTGGATTTCTTATAGAAAAAACTCTACATTACAAACCATAACGTGTTTTCCGACAATTGATGGCATATTTTGATCAGCATCATATGTTTTAAATTGATGCCATGTGATTTTCACTATTACACGGTAGAAAAGACTCGATAAATGATGGCCTCCATGCCAAATGATGGTCTCCATGCCATTTAGATTCCACGAATCCCAACAAAATTGCTTGGCGTAGCGTCCGGGATTGCCGTGTTGCGGGTAGTTTCCGGGACGACCGAGATGGATGCGGCAAAGAACAGATGGGGTTTCTGAATCAGAGGAAATCTAATGAAGGTTTCAACCCCAACAAGAACTTGCTGCTCCTTTTCTGGACCCACTCATTGTCAGGCTATGGGAAATCATTTATTTCACTTAGATTGTCAAGTTTGGGTATGTTTGATTCCTTCAGATTGTGAATTTCTCATGATCTAAATCACTAGATAGCCAGTGTTTACTTTTGGTCAATTAGCCAAACTTCAAAGTTTGTTCTATAACCTTTTTTTGTATCTTATTGCCTAGAGGTTGCTTGATCAAACCAGTATTGAAGGCAAAGAAATGCAGAGCTATGCTTGTAGTATGTGTTTTCATTGTCGGCATTTGATTTCGGTATCATTTCTACTACAGTACTTATTCACCATCACATACTACACTTGGCCTGCTGGTAAGAATTTGCAAAGTAGATAAATCATTATAGTGTTGAGCAAATTCTTAATCAAAACCAGCTTTAGTTCTCAGTTTAAATTCAAGAGTATGGTTATAAACAAAATACATATTGACCCTACTTATTTATCTAGACATTTTATTATTATTGTAGAAATATAACGAAAGATCATTCAACATATGTACACTTGTCAAGATTTGAAATAGAAGCTGTTTGTTCCGTTCGGTAGCTTCATTTGCTCGGTTTCATACATGGATTTCCTTATGTCTTGCATTTTTTGCCGACAATGTTTCGTTAACAAAATGGGAATCTAACAAGGGCAAACTACGTCAACCATGGTATGAATTTGGATTTTCTGGTTGGTGATTATATTACTTGTATTTTGTTGAGGTTTCTCATATTTTAGCAACACTATATTAACACATGTACCACTATACACTTTCATGTCCATTACTTTAAAGTTCGACGCATATGCTATGAATTGCAAATATTTTAATTTAGTCTAAATTTGTTGGACCGTAGCAACGCACGGGCATTCAACTAGTGTTTCTATTGTACCACTCTGAGCGATATACTACTAGTGGAACGGTGTTTCATTGGTGTTATATCAGACTTGCATACTACACCATGCAGTGGTATGCTCGGGTCACCACGGTTGGTATCGAGCAAATGCTTTGACCTTAGGATTAAAACCCTTTAAAGGAGACCTATAGGATTGGTAGTGTCTATAGGAAGTTGTCTTAGATAAACCAAACCTTCTTGTGACTTGAGATGGATATTCACTTAAGAATAATCCTGACACACTTGAGTCCACCTTCTTACCTATCTTTCCTAAGTAAAGTTAGTTAACTAATCCCAAATATGTAGCACATCATTGAAGTCTTAAAACAATAGATAAGTATATCACAGTTGGTATACAATACATGGTAGTCCAAAGAGGGGATACAACCATAAGGAAGATATCCTATTGGAAGATGTGTACCAACACATGTTATGGTTAAGTAAGAATTATCCAGACCTGTAATAGGAGTAATATTAAGTGACAAAAATAAGCAAGATATCCTATTAGAAGGTGTAAACCAATACAAGTAATGGGTAAGTAAATTGTCCAATTGTGTAAAAACAACTGATAGTAAGGAATGAATATAAGTTAGATGAAGTAATATAGATCATGATGAGTCAATCATGGGAAATAAGGAAGAGTGATAGGAATAATATATGTCTACAGGATAGAGTTACTAATCATACATGATTCACTTGAGAATCATTATGTGATGGACTAGAACATCATAAGTATATAGGAGGAGTACAATAAGAAGCTTGATGTTAAACAATAGTGTAAGAATTATGTTTCAAAACCATGGGAACTGTGTCAAGTACATCAGAACCCTAGTCTTATGATAGAAACACTTGGAAGTATAGGAGATATATTCCAATAGTTAGGTGTATAGAGTAGCCATATTAGAACCAAAAGATATCATGGGAGACAGTCCACAACAACTTAGAAGTTAAGCTAATGCTTCGAAAGAACTTTAGGTCAACCACAACTATTCTAGACCATTTTGTTTCAATTTTATCCCTTTGCAAATGTGCAATTAGGATAAATGTTGAGACAAATAGTAGAAATCCAAATATTCGTGCTAAGTATCACGATATAAACCTATATTATGTGGTGTTATATACTACACATCTCAGCCTGATGTTTAGAGATGTCTTCCTCAACTATTATATTCAGGCTTATGATGGTGTGTATTATAAGCACAAGGCTGGAATTTCTTGGATCTTATTGGATTTTAATTGTTTGATTAGATCCATACATGAAGTTTGACTTCGATATGCAAATGCATGTTGCAATATCAAGTTCTTACTTGATGTTATAGATCTAGAGGGTAATGGTATTCGTGTGAGGAAGTGACGAATTCTAAAGATTACGAAGACAAGATGAAGGTTCATCAGAAGAGAGGAGTAAAGTTGTGGGAAACAACCACAATGTTCAGAAGGAAGTACCAATCAAAACTCATGCTTTACCTCAACAGAGGAGTACTTTAGTACGAAAGAAGCACGAAGGTGAGAAATATGATGACTGTGGAGTAGTAGAAGTAGAACCATAGTCATTATGGAAGAGGGAATGCATGGGAAATCACTTAGGATACTATATTCATAGTGTCAGCTAGTGGTTTTCTTGCAAAATAAACCCTGAATGAAGGAAAATGATATATTAAATCATAATAGATATAAGAAGACCACAGTTGGTATCAGAAGACCACAGTTGATATAGGATCAATGCTGCAAGATAAAGTAGAGATGTTCCGACCAGTTGATCAAAACCTATAATAGAGTACACTTTTAGATAACAAATAGCCACAGTTGGTATCAAATAACTCACACTGATATCAAATAAACCACAGTTGGTATAAGATAAACCACAACTGGTAGAACAAATAAATTTTTTCCAGTCAAATAATTAAGACCTATAAACATTTAGTCAAAGGATTCATGTTGGATGTCCACGATTGAGTGGATACACCACAAAGATTCTTCGCAAAACCTTAGAGGAATATAAGTCATAAACAAGACCTAGACCAATATCCTAACCATAAGTCCAATGGTTGGAAGAAAAGGAGTTGAAGACCATAAGAAAACTCTAAGGGGTAGAGTAAAGATTGAGTTGGAGGTACAATGACTCAATATTTTGAGCAAGATAGATGAAGAAGGTCTGAGCCGAGAGGAAGTTCGATCTTATTTTCATAAGATTATCGAACACTACTTTCGAGATGGATGTCGGTCTAGAAGCCGAGGTTCATACCTCGAAGAAGTAAGACGTGGACTAGAACTTGAGAAAGTGAGTAATATTTACTCGAAGTACGAGAGTTCAAGACAGTCGATGTTAATGAAGTTGGACGAAGAAAATACCATAGACCAAATACAACTCAAGAAGGCCAAAGACCGAAGGAGATTGACTATACCAAAACTAAAGTCAATTTGGAATATTCCTTTCATGGAACCTAAAGAATCCAAAATAGTTATAGGTATCAACTATAAACCATGATTGGATGGACTAAATGAGTCTAATCCATTCTTAGGGAAATAAACCATCACAACCATTTCCATGGTTAGTACCTTATTAAGCACCATTACTGCAATTTTGGTAGTAAGGGGAAACAAATACTTATTTTACCAATTAGGAGTATATTATCAAATTAGTCTTCAGTTAAGACTAGCATCACCAGAAGAAGTTCCATCATTGAACCTTCAATGAGAAAGGAAACAAGCTTATAGAGTTGAAAGAAATCAAATAATTAAAGTTAGAAGCCATGGCTCAGAGACAGGTATTATTAGATTCCGAGAAAAATCATAGAACTCGGAGTAAGAAACTAATGTTCGAGAGACAAACCCTAATGGATTCCGGGAAGAATCTGGATAAGGGATGTATTCAATTATATCCAAGTAAGATCAATACGGAGTTCGAGAAAAGTCGTAGTACGCATAAGTCGGAACCACACTCCGGGGACGTGAGAGAGTTCAAACTTCGAGGACGAAGTTTAGTTTAAGGGGTAGAGACTCGTAATATCCCGGTATTGGGGTTACAAAAATAGAGGAAACAGATGTGTGCATTGCATTCATGCATAGAAAATATGGGGAATTTTCGCGCTTTAAAGTAAAACGATCACGATGAATCGAAGTTTCACTTGACCTTGGTGGAATTGAAGTAGCTCATCAAGTCAAGCGTTATAAACCTCAATGTGACTTTGATAAAACCTTGTTTTGGGTAGAGATGATTTGATCTAAGGGGTTAGATCAAATGGAACTAATAATCAACACAACAACACTTTACTCAATGATCAATTGCTTGATCTTATTAAAGATCATAAACATGGTAATCTTTGCCATAACATATGAACATCTATTTAACTATAAATCAAGTAACAATAAAATGGAGAACTATTCTAGACTTATCTTTTCCATGTTTTAAACTAATCCTTGATTCTACCATGAACCTCATGGTATTCATATTACTTCATTCTTGGAAACATAACAAGGAGATCCATTCTAGAAATATATATATCCTTCTCTATTCCATATTTATACATCAAACCTAGAAAGGTGAGAGTTCTATAATAATTATTAGAGAAGCAACAACAAACCTTGAGCTAAACCTTGGATATACATCCAAGCATTTAAATCATCATCTTTAAAGAAGAAACCCAGGATATTATTCAAGCCTTCCCATATGAGAGAGACCATTTATTCTAAACCTAGCTTTACCTAGTAATGAACAAAGGACAACCTTTGAACTAAAGTATTAGGTTGTAAACCATTTCCTTGGAGTGGTGAGATAACCTAATATCACATGGAATAATACCATATCCATGAATTGATAAAGTAAGGAGGAGATTAACTCAATCAAGATAGCCAAGTGGAGTCTTAGACTTAATGCCTATTGAGATATTGTGAGTACACCATAAACCCTAGAATAACCATTCCTTTATAAGAGAGCCCAAGCTATGGTGTTACACTCAAGTAGTTGAGGCAACACTTGAATGTGAGGGAGAGAACTATCCATATACCGGATGACCATATCATCATTGTTTGAATAGAACCCTAGGCTTATATCCCAACCTTAACTTGTGAATCACTTGGTGATCATAAGCGAGAATCCTACCACATTTACATTCCACCTATTCTTCACTTAAGAACCACAAGAAAACATTTAGAGACAAACTCTATACTCTAAATGATGAGAAGCCATTCATCCATATGACCAAAGTTAACTATAAAAAAGAACTATAACCACCTGTAGTTACTTCAATGATTAATTGAGGATAATAATAGAAGTTAATTAGTAGAAGATAAAATCAGTTCTCAAGTCCTTAGTAATTAAAGGAGAACAATAACAATTAAGAAAGTAACCATTTTGTTAGGGGAGATTAGAACCCTAGCAGATACAAGATGGTGTCATCTAATCTCGACAACCTAAAAATATATCTCAAACCTAGTTTGAGTATCACTATGGGGATCACAAGTATAAACCTAAAACCAGGCCCGAGCTAAAATAGGAACAAGGGGACTGTTTAGCCAACCCTGAAATGAATCAAGACATCAACTTAAACTAATTTTTCAAGCCATGCTATATAGGTGCAACTAACTACTGTTTCCAAATAAATAGAAGCCTAATGAGAGGAATAAGATCCATCTTAACCATTTTAAAAGAAAATGTTTAGAAGATGAGATTAATACTTGAAAATAGCCTAAACAATTTTCCAAATCCATAACAACCATGAGCACATGAAATAATGTCATGAGATCATCTTCTTAAGGAAGAAACTAAATAATGAGCTATGCCTTGTAAATAGTTTCCTGCAAGGTAACAAAAACTTAATTATCAATAGGTATTAGAAGGGCCTATTGAGAAATAGTTGGATCACCATAAATTGATATTGGAAATTATGACCATATAGATGCCAATTCCAAACTCTAATAGCATTTAATAAACAAGGGTGTCAATACACATATATAATATTTTTAAGATCTTATGTTAATTACATTAGTATCTTTATGCACTTCAAAAGGATCCACAGATTTAAAATCCTACAAAACAGAATAGAAATTCAAATCAGATTTAAATAGGAAATAAAAACGAAAAAGAGAAAAGGGAGAAGCTTATCCGGGCGGGCCACGGCAGCCCAGCGACGAGCCCACCGAACGGCCCGGTCCACCAACCGAGAGCAGCCCACTAAGTCGGCCCGATACCCCTTCGTCCAAAATATCGGAGAGGAGCTCGTCCTCATCCTCTCCGGGCGCATGGACGACAGCACGACACCGTGAGGAGCTTCTCCTCTCGCTGGCGTCCTCTCCTCGCTCGACGTCGTGACGAGGCATGTACCTGCACCGTATAAAAGCCTCACCACGCACATCAGCACCGAGTTCTTCCTCTCTGGCTCCAATTTTGCCCCCAAATTGAAACCCTAGCCGTACGGTCTCCGAGCCATCGCCGCCGATGGAGACCACCCCGAGGCCTCGCCGAGACCACCAACGTGACCGCCGACCTCGACTTGTTATCCCCGCAAGAGGAATCGAGCCGCCATGCTCGGAATCACCGTCGACGAACTCATCTTCTCCGACGCCGGCATCAAGCTATTCCGGCGACTGCGACCTCCCCTTGCCACGCCGACATGCCCGTCGTGCTCGCGGTGAGTCACTGACTCTCCTGAGCATCCTAGCTCATCCTCTAGCACTCCCTAGCATGGTCCGCACCGTAGACCCGTAGGCACCGCCGCAACACCTCGCCGCCGGCAAGGTTCCGGCGACCATTTGGAGGCGGCGACACCACCAGTAGATTCCTCTCGTTGTGCTCGTTCCAACGTGCCCACACACGGCCTCGCGGGAACCGGAATTGCCGGCGACCACCACCACTGCCCGCCGGCCACCGTGCTTCCTGCCCCGTCGGCGCTACGTGGCAGCTGACTCAGCCAGGCCCCACCTGTCTGTGTCTGTGAGTAGCACAGACACGGGTGTGTCTAGTGTTTTAGTTTATTTCATTTACAGAAAATGTCTGAAACTTCAAATTAATTTAGAAAATCCAATTTCAGTCAGAAAAATATAAATGAGACATTAAAATTCTTAGAAAAGAAAACTCTATCCAATAAAAATATAAAATGAAAATTTTATTTTTAATAAAAATTCAATTATTTAATCCTTGTTATTTAAGCCTTTTATATTAATTCTAAATTCAATTAAACTTCAATAATTAGGAAAACTATCTAAAATAAATAAAAACCAAGTAAGATAAATAAAGAAAACCTTAACACTAATTTTCTTTATTTGTAACTTATTTAATCCTTAATATTAGAATTTAAACCCTAATTAATAATTACCCTAATTATTAATTGTTTAAAAATAATAAAATGCCAAATTCAGTATTATTTTTATTTCAAAGTTATTAATAACTTCAACTTTAAAAATGAAGTTATTAATCTTAGAACTATATGGTAAATAGCAAACCCTAATTTCTTATTAAATGGTATTACAACATTATCATTGCTTGTGAAACCCTAAAACCCTAACACCATTAGGAACCCTAGCTCCATTAATTCATATGAACCCTAATTTGTTTCTAACCTAAACCCTAGGTTAGGAGATATGATCATGATATTTTCCTTTTGATCCATAGAACCATAATTAGCATTTAAATACTTGTTATGTCCACATAAAATGAAGAAGACCTATCACTAACAAGATGGATATCCCATGTGTTCATCTTATCAAACCTAGATGATCAAATAGGAACATCTAAGTCTAAACCTTAGTTCCTATCATCAAAGTGATCAACCTTACTTATACCTATATACCATCACACCATTGTGATGAACCCTAATAGCAACTATACTTGCTATTTTGTATTACTAACCCTGTTCCACTAAACCCTACTAGTATTAGATAATTATAAATCATCCTATTTAGGAACCAACCATTCTTCACTTAGTGAATTCAAATGTAAACCCTAGGCAACCTCAACCTTAATTATAATACTTCTTACTACTTAAGAAGTATGTTCTTCAAAAGTTATTCTTTTGAAGAAAATAAGGAATCACCATCAATTCTGCCCAATAGGACCTATCACCAATAATCATCTAGCACCAGCCAGGTATCACCAACCTTGATAGCACCCATGGGTAATTAATTGCTTAGGATGCCTAGGCTTAACACCACCTTGCAAGCCCTAGGTGTTGATGAATCCAACATTGTTTGGATACATCTAATACTTACCCTAGAAACTAGTTGGAACCCATAATCAACCATAGAACTCCACCACCCTGATTATTATACTTGTTCTTTATTGAAAAACATGTTCTTCAAAAGTTACTCTTTTAAAATATATAATAAGTAATCATCAACCATGCACTATAGGACTTAAAATTGACAACTGCTCTTTACTTATGATATAACTACTATTCCTTGGTGTGTATGATTGTTACTATGCATTTTCCCACTTGCTTATGATTCTCAAACAACACAACCCTCGAATAAGAACCTTGTTTGTGAATTACTCTAAAAGTGCAACACACCCCGAACTAATCATCACCACTCACCAATCCTAAATCATCGGGGTTAGGTCACGCTTAGAGCGATTGCATCTCATACTTATGCATTATTGCATCCTTGCCAATCTTTTAAACATCGTCCTTACCGGACGATGATGCTATTTCAGAATTTGGAGTTATTGCGTATCGAAGACCTTGTCTGCATAATCTTGCAGTCAAAAAAGGCAAGTTCATCGCTTGCTCATGTCATTTGAGTATTTTTTACCAAATTACTTGCAAAGTACTATGTTTATCACTATTGCATAAAAAGCAAAACCACTATTTTCATAACTATGAATATGACTATGTGGTGGGCAATGGAACCATGGATTGTGTTGAAATGGTGGAGGTTCCATAGCAAGGGTTTATATCCATCTAGGATTAAACAACAAATGTCGCCAGTGATTCTTGTGCCGTAATACCCGTGTTAACCATAAGATCCGGAGTGGGACGGAGTAGTCAAAAGTGTTTCCACCTCTCGTTCATCAACGGATGCGCTTTACCGTAGACACTTGTATCTGTCGGGGGCGAGCGGTAGGCTGGGGAAGCCTTAAGTCCCCACGGCATTGTCCATAGACACTTGTCGCCCGAAGAACAAGCGGTAGGCTGGGGAAGCCTTAAGTCCCCACGGTATTGCGGTCAATGATGGGTTGAAGCTGCCGGCGTAGGAATGTATGGTAGAGCCCTGCATTGACGTCGTGGTAGGGGTCCACCCTGAAATCTACGGGAATAATGGGACCGGCGTGGACCCAGGGTCGGGGCATGCAACAAAGGGTGGGTGTTCGAGGTAGCGGAGGAACATGATTGGCTAGACCTTATACCGGGCCTCACACCAAAGGAAGTGTGGACGAGAACTAGACTCGGTTGGCACCAAGGTTAAGATCTCTTATGGGTAAAGCAACACACCTCTGCAGAGTGTAATGAACCGTGACCTTTCACTCCCTGTTCCGGGATATGGAACTGCGAACGCTGCCGGAAAGGAGCTCCATGAAGTTCTAGTAAACCGGTGAAGGCTGACGGACATAGTTCTTCTGAATAAAAGCAACCTTTTGAAGAAATGGTTATGAAAACCCGCATTGGTATTAGACTTTCGGTCTAATGCTGTAGCTAGTGCATTAAACACCTCTTTCCTATAATGAACTTGTTGAGTACGCTCGTACTCATCCCACTCTTAAATCCCCTGCTTAGATATGGAGGCCACGAAGGAGGATCTACAGTGCAACTCGAAGACCGGGGAAATCAACAACTACTTCAAGGGACATGAACTTGTCAGAGGAATCAAACAGCACATCCAACAAGGAGACAACCTAGATTAGCAATAGAAAGAACTAGCTTCCTAAACCTAGCTCCTATTTAGCTAGAATCTATTCATAGCCTCTGTAGCTAGTTAAATACTCTACAAGTAGAGTTCGTGTTAGGATTAGACCACGAGTCGTTCTTCCGGAGTTTATTTGCGGTTTTACCTCATTGTAAAGTAGGAGGTCTGTGATGATCTTATGTAACGTAGTCGTGTGTAATTCTATAGACATGCCTTGGACCCGCATATGTTTACGTTGTACCACTACGAGCGATATACTACTAGTGGAACGGTGTTTCATTGGTGTTATATCGAGACTTGCATACTACACCATGCGGTGGTATGCTCGGGTCACCACGAGTTGGTATCAGAGCAAATGCTTTGACCTTAGGATTAAAACCCTTTAAAGGAGACCTATAGGATTGGTAGTGTCTATAGGAAGTTGTCTTAGATAAACCAAACCTTCTTGTGACTTGAGATGGATATTCACTTAAGAATAATCCTGACACACTTGAGTCCACCTTCTTACCTATCTTTCCTAAGTAAAGTTAGTTAACTAATCCCAAATATGTAGCACATCATTGAAGTCTTAAAACAATAGATAAGTAGATCACAGTTGGTATACAATACATGGTAGTCCAAAGAGTGGATACAACCATAAGGAAGATATCCTATTGGAAGATGTGTACCAACACATGTTATGGTTAAGTAAGAATTATCCAGACCTGTAATAGGAGTAATATTAAGTGACAAAAATAAGCAAGATATCCTATTAGAAGGTGTAAACCAATACAAGTAATGGGTAAGTAAATTATCCAATTGTGTAAAAACAAGCGATAGTAAGGAATGAATATAAGTTAGATGAAGTAATATAGATCATGATGAGTCAATCATGGGAAATAAGGAAGAGTGATAGGAATAATATATGTCTACAGGATAGAGTTACTAATCATACATGATTCACTTGAGAATCATTATGTGATGGACTAGAACATCATAAGTATATAGGAGGAGTACAATAAGAAGCTTGATGTTAAACAATAGTGTAAGAATTATGTTTCAAAACCATGGGAACTCGTGTCAAGTACATCGAACCCTAGTCTTATGATAGAAACACTTGGAAGTATAGGAGATATATTCCAATAGTTAGGTGTATAGAGTAGCCATATTAGAACCAAAAGATATCATGGGAGACAGTCCACAACAACTTAGAAGTTAAGCTAATACTTCGAAAGAACTTTAGGTCAACCACAACTATTCTAGACCATTTTGTTTCAATTTTATCCCTTTGAAAATGTGCAATTAGGATAAATGTTGAGAAAAATAGTAGAAATCCAAATATTCGTGCTAAGTATCACGATATAAACCTATATTATGTGGTGTTATGTGCTACACATCTCAGCCTGATGTTTAGAGATGTCTTCCTCAACTATTATATTCAGGCTTATGATGGTGTGTATTATAAGCACAAGGCTAGAATTTCTTGGATCTTATTGGATTTTAATTGTTTGATTAGATCCATACATGAAGTTTGACTTCGATATGCAAATGCATGTTGCAATATCAAGTTCTTACTTGATGTTATAGATCTAGAGGGTAATGGTATTCGTGTGAGGAAGTGACGAATTCTAAAGATTCTCGAAGACAAGATGAAGGTTCATCGAGAAGAGAGGAGTAAAGTTGTGGGAAACAACCACAATGTTCGGAAGGAAGTACCAATCAAAACTCATGCTTTACCTCAACGAGAGGAGTACTTTAGTACGAAAGAAGCACGAAGGTGAGAAATATGATGACCGTGGAGTAGTAGAAGTAGAACCATAGTCATTATGGAAGAGGGAATGCATGGGAAATCACTTAGGATACTATATTCATAGTGTCAGCTAGTGGTTTTCTTGCAAAATAAACCCTGAATGAAGGAAAATGATATATTAAATCATAATAGATATAAGAAGACCACAGTTGGTATCAGAAGACTACAGTTGGTATAGGATCAATGCTGCAAGATAAAGTAGAGATGTTCCGACCAGTTGATCAAAACCTATAATAGAGTACACTTTTAGATAACAAATAGCCACAGTTGGTATCAAATAACTCACACTGATATCAAATAAACCACAGTTGGTATAAGATAAACCACAACTCGGTAGAACAAATAAATTTTTTCCGATCAAATAATTAAGACCTATAAACATTTAGTCAAAGGATTCATGTTGGATGTCCACGATTGAGTGGATACACCACAAAGATTCTTCGCAAAACCTTAGAGGAATATAAGTCATAAACAAGACCTAGACCAATATCCTAACCATAAGTCCAATGGTTGGAAGAAAAGGAGTTGAAGACCATAAGAAAACTCTAAGGGGTAGAGTAAAGATTGAGTTGGAGGTACAATGACTCAATATTTTGAGCAAGATAGATGAAGAAGGTCCGAAGCGAGAGGAAGTTCGATCTTATTTTCATAAGATTATCGAACACTACTTTCAGATGGATGTCAGGCTAGAAGCCGAGGTTCATACCTCGAAGAAGTAAGAAGTGGACTAGAACTTGAGAAAGTGAGTAATATTTACTCAGAAGTACGAGAGTTCAAGACAGCTGATGTTAATGAAGTTGGACGAAGAAAATACCATAGACCAAATACAACTCAAGAAGGCCAAAGACCGAAGGAGATTGACTATACCAAAACTAAAGTCAATTTGGAATATTCCTTTCATGGAACCTAAAGAATCCAAAATAGTTATAGGTATCAACTATAAACCATGATTGGATGGACTAAATGAGTCTAATCCATTCTTAGGGAAATAAACCATCACAACCATTTCCATGGTTAGTACCTTATTAAGCACCATTACTGCAATTTTGGTAGTAAGGGGAAACAAATACTTATTTTACCAATTAGGAGTATATTATCAAATTATTCTTCGATTAAGACTAGCGGCACCGGAAGAAGTTCCATCATTGAACCTTCAATGAGAAAGGAAACAAGCTTATAGAGTTGAAAGAAATCAAATAATTAAAGTTAGAAGCCATGGCTCAGAGACAGGTATTATTAGATTCCAGAGAAAAATCATAGAACTGGAGTAAGAAACTAATGTTCAGAGACAAACCCTAATGGATTCCAGGAAGAATCTGGATAAGGGATGTATTCAATTATATCCAATAAGATCAATACGGAGTTCGAGAAAAGTCGTAGTCTGCATAAGTCAGAACCACACTCCGGAGACGTGAGAGAGTCAAACTTCGAGGACGAAGTTTAGTTTAAGGGGTAGAGACTGTAATATCCCAGGTATTGGGGTTACAAAAATAGAGGAAACAGATGTGTGCATTGCATTCATGCATAGAAAATCTGGGGAATTTTCGCGCTTTAAAGTAAAGCAGTCACAGTAACTGAAGTTTCACTTGACCTTGATGGAATTGAAGTAGCTCATCAAGTCAAGCGTTATAAACCTCAATGTGACTTTGATAAAACCTTGTTTTGGGTAGAGATGATTTGATCTAAGGGTTAGATCAAATGGAACTAATAATCAACACAACAACACTTTACTCAATGATCAATTGCTTGATCTTATTAAAGATCATAACATGGTAATCTTTGCCATAACATATGAACATCTATTTAACTATAAATCAAGTAACAATAAAATGGAGAACTATTCTAGACTTATCTTTTCCATGTCTTAAACTAATCCTTGATTCTACCATGAACCTCATGGTATTCATATTACTTCATTCTTGGAAACATAACAAGGAGATCCATTCTAGAAATATATATATCCTTCTCTATTCCATATTTTTATACATCAAACCTAGAAAGGTGAGAGTTCTATAATAATTATTAGAGAAGCAACAACAAACCTTGAGCTAAACCTTGGATATACATCCAAGCATTTAAATCATCATCTTTAAAGAAGAACCCCAGGATATTATTCAACCCTTCCCATATGAGAGAGACCATTTATTCTAAACCTAGCTTTACCTAGTAATGAACAAAGGACAACCTTTGAACTAAAGTATTAGGTTGTAAACCATTTCCCTTGGAGTGGTGAGATAACCTAATATCACATGGAATAATACCATATCCATGAATTGATAAAGTAAGGAGGAGATTAACTCAATCAAGATAGCCAAGTGGAGTCTTAGACTTAATACCTATTGAGATATTGTGAGTACACCATAAACCCTAGAATAACCATTCCTTTATAAGAGATCCCAAGCTATGGTGTTACACTCAAGTAGTTGAGGCAACACTTGAATGTGAGGGAGAGAACTATCCATATACCAGATGACCATATCATCATTGTTCGAATAGAACCCTAGGCTTATATCCCAACCTTAACTTGTGAATCACTTGGTGATCATAAGCGAGAATCCTACCACATTTACATTCCACCTATTCTTCACTTAAGAACCACAAGAAAACATTTAGAGACAAACTCTATACTCTAAATGATGAGAAGCCATTCATCCATATGACCAAAGTTAACTATAAAAAAGAACTATAACCACTGTAGTTACTTCAATGATTAATTGAGGATAATAATAGAAGTTAATTGGTAGAAGATAAAATCAGTTCTCAAGTCCTTAGTAATTAAAGGAGAACAATAACAATTAAGAAAGTAACCATTTTGTTAGGGGAGATTAGAACCCTAGCAGATACAAGATGGTGTCATCTAATCTCTACAACCTAAAAATATATCTCAAACCTAGTTTGAGTATCACTATGGGGATCACAAGTATAAACCTAAAACCAGGCCTAAGCTAAAATAGGAACAAGGGGAGTATTTAGCCAACCCTGAAATGAATCAAGACATCAACTTAAACTAATTTTTCAAGCCATGCTATATAGTTGCAACTAACTACTGTTTCTAAATAAATAGAAGTCTAATGAGAGGAATAAGATCCATCTTAACCATTTTAAAAGAAAAGGTTTAGAAGATGAGATTAATACTTGAAAATAGCCTAAACAATTTTCCAAATCCATAACAACCATGAGCACATGAAATAATGTCATGAGATCATGTTCTTAAGGAAGAAACTAAATAATGAGCTATGCCTTGTAAATTGTTTCCTGCAAGGTAACAAAACCTTAATTATCAATAGGTATTAGAAGGGCCTATTGAGAAATAGTTGGATCACCATAAATTGATATTGGAAATTATGACCATATAGATGCCAATTCCAAACTCTAATAGCATTTAATAAAAAAGGGTGTCAATACACATATATAATATTTTTAAGATCTTATGTTAATTACATTAGTATCTTTATGCACTTCAAAAGGATCCATAGATTTAAAATCCTACAAAACGAGAATAGAAATTCAAATCAGATTTAAATAGGAAATAAAAACAGAAAAAGAGAAAGGGAGAAGCTTACACGGGCGAGGCCACGGCAGCCCGGCCACGAGCCCACCGAACGGCCCGGTCCACCAACCAGGAGCAGCCCACTAAGTCAGCCCGATACCCCTTCGTCCAAAATATCGGAGAGGAGCTCGTCCTCATCCTCTCCGGGCGCATGGACGACAGGCACGACTACCGTGAGGAGCTTCTCCTCTCGGCGGCGTCCTCTCCTCGCTCGACGTCGGCCGAGGCATGTACCTGCACCGTATAAAAGCCTCACCACGCACATGCGGCACCGAGTTCTTCCTCTGCGGCTCCAATTTCGCCCCCAAATTGAAACCCTCGCCCGTACGGTCTCCGACCAACGCCGCCGATGGAGACCACCCCGAGGCCTCGCCGAGACCACCAACGTGACCGCCGACCTCGACTTGTTATCCACGCAAGAGGAATCGAGCCGCCATGCTCGGAATCACCGTCGACGAACTCATCTTCTCCGACGCCGGCATCAAGCTATTCGGCGGCTGCGACCTCCCCTTGCCACGCCGACATGCCCGTCGTGCTCGCGGTGAGTCAGCGACTCTCCCGAGCATCCTAGCTCATCCTCTAGAACTCCCTAGCATGCTCCTGCACCGTAGACCCGTAGGCACCGCCGCGACACCTCGCCGCCGGCAAGGTTCGGCGACCATTTGGAGGCGGCGACACCACCGGTAGATTCCTCTCGTTGTGCTCGTTCCAACGTGCCCACACACTGGCCTCGCGAGGCCGGAATTGCCGGCGACCACCACCAGCGCCCGCCGGCCACACGTGCTTCCTGCCCGTCGGCGCTACGTGGCGGCTGACTCAGCCAGGGCCCCACATGTACGTGATGCAGTGAGTAGCACGGTACACGGGTGTGTCTAGTGTTTTAGTTTATTTCATTTACAAAAAATGTCTGAAACTTCAAATAAATTTAGAAAATCCAATTTAAGTCAGAAAAATATAAATGAGATATTAAAATTCTTAGAAAAGAAAACTCTATCCAATAAAAATATAAAATGAAATTTTTATTTTTAATAAAAAATCAATTATTTAATCCTTGTTATTTAAGCCTTTTATATTAATTCTAAATTCAATTAAACTTCAATAATTAGGAAAACTATCTAAAATAAATAAAAACCAGTAAGATAAATAAAGAAAACCTTAACACTAATTTTCTTTATTTGTAACTTATTTAATCCTTAATATTAGAATTTAAACCCTAATTAATAATTACCCTAATTATTAATTGTTTAAAAATAATAAAATGCCAAATTCAGTATTATTTTTATTTCAAAGTTATTAATAACTTCAACTTTAAAAATGAAGTTATTAATCTTAGAACTATATGGTAAATAGCAAACCCTAATTTCTTATTAAATGGTATTACAACATTATCATTGCTTGTGAAACCCTAAAACCCTAACACCATTAGGAACCCTAGCTCCATTAATTCATATGAACCCTAATTTGTTTCTAACCTAAACCCTAGGTTAGGAGATATGATCATGATATTTTCCTTTTGATCCATAGAACCATAATTAGCATTTAAATACTTGTTATGTCCACATAAAATGAAGAAGACCTATCACTAACAAGATGGATATACCATGTGTTCATCTTATCAAGCCTAGATGATCAAATAGGAACACCTAAGTCTAAACCTTAGTTCCTATCATCAAAGTGATCAACCTTACTTATACCTATATACCATCACACCATTGTGATGAACCCTAATAGCAACTATACACCGTTATTTTGTATTACTAACCCTGTTCCACTAAACCCTACTAGTATTAGATAATTATAAATCATCCTATTTAGGAACCAACCATTATTCACTTAGTGAATTCAAATGTAAACCCTAGGCAACCTCAACCTTAATTATAATACTTCTTACTACTTAAGAAGTATGTTCTTCAAAAGTTATTCTTTTGAAGAAAATAAGGAATCACCATCAATTCTGCCCAATAGGACCTATCACCAATAATCATCTAGCACCAGCCAGGTATCACCAACCTTGATAGCACCCATGGGTAATTAATTGCTTAGGATGCCTAGGCTTAACACCACCTTGCCAGCCCTAGGTGTTGATGAATCCAACATTGTTGGGATACATCTAATACTTACCCTAGAAACTAGTTGGAACCCATAATCAACCATAGAACTCCACCACCACTGATTATTATACTTGTTCTTTATTGAAAAACATGTTCTTCAAAAGTTATTCTTTTGAAATATATAATAAGTAATCATCAACCATGCACTATAGGACTTAAAATTGACAATCTGCTCTTTACTTATGATATAACTACTATTCCTTGGTGTGTATGATTGTTACTATGCATTTTCCCACTTGCTTATGATTCTCAAACAACACAACCACTGAATAAGAACCTTGTTTGTGAATTACTCTAAAAGTGCAACACACCCTGAACTAATCATCACCACTCACCAATCCTAAATCATCGGGGTTAGGTCACGCTTAGAGCGATTGCATCTCATACTTATTCATTATTGCATCCTTGCCAATCGTATCGAAGACCTTGTCTGCATAATCTTGCAGTCAAAAAAGGCAAGTTCATCGCTTGCTCATGTCATTTGAGTATTTTTACCAAATTACTTGCAAAGTACTATGTTTATCACTATTGCATAAAAAGCAAAACCACTATTTTCATAACTATGAATATGACTATGTGGTGGGCAATGGAACCATGGATTGTGTTGAAATGGTGGAGGTTCCATAGCAAGGGTTTATATCCATCTAGGATTAAACAACAAATGTCGTCCAGTGATTCTTGTGCCGTAATACCCGTGTTAACCATAAGATCCGGAGTGGGACGGAGTAGTAAAAAGTGTTTCCACCTCTCGTTCATCAACGGATGCGCTCTACCGTAGACACTTGTATCTATCGGGGGCGAGCGGTAGGCTGGGGAAGCCTTAAGTCCCCACGACATTGTCCGTAGACACTTGTCGGCCGAAGAACAAGCGGTAGGCTGGGGAAGCCTTAAGTCCCCACGGTATTGCGGTCTATGATGGGTTGCAGCTACTGGACGTAGGAATGTATGGTAGAGCCACTGCATTGACGTCGTGGTCGGGGTCCACCACTGAAATCTACGAGGAATAATGGGACCGGCGTGGACCCAGGGTCGGGGCATGCAACAAAGGGTGGGTGTTCGAGGTAGCGGAGGAACATGATTGGCTAGACCTTATACAGGGCCTCACACCAAAGGAAGTGTGGACGAGAACTAGACTCGGTTGGCACCAAGGTTAAGATCTCTTATGGGTAAAGCAACACACCTCTGCGAGTGTAATGAACCGTGACCTGTCACTCCCTGTTCCGGGATATGGAGCTGCGAACGCTGCAGGAAAGGAACTCCATGAAGTTCTAGTAAACCGGTGAAGGCTGATACATCTCCAACGTATCTATAATTTACGATGTTCCATGCTTGTTTTATGACAATACCAACATGTTTTGTTCACACTTTATATCATTTTTATGCGTTTTTCGGAACTAACCTATTGACGAGATGCCGAAAGGCCGGTTCTTTGTTTTACTGCTGTTTTTGGTTTCAGAAATCCTAGTAAGGAAATATTTTCGGAATCGGACGAAATCAACTCCGGAGATCTTGTAATTTCGGGAAGCTTCCGGAGCACGGAGAAAAGTCGGGAGGGGTGCCGGGGGCCCCACCCCACGGGCGGCGCGGCCCAAGGGGGGCGCGCCCCCTATCATCTGGGCACCCCGTGGCCCCTCCGACTCCGACTCTCCGCCTATATAATCGTCCACGACCTAAAAACATCGACCGGGAGGACGAAAGCAGAGAAAACCATCCCGAGCCGCCGCCATCGCGAAACTCCAATTCGGGGGACAGAACTCTGCGTTCCGGCACCTGTAGGGACGGGGATTGCCCCGGAGTCATCTCCACCGCCGTCTCCACCGCCATCTTCACCGCCATCGTTGTCTCCATGATGAGGAGGGAGTAATTCACCCCGGGGCTGAGGGCTCCGCTGTAGCTATGTGGTTCATCTCTCTCTCTTTGTGATCAAGTTGAATATCATCTATGTGCTACTCTAGTGATGTTATTAAAGTAGTCTATTCCTCCTCCATGATGTAATGTTGGCGGTGTGTGCATCATGAAGTACTTGGTTTATGCTATGATTGTGATCTCTTGTAGATTATGAAGTTAACTATTACTATGATGGTATTGATGCGATCTATTCCTCCTTTCATAGTGTGATGGTAGAAGTGTGCATGCTATGTTAGTACTTGGTTTGGTTGTGTTGATCTATCTTGCACTCTAAGGTTATTTAAATATGAACATTGAATATTGTGGAGCTTGTTAACTCCGGCATTGAGGGTTCGTGTAATCCTACACAATGATGTTCATCATCCAACAAGTGGGTGTAGAGTAGTCCTATTATGTGATCATTGTTGAGAGTGTCCACTAGTGAAAGCAGGATCCCTGGGCCTTGCTTCCAAGCATCAAATCACCGTTTGTTTACTGTTTTGTTGAATGTTTACTCGCTGCCATATTGCATTCCGATCGCTATTACCACTCACACTCATCCATATTACTTGTATCTCACTATCTCTTCGCCGAACTAGTGCACCTATTGTATTGGGTGTGTTGGGGACACAAGAGACTTCTTGCTTTGTGGTTGCAGGGTTGCTTGAGAGGGATATCTTTGACCTCTTCCTCCACGAGATCGATAAACCTTGGGTGATCCACTTAAGGGAAATTTCTTGCTTGTTCTACAAACCTCTGCTCTTGGAGGCCCAACACTTGTCTACAAGAATAGAAGCTCCCGTAGACATCAAGCACTTTTACGGCGCCGTTGCGGGGAGGAAAGGTAAAAGGCACTCATACTCCGGTTCCAGGTAACTGATACTTTTACGGCGCCATTGTGTTTGTGCTCGAAGCTATTTCCTTTAGATCCTGCAATTGCATCTTTTTGTTTCTTGTTTTACACTAGTTAGGCATAATGGACAACAATGAGCTTCTTACTTTATTTCCTAAGTTAAGACATGAATTGTGTGATGCGAAAATTAAAGAACCTATGGAGCCTCAATTGCATGCTAGTAGCAATGTTATTAGTATGAACACAATCACTGCTAATACTATGGATAAGTCTAAGCTTGGGGAAGCTAGTTTATATAAAAATAATCTTTTTTGCTCCTCAGCTTTGGAAGAAATATTTTGCTCTGATAATGCTTTATCTCCCATATGCGATAACTCTAATGATGCTTCGATATTTTAAATCCACCTGCTGAAAGTATTCCGTATAAAATACCTATGAAAATTATTGAACATGTTATGGATAACCACTATAAAGGGGATGGAGCTGTCCATCCTAGAGATCATTCTACTGTTTTTGCATGAATTATGCGGGTTATTCAAGTGTGCGGTATCTCTATGGATGAAGTGAGGAAGAAGCTATTCTACGTTTCATTTGTCTGGTAAAGCAGCGCATTGGTATAAATTGTTGGAGAATAGTCATTCTCTTGGTTGGGAGGAAATTGCATCTCTCTTTTATTCTAAATTTTATCCTCCTCATGAAGTGCATATTGATAGGAATTATATTTATAACTTTTATCCTCGTGATGGAGAGAGTATTTCTCAAGCGTGGGGGAGATTGAAATCACTAATGCTCAAATGTCCCATTCATGAGCTCCCCAGTAATGTTATTGTTAATAATTTTTATGCGAGGCTTTCGAGGACAACACAAGGACTATACGGACGCGTGTTCGGAGGGATCTTTCACAAGCAAGGAGGTTGAAGCTAGGTGGGATCTTTTTGATCGGATTGAGGAGAACGCCGAAGGATGGGAGAACGACAAAGGTAAAGAGTCAGGTATAAATTATGATTATGAATGCATTGAAGCTTTTATGGATACTGATAAATTTCGAAATATGAGTGCTACTTATGGTCTTGACTCTCAAGTTGCTGCAAATCTTTATAAAGCCTTTGCTTCTCATTTTGAATTGCCCAAAAAGAATTTTGATAAGTATCATGAACCTTTTAAAGAGGCTTGCATGAAGAATGAAATTGTTGTTAATTATTGCAATAAGCATGCTCAAACTCCTAAGAATGCTATTTCCTATAAGCATGTTAATTTTTGTGGAATACATAGACCTTGTGGAATTAATCAAATCAAAGATGAATATTGTATCCATCATGCTAATGAAAAAACTAGAAAGTGGTTTAGGGCTCTAGATGATCTTGGTAAAAAAGTTTGTGCCCTCTATCCTTTTATTTGTGAAGTTTGCCACGAAGTGGAGTCATTTTAATTTTCAATGCTCCTCCAATGATAATTTGAACCCAATGAGTGCTGCAAATTTGTATTGTGATGATGAAATTACTCCTAATCAGCATGATGAACTTACTTTATTTTTGGGGTGTGAAGAAGCTGTCGAGAAAAATCTCTTTGTTACATATGAGTGATCTTGATATTGATGATGTCCTGCATGGGTGTTTTTCTTATTGCATTGATAATAGCCATACAAATACTTACATACAAAATATTTTAGAAGATGACACCTTGCCAAAATATGATAGGACCGCTGTGTGTTTTCAACTAATTAATGAAAAGGAGGGATCCTCCCAAGTTTCTTCTATTGTTTCTGAAAGTAAATCAGGTCATGCGGACAAACCACCCTTCGAGCCTCTTCCTCCTAAAGAAGGGAACGAGGAGAAGGAAGAGAAGAAGAAGAAGGGAACGAAGAAGAAAAAGAAGAAGAAGAAGAAGAAGAAGAAGAAGAAGAAGAAGGAGAATAAAAAGAAAGAGGTAACGGCGTATCCCCGCGTGAATGAGATAACGCTAGGTAACCGTAAGTATGTTGCTCCTAATGACTATTGTGATAATGAATCTGAATACGATGATCTTCCTATGCCCTTTACATACATTAGTGATCATGATTTGAATGAGCACACTACTTTTGATATTGCAAATCTCTGGGAAACTAATTCTGAAAATGATGATGATAATAATTGCCATAGTGTCAGTGCTATCGATGTTTCCTCCCATAATGATATAGAAAGCTCTAAGCTTGGGGAAGAGGCGTTTGAAAATCCTTTTGCTACTGGTCATTATGTTCTTGATACATCTCCTTCTAATAACAATGATGGTGTGGACACAGATAAACCGACTGTGAAAGATAACTATTCTATTGATGACACTGTGCCTCCGATCTTTGATGATTATTATAAAGAATGCTATGATATAGGTTATAAATATCCTTATGAAACTTGTCATAGTCATGATTGGATTACCATAAACAATTCCCTTAATATGCAACTTGTTTACCATGTTCAAATTCTTGATAATAACCTTGCTCCAATTACTATTAGTGAGAAGAACTCTTCTTAGGCCAAAATTAATGATACTTCTATGCATATGAACCATGATAAGAATGTTTTAAGTGATGGGTATATTGTGGATTTTATCAATGATGCTACTGAAATTTATTATGAGAGAGGGAAATATGGTTATATGCATCTTAATAATATTAAGTTTCCCCTCTTTATGTTGAGAATCTTGAAGTTACTCGTGTTTTATCCTCTTATGCTTGTCACTTTGTTCTTCATGAATTCATTTGTGTACAAGATTCCTCTTCATAGGAAGCATGTTAGACTTAAATGTGTTTTGGATTTGCTTCTTGATGCTCTCTTTTTGCTCCAAATACTATTTCCTGCGAGTGCAACATTAAAACTGCTGAGCCCATCTTAATGACTATAAAGAAAGAACTTCTTGGGAGGTAACCCATGTGTTATTTTGCTACAGGACTTTATTTTATATTTGTGTCTTGGAAGTTGTTTACTACTGTAGCAACCTCTCCTTATCTTAGTTTTATGTTTTGTTGTGCCAAGTAAAGTCGTTGATAGCAAGGTTGATACTAGATTTGGATTACTGCGCAGAAACATATTTCTTTGCTGTCACGAATCTGGGCAAAATTCTCTGTAGGTAACTCAGAAAATTATGCCAATTTTCGTGAGTGATCCTCATATATACGCAACTTTCATTCAATTTGAGCATTTTCATTTGAGCAAGTCTGGTGCCTCAATAAAATTCGTCTTCTGACGGACTGTACTGTTTTGACAGATTCTGCCTTTTATTTCGCATTGCTTCTTTTGCTATGTGGGATGGATTTCTTTGTTCCATTGACTTCCAGTAGCTTTGAGCAATGTCCAGAAGTGTTAAGAATGATTGTGTCACCTCTGAACATGTGAGTTTTTGATTATGCACTAACCCTCTAATGAGTTTGTTTCGAGTTTGGTGTGAAGGAAGTTTTCAAGGGTCAAGAGGAGGATGATATACTACGATCAAGAAGAGTGAAAAGTCTAAGCTTGGGGATGCCCCGGTGGTTCACCCCTGCATATTTCAAGAAGACTCAAGCATCTAAGCTTGGGGATGCCCAAGGCATCCCCTTCTTCATCGACAAATTATCAGGTTCCTTCTCTTGAAACTATATTTTTATTCGGTCACATCTTATGTACTTTACTTGGAGCGTCCGTATGTTCTTGCTTTTGTTTTTGTTTGAATAAATACTTGTGTGGGAGAGAGACACGCTCCGCTGGTTCGTATGAACACATGTGTTCTTAGCTTTTAATGTTCATGGCGAAGGTTGAAGCTGCTTCGTTAATTGTTATATGGTTGGAAACGGAAAATGCTACATGTAGTAATTGGTATGATGTCTTGAATAACTTGATACTTGGCAATTGTTGTGCTCTTGTTTAAGCTCTTGCATCATATACTTTGCACCTATTAATGAAGAAATACATAGAGCTTGTTAAAATTTGGATTGCATGAGTGGTTTCTCTAGAGTCTAGATATTTTCTAGTGAGGTGTTTGAACAACAAGGAAGACGATGTATAGTCTTATAATGCTTGTAATATGTCTTTTATGTAAGTTTTGATGTACTAGCTAGTTCATCCTTGTGTTTGTTTCAAATAGCCTTGCTAGCCTAAACTTTGCATCGAGAGGGAATACTTCTCATGCATCCAAAATCCTTGAGCCAACCACTATGCCATTTGTGTCCACCATACCTACCTACTACATGGTATTTCTCCGCCATTCAAAAGTAAATTGCTTGAGTGCTACCTTTAAACAATTCAAAATTTATCACCTCTGATTTGTGTCAATGTTTTATAGCTCATGAGGAAGTATGTGGTGTTTATCTTTCAATCTTGTTGGGCAACTTTCACCAATGGACTAGTGGCTTCATCCGCCTATCCAATAATTTTGCAAAAAGAGTCGGCAATGGGATTCCCAGTCCCAAATTAATTAAACTAAATAGACACTCCTCCATGGTATGTGATTGTTGGACGGCACCCGAAGGATTCGGTTAGCCATGGCTTGAGAAAGCAAAGGTGGGGAGGAGTGTCATCATAATAAAACTAAAATAAAAAGGCACTCCTTCATGGTATGAGATTGTTGGCGGGCACCCGAAGGATTCGGTTAGCCGGGGTTTGTGAAAGAAAGGTTGGAAGGAGTGCCACCCAAAAATAAAATAAAATGGGAGCCGCTCTTTGAAGGTTTGTACGGCAAGGGGGTTAGAGTACCCACTACCATTCGTTCACAACAACAAACACCTCTCAAAATTTTACTTTTATGCTCTCTTTATGTTTTCAAAACCAAAGCTCTAGCACAAATATAGCAATCAATGCTTCCCTCTGCGAAGGGCCATTCTTTTACTTTTATGTTGAGTCAGTTCACCTATCTCTCTCCACCTCAAGAAGCAAACACTTGTGTTAACTGTGCATTGATTCTTACATACTTGCTTATTGCACTTGTTATATTGCTTTGCATTGACAACTATCCATGAGATATACATGTTACAAGTTGAAAGCAACTGCTGAAACTTAATCTTCCATTGTGTTGCTTCAATGTCTTTACTTTGAATTTATTGCTTTATGAGTAACTCTTATGCAAGACTTATTGATGCTTGTCTTGAAAATACTATTCATGAAAAGTCTTTGCTATATGATTCAATTGTTTACTCATTGCATTTACATTGTTTCAAATCGCTGCATTCATCTCATATGCTTTACAATAGTATGATTAAGATTATGTTGGTAGCATGTCACCTCAGAAATTATCTTTTATCGTTTACCTACTCGAGGACGAGTAGGAACTAAGCTTGGGGATGCTGATACGTCTCCAACGTATCTATAATTTCTGATGTTCCATGCTTGTTTTATGACAATACCAACATGTTTTGTTCACACTTTATATCATTTTTATGCGTTTTTCGGAACAAACCTATTGACGAGATGCCGAAAGGCCGATTCTTTGTTCTTACTTGTTTTTGGTTTCAGAAATCCTAGTAAGGAAATATTTTCGGAATCGGACGAAATCAACTCCGGAGATCTTGTAATTTCGGGAAGCTTCCGAGCACCGGAGAAAAGTCGAGAGGGGTGCCGGGGGCCCCACCCCACGAGGCGGCGCGACCCAAGGGGGGGCGCGCCCCTATCATCCGGGCACCCCGTGGCCCCTCCGACTCCGACTCTCCGCCTATATAATCGTCCACGACCTAAAAACATCGACCAGGAGGACGAAAACGAGAGAAAACCATCCGGAGCCGCCGCCATCGCGAAACTCCAATTCGGGGGACAGAACTCTGCGTTCCGGCACCCTGTCGGGACGGGGAATTGCCCCGGAGTCATCTCCACCGCCGTATCCACCGCCATCTTCACCGCCATCGCTGTCTCCATGATGAGGAGGGAGTAATTCACCCCGAGGGCTGAGGGCTCCGTTGTAGCTATGTGGTTCATCTCTCTCTCTTGTGATCAAGTTGAATATCATCTATGTGCTACTCTAGTGATGTTATTAAAGTAGTCTATTCCTCCTCCATGATGTAATGTTGGCGAGTGTGTGCATCATGAAGTACTTGGTTTATGCTATGATTGTGATCTCTTGTAGATTATGAAGTTAACTATTACTATGATGGTATTGATGCGATCTATTCCTCCTTTCATAGTGTGATGGTAGAAGTGTGCATGCTATGTTAGTACTTGGTTTGGTTGTGTTGATCTATCTTGCACTCTAAGGTTATTTAAATATGAACATTGAATATTGTGGAGCTTGTTAACTCCGGCATTGAGGGTTCGTGTAATCCTACACAATGATGTTCATCATCCAACAAGAGGGTGTAGAGTAGTCCTATTATGTGATCATTGTTGAGAGTGTCCACTAGTGAAAGCAGGATCCCTGGGCCTTGCTTCCAAGCATCAAATCACCGTTTGTTTACTACTTTGTTGAATGTTTACTCGCTGCCATATTGCATTCCGATTGCTATTACCACTCACACTCATCCATATTACTTGTATCTCACTATCTCTTCGCCGAACTAGTGCACCTATTGTATTGGGTGTGTTGGGGACACAAGAGACTTCTTGCTTTGTGGTTGCAGGGTTGCTTGAGAGGGATATCTTTGACCTCTTCCTCCCTGAGATCGATAAACCTTGGGTGATCCACTTAAGGGAAATTTGCTGCTGTTCTACAAACCTCTAATCTTGGAGGCCCAACACTGTCTACAAGAATAGAAGCTCCCGTAGACATCAAAGGCTGACGGACATAGTTCTTCTGAATAAAAGCAACCTTTTGAAGAAATGGTTATGAAAACCTGCATTGGTATTAGACTTTCTGGTCTAATGCTGTAGCTAGTGCATTAAACACCTCTTTCCTATAATGAACTTGTTGAGTACGCTCGTACTCATCCCACTCTTAAATCCCCTACTTAGATATGGAGGCCACGAAGGAGGATCTACAGTGCAACTCGAAGACCGGGGAAATCAACAACTACTTCAAGGGACATGAACCTGTCAGAGGAGTCAAACACCACATCCAACAAGGAGACAACCTAGATTAGCAATAGAAAGAACTAGCTTCCTAAACCTAGCTCCTATTTAGCTAGAATCTATTCATAGCCTCTGTAGCTAGTTAAATACTCTACAAGTAGAGTTCGTGTTAGGATTAGACCACGAGTCGTTCTTCTGGAGTTTATTTGCAGTTTTACCTCATTGTTAAGTAGGAGGCTGTGATGATCTTGTGTAACAGAGTCTGTGTGTAATTCTATAGACATGCCTTGGACCCGCATATGTTTCTGTTGTACCACTCTGAGCGATATACTACTAGTGGAACGGTGTTTCATTGGTGTTATATCAGACTTGCATACTACACCATGCAGTGGTATGCCGGGTCACCACAAACCTCTAGAGTGCATAATAGACCGTTGCAATTTAGACCGAGTACTAACATAGCATACACACTGTCAACAATAGCTATGAAAGGGGGAATAGATCACATCAATACTATCATAGTAATAGTTAACTTCATAATCTACAAGATATTACAATCATAACCTACGCCAAGTACTACATGATGCACACACTCGTCAACTTTACATCATGGAGGAGGAATAGACTACTTTAATAACATCACTAGAGTAGCACATAGATTAATAGTGATACAAAGCTCATGATCACATAAAGATCACACCATGGGAGAGAGAGATGAACCACATAGCTACCGGTAGAGCCCTTAGCCTCGGGGAGAACTACTCCTCCTCATCATGGGAGACGACAACGGCGATGAAGATGGCGGTGGTGTCGATGGAGATGACTCGGGGGCAATTCCCCATCCCGGCGGCGTGCGGAACGGAGACTTCGTCCCCGAAACTTGTTTTCGCGATGGCGGCGGCTACGGAACTCTTCGTGGAATATCGTCGGGTGTGTTAGGGTTTTCGGAGACGGAGCTTTATATAGGCGAAAGGGCGATGTCGGTGGAGTCCCGAGGTGGGCTCCCCACCAGGTGGCGCGGTCAGGGAGGGCCCCGCGCCCCCCTATGGTGTGGGCTCCTTGTGGCCCCCCTTCGTCTCTCCTTCGGACTCCGTGAAGCCCCTGGAAAAATAAGAACGTGGCCTTTTGTTTCGTCCAATTCCGATAATATTTCCTGTGTAGGATTTCTGAAACCAAAAACAGCAGAAAACAGGAACTGGCGCTTCGGCATCTTGTTAATAGGTTAGTGCTGGAAAATGCATCAAAACGATATAAAGTATGAATAAAACATGTAGGTATTGTCATAAAACTAGCATGGAACATAAGAAATTATAGATACGTTGGAGACGTATCACCGGCCACGTGACTGACGGCACCGGCCTCCCTCGCAGCCTCTTCAGCGACATCAGCAGGAGCGCCCACCAGGTGTTCGGGAGCACGTCCGACGTGTCTATGGGTGATGATGACGTGAGTTTTCTTATCTTGTACACATATTGTAAACCGCCGGCAAGTCAAAATCGTTTTTTGTATAGATGAACGACGTCGGGATCCTGAGTGGCTTCATTCGCCATGGCGGCGACGGTTATGAACCCGACGTCGGCGTTGCTGACTACGACGAAGAGGCCGATGAAGAGGAGGAGGAGGCCGAGGAGGTGCTGATCGACGCCAACACCGGCGTGACCACAATGACGAAGAGGAAGAAGCGGACCGCCGACACTCGTGGCCCTAGGTGGAAGGCCTTGGAGGATGAGTGCCTCATCGACACGTTTAAGGTAGTGAGCTTCTGCCCCATAACCGGCGACAATCAAACCTCCGGCAACTACTACAAGCGCCTCCTTGATCAATTCAATGGGAGGAAGAACTATGGTGAATACGCCACCATCCACATGACCCGGAACAAGGGCGCCCTCTCTCACCGTTGGAACATAATTTAAGGCGGCGTGTAGCAAATTTCATGGCTACTTCGAGAACCAGAAATAGAGCGGCAAAATGATGAAAAATTGGATATGTTTGTTCTATGTCCATTTGATCATGTGCCATAGCTTATTTTGTTAATGCCTTTGCCATTGTTCATTGGCTAGTTCTTTGACGCCCTTGATATGTACAAGAGTGAGAATGGGGGTATTTATTTTTCATGCATTGCTTCAAAAAACTTGAGGATTGCAAGAAGTAGGAAGTAGGAAGTAGGACGCCGTCCGCTTCACTCTTAACAAGGCCGGCGCCGGAGAAGATGGGACGGTCGAAGCCACCACCGCAACCACCGGCCACCCCATTAGCAACAAGAAGGCTAAAGCTAAATATTGAAATTGGTCGCCATGGACACGTCCCTCAAGAAAATGATATCCTCCTTCTCCATGGAGCCCGGTGCGGGAGCCCGTTCTCCAAACGAAGTAAGATGTGGAGATGCTCTTAGGGCATCTCCAGCGGCGTGATACGTCCAAAACGTATCTACTTTCCCGAACACTTTTGCTATTGTTTTGCCTCTAATTTGTGTATTTTGGATGCAACTAACACGGACTAACGCTGTTTTCAGCACAAGCTGTTACAGTGTCTCGTTTTTGTGCGGAAATCCAACTTTCAGGAAAATCCTCGGAATTTATGCGGAAGGTCCTATTTTCCCAGAATATTGGCGGAGCCGGAAGGGCGAGCCGGTGGGGGCCGAGGGCCCCACACACTAGGCCGGCGCGGCCCGGGAGGGGCCGCGCGGCCCTAGTGTGTGGCGGCCTCGGCCGGCCCCCGACGCCCTCTTTCGGACTACTTATTTCCTTCGACCTAAAACGCACGGGAGGAAGTCGAAGTCGCCGAGAAACCCTCCGGAACGCCGCCACATCGCGAAACTCCGTCTCGGGAGCCGGAAGTCTCCGTTATGGCACTCCGCCGGGACGGGGAATTGGAGGAGATCATCGCCACCATCACCACCGACGCCTCTTCATCAACCAGCCATGTTTCCCCCATCCATGTGTGAGTAATTCCCCCGCTGTAGGCTGAAGGGGATGGTAGGGATTGGATGAGATTGGTCATGTAATAGTATAAGATTGTTAGGGCATAGTGCCTAGTGTCCGTAATTGGTACTTTGATGATATTGTTGCAACTTGTTATGCTTAATGCTTGTCACTAGGGCCCGAGTGCCATGATCTCAGATCTGAACATGTTATTATTTCATCATGATATTCATTGTTTATGGTCTTACCTGCAAGTTGTATACACGTGTCGCTGTCCGGAACCAATGGCCCCGAAGTGACAGAAATCAGGACAAGCGGAGGGGATGGTAGTGATGTGAGGATCACATGTGTTCACGGAGTGTTAATGCTTTGCTCCGGTACTCTATTAAAAGGAGTACCTAAATATCCAGTAGATTCCCTTGAGGCCCGGCTGCCACCGGCTGGTAGGACAAAAGATGTTGTGCAAGTTTCTCATTGCGAGCACGTACGACTATAATTGGAACACATGCCTATTGATTGCTTTGTACTTGGACACCGTTTTATTATTATACGCAAATGCCACTGCTTGATTGTTACATGAGTTTCTCTCATCCATGCAACGCCCGTTATCCGTCCCCGTGCCTACGGTATTTTAATCCTGTTGTTTACTATAATCACTACTACTTTGTCTACGTTACTCTGCTCTTTGTTATTTCACTACGCTCTTGCTATAAAGCTGTTACTATCGATAAACTCTTGCGAGCAAGTCTGTTTCCAGTGCAGCTGAATTGACAACTCTGCTGTTAAGGCTTTCAAGTATTCTTTGTCTCCCCTTGTGTCAAATCAATAAATTAGGTTTTACTACCCGCGAAGACTGCTGCGATCCCCTATACTTGTGGGTTATCAAGACTGTTTTCTGGTGCCGTTGCCGGGGAGCATAGCTTTATTTGGAAGTTCACTTGGATTGATATTGTTCGCTGCAAATTCTCCATCATGGGTAAAACTCGCGATCCTAAAGTCGCCATATTACCATCCACTACAAGAAAAGGTACAACTGCGAGTACCTCTGCTACTCTTGATTCACCATACGGTGATAAGTCAACTTGTTTCACCGCCACAAGCTTCACTTGCTTGGTACTTACGCTGAATCTGAAAACTCTCATAATATTGATAATATTTCTGTTGTGCTTGATGATAGTGGTTCATTGGGATCTTTTCTAGATGCTACAATTGCTAGGTCTAGACAAATTGAAAATACTGAAACTCCTAATGCTACTACACCTGTTAATTCACACTGAACTTGATTATTCTAGTGATGATCACGATGAAGATTATGTGGAGCTTAATGATGATTTTATTACTAGATGCAATGCTACTTGCTTGATGCAAGTAAAATTAAAAAGTTTCTCACACAATATACTGTTAGACATAAGTTATCTCCTGATCCTAAATTTTCCACATCTCCTATATGCATTAAGGATAAAGATTATGATTTTTCTCTTGATCTATCTCATATAGCTATTGTAGAGAAAGCACCCTTTTGTGGTGCTGAAAAGAAAGTGTTGTAGAACACATGATTGAACTTTCTTCTATGAGTAGCTTGTTTTCTGACGATGTCAAGATGCGTACTTATTTTGTCGCTAAATTTTTCCTTTCTCATTAAAGGATGATGCTAAAACTTGGTATAATAATTTGCCTCCTGGTTCTATTAAAAGTCCAACTGATTTGCGTGATGTTTTCTTTCGAAAATACTTTCCTGCTAGTGCTCAACATGTTGCTTTACGGAAAATTTATAGATTTGACCAGGGAGATGAAGAGAAATTGCACGAGGCTTGGGCAAGATTTTGTTCTCTTATCGAGCTCGACCTGGACATGATTTAGAAAAGAATGATCTACTTGATATATTTTATAGTGGAGTAACCATTGAGTCTAGGGCATATTTGGATAGTTGTGCTTGGTTGTGTTTTCGGGAAAAGAACTCCGGACGAAGCTGAAGAATTATTGGCTAAAATAGGCCGGAATCATGATGATTGGACTACGCACTGAACCAATTCCAACGCCAATATCGAAGAAGAGGGGTTTAATTAAATTGAATGATGAAGATATGAGGGAAGCCAAGAAGTCTCTCAAGGAGAAAGGTATTAAATGCTGAAGATGTGAAGAATCTACCTCCCATAGAAGATATATGTGAGATAATTCCCCCTTCATCCATGATTGAGGTAAACTCCCTTCAGCGCTTTACTAGGGAAGATATTACGTATTCAAAACCTCCTGCGCAATGCTTAGATGAGTTTGATAATTATATTGTTAAGCAAGAAAATTTTAATATGAGAGTAGAGAATCATCTAATGGAAAATTCTCAAGCTATTAGCAATTTGCATGATATTGTGGAGAGAACCTCCAATGATGTTAAGATGCTTGTTAAACATTTTCAAATGGTTCAAACTCAAATTGATCAGCTTACTAAAGTGCAAAATGACTTATTAAAAAATAATTCTAAAGAGAAACATGCTTATGAAGTAACAACTAGAGGTGGTGTCTCTACCCAGGATCCTCTATATCCTGAAGGGCATCCCAAAAGAATTGAACAAGATTCTCAACGCATTGAACCTAGTGCTCCTTCTAAGAAAAAGAAGAAGAAACATAAAAATGTTGTAGAATCCTCTGAACACATTAATGAACCTAATAGTATTTCTATTTCCGATGCTGAAGCTGAAAGTGGTAATGAACATGATAATAATAATGGTAATGATAAGAATGATGTTTCGATAAAGAAGAAGTTGAAGATGAACACTGAAAAGCAAGATAAAAATAAAAATTATACTAAAGAAGATTTTATTGCTAAGAAACATGGTAATGAAAGGGAACCTTGGGTGCAAAAGCAAATGCCTTTTCCCGCTAAGAAACTAAAATCAAAGGAAGAAGAACACTATAATAAATTTTGTGATTGGATGAAACCTTTATTCTTGCAAATCGCTTTGACTGATGCTATTAAATTGCCTCCTTATTCAAAGTATATGAAAGATATTGTTACTAACAAAAGGAAAATCCCCAATGAGGAAATTTCCACTATGCTTGCTAATTACTCTTTCAATGGCAAAGTTCCAAAGAAGTTGGGCGACCAGGTATACCTACTATTCCTTGTTCTATTAAGAATAATTATGTTAAAAGCTGCTCTATGTGACTTGGGAGCCGGTGTTAGTGTTATGCCTTTTTCTCTTTATAAGAGACTTTACTTAGATAAGTTGATACCTACTGATATATCTTTGCAAATGGCTGGTAAATCTACTGCAATTCCTGTTGGTATATGTGAGGATGTTCCTGTTCAAGTTACTAATAACTGCTTGATATTAACTGATTTTGTTGTGTTGGAAATGCCTGAAGATGATAATATGTCTATTATTCTTGGGAGACCTTTTCTTAACACCGCGGAGGCTGTTATTGATTGCAATAAAGGAAAGGTTACTTTCAATGTTGATGATAGGGAGCACACCGTCTATTTCCCCAAGAGGATTGATAAAGTATATGGAGTTAATACTATTTCTAATGTGAGAACTATCAAAGTTGGAACTATCGATTGTCCTATATATGAGCCTAAAGAAGGATATCAAAATCTTATGATTGGATCCATATCAATACAATTCAAGGTAACATGATTGATTTGAGGTTTATTTCTTCTTATGCTATGTAAAATTTATTTGGTGGCAAGACTTGATCAACCTTGTTAACAAATACTTTTTATATGCATAGAGGAGGTAAACAACATCTCTTTCTTCCTCCACTTGTTCTACTTGCTGTAGCACTTTTGTTTCGCAAAGTTCCTTAGTTAATTAGAGATTTCAAAAAATTTCCTGGCCAGTAATAATAAACTTAATACCCAGAAATGTGCATTTTTCAAAGTTTTCAAAAATTCACAAAAATTATACCGTTGGTCCTATTTTTCGAAAATGCACCAGGGAGCACACGGGGATGACCAGTGGGGCACCCGAGGTGGCATCCACGGGCCGGCACGGCCGGCAAGAGGCGCGCCACCCTGGTGTGTGGGTCCCCCTTTGCCCCACTTCGAGCATCTCTTCCTCCCACTATCTTCTCTCTCCCGAAAAAACTCGCACCGAGTTCCTCTCACTCGTGTTTTTGCTCAAGAGTTCCAGATTTCTCGATCTCTTTGCTCAGCCCAGATTTACATACGAAATTTGGCACATTTGTTCTCCGGTATGTGACTCCTCCAGGTTATCCAAGTAGAATTTTGTTTGGTGGAGTATATCTTGAATATTTTGCTGCTGTAGGTAACATGTTTAGTGAGCTTGCATGCTTGTTCTAAGTGGTAGAAACTAGTTTTGATGCATGATTAGTGCTCTAGCAAGTTCCTATGGTAGTTTCCCTCAATTATATGTCACCAAATCAAATTTTATATTGTTTGTTGAAAAATTTCAGAAAAGGAAGATGGATAATTGTAACTTTGGAGAAGTGTTTGAAAGAGAGACAACAAGCACGGGGAGGCCCTCTAGGTCATCCACCCGATTCGAGGCCATCCTATAATGAGGACCTCATCGCACCAAGCTTCGCACCCGAAGAGGACAATGGAGTCCCTAATGCTGCATCCTTCCCATGTTATGACTTTTTGAGTAATGCAGGGTTGTTGGATGATTTCTTGACCCTCGTCGGTAAGGCAGGTTTAACCACCTATGTGGGGGATGAGAGTGAGCAATACTATACGCTCACTAAAATCTTTGTGGAGAGCTTCAAATTCAACAATAAGCACTTTCGCTCGACCGTAGAATTTAAGATCTATGGTAAGCCTATTACTATGAAGTTAGAAATTTTTTGTGCTGCATTGGGTATTGCCCCTGTAGGTACAGCACGGAAGATCGAGGACAACCCCAAGGAATTGCTGGAGCTCTATCGAGGGATCACCAATGATGATTGTCGCACCATTCAGCGTGGCAAGATAAGAAACATTCAACTCCCCGCCATTAAGTATTTCGCTTATTACATTGGTTCTAGCATTCTTGGTAGGGAGAACACTAGTAACATATCTAGCTATCACCTTGGTTTCTTAATTGCTGCACTCACTCGGGGACACGCCTTATCATCTTGGTGCTCTTGTTGCTCGCCGCTTGTCTAACAAGGGGCCCATATTTGGAGGAATTATTGCATCGCGCATTTTAGCATATTTAGAGCTTCCTCTTGACCCTAATGATGTAAAAATAACTCCTATGAGGCTTGATATTTCTGCTATGAAGAATCATCAATTTGTTACAACCGACTCTAGTTTAGATAAGATTGTCTATAGAATATTGTTTGCTGACGGGGAAGAGAGGGGAATCCTTTTGCCGCAGCCAGATTTGTTCAGTATTGACAGGAAACCATGGTCGCGCACTAAGGAGGAGGTGGATGAGCAATTGAAGATACAAGGCTTCCACCAGCAGCATGACTCCGAGGGCGCCGATCCCTCCTACGACTACACCGTCACGTATCCGGGTGCTTCTTCTAGCACATACCCGGAATATGATCCATCTTCGTACTACGGAGGTGCTTCTTCATGGGCACCATGGGATTGAACTCCACTTAGGCCAAAAGCCTAAGCTTGGGGAAGGTATACCGGCATCACTCATTCTTTGCATATTATGGTTGCTTGGATACTTGTACATACTTGTTTAGTTTCTTTGAGTGGTTTTCTAATGAGAGGAAGATGATATTTGGGGAAGTGCTGCCTGAAAACAGATTCGGACTGTTACTAAAAAAATTCGTGCGCACAGCCAGAACGTTATTTTGAGCTGCCAATTTTTGTGCATGTTCCTCAGGTTGTTATCTAACTTTCATTAGTTGAACACTTTTCGAGCTGAGCAGCGTAAGAATTTCTTAAAATCGATTCTTGTCTTCTTTGTCAAGTTTTGGCAGATTTCTGTCATCTTGCTTTTCTGTGTTTCTTTTAGTTTTCATTTTCTTGTTCTTGCTTTGTTTATTTCCTAAAACACAAAAAGACCAAAAATATTTCTGTTGTTTCTCTTCACCACTTGTTTATTTTAGTTTCTTGATTTTATCTTGCTTTATTTGCTATCATTGGTTTGCTATAAGAAAACCCAAAAAGATTTTGCTTTGTTTGCTTATTTCCTTTTGTTCTTGCTTCCAAATTCGAAAACACCAAAAATATTTGCTGTTCTTCTTTGGTTGGTAAAGTTCATTATGAGTTCAATGGTCTTCGGTGGCTGGAGCGTGGTTTTTCATTCCATATTATTCAAGCTACACAAGTGAAAAGGCAATAATGACGATATTCGACAATCTGATTGTGGTGAGAGGCTGGTATGAACTCTATTTGTTTTCATTTTTGTACATATACTCATCCATGTGAGCATGCTTGGTTGGTTCATGTGAGGTATATGTCATTTAAGAAAGTCTAGTAGTTCATGATCTCTCATGTTTAGCTCCAATTTATTAATATGAGTAGTATGTCATGGATGTTTGCTTGCATTGTTTTATTCATAAATAGGTATGACATTGTGGTATCCTCCTCTGAATAATTCGTTTGAATTAACTTGGCACATGCTCACGCATGCATATGACTGAACAAAAGTCAATTAAGCCTCGATGATTTACATTGTTTCAGAGTTCTTGTATCACTTTTATGCCTCAGTTAATTTATTTGGGCTTTCTATTTTCGTGTCCTCGGGTCCTTAGTTGTGCTCAGTTTTCCCCAGCTCCTTAGCTTTTCCTCAGTTTTACCCAAGCCTTTGTCTGAAACCATCACACGTGATGTAACGGCCGGTTGCCCGACGGTTGACCGTTATCTTCTGACTAGTGGGGCCACGTAGAGCCCGCAAAGACACGTCAGACCATCCATCTTTGTTTGACCGTAAGCATCGGTGTATCCCTGACCAAAACGCGCACGAGTGGGGCTTCGGTATATCGAATGACAAGTGGGCCATGGCGCCGATACAATGGGCAATACACGGGTAGGAATAGATTTTTAAACGGAGCTCTACGGCGATGGCACGGAGGAGGTGGCTTCGCGGGGTGCCGAGATGAGATCAACGTCCACAAAGAACTGCATGAGGCGAGACCCGGACGCATTAGATAGATATGAACTAGACGCGTTTAACCATGCAAAGAAGAGAAGAAATGGTCGACGACATCGACGACTACCTCAAAACTTTGGCCGACCGTGTCCGACACGAACGCGAGCAATGTAGAGAAAACTAGTGTCTCTCCTTTACGGCGTGTATAGATGGGTGCTAGAAGAGTGTGGTGGCGAAGGGAAAGACCTCGCGGTGGTCACGTGGCGTCCAACATAGCGGGGCGGCGTGGCCGTGCCCACAACGGCGTGCATGCATGGTCGGCATTGGCATCAGCATGTACGTTCGGCATTGGCCTCGGCGGTATCTCTGGTGTGTCAGTGATCGAATGAGGGGACGGGATTGACGGTGCATCCCGACGGTGACATAGCAGTGGCGGCGAGCATAGTCATTCTGACCATGCCGATATCGGCATCGACATCGTTTGGAGGTTGTGGTGCTCGAATCAAGGTGGGATTTGTTTCTTGTACGCCAAAAGTGATTTGAAACAAGTTTCGTGTTGAAGTTAGGTAACGAAAGTTTGTAACTAAGCCCAAAATTATACTAGCGCCATGGTGAGGTTCTTTTTGATAGAGCTATACGGTTGGGCAAAATTTTTTGACGCTTTTTAGATATGGTTCCTTGTTGTTACACGTATGGCATCATGTATGGCAAATTTGGGGTCATTTGGAGATGTTCGAAAAAATCACTTTGCTTAAACGCATGTCGTTTCGTCTCACTGAAACCAGCTTTTCTAACAAGGTGATTTTTTCTACATTCTCTAAATGACCTCAAATTTCATACAGCTGATCTTCTATACATAGATAGATAGATAGTTTCGTTTTTACATTTTTCGAACTTTTTTTTCCCTTTATAATACCCAATTGATTTTCAGATTTTGTAACAAGTTATGGCATAATGTATGGCATCATTTTCGCCCTAAATTTCAAATTTTGTGAAACTTTCCCTTTTAGATATTCCTTGTTGTTATTGATATGGCATCATGTATGCTAAATTTGGTTAGGTCTCACTGAAACCAGCTTTTGTAACAAGTTAGGTTTTTCGACCTTCTCAAAAGGGATTTTTTCTACCTTCTCTAAATGACCTCAAAAATCATACAGACGATCTTCTATACAAAGATAGGTAGATTTTTTTGCGTGAAAAGTAATGGATACAGCAAATCGGTGATGGTTTATCACTTTTTTCGTGAAAATTAATGGCTACAACAAATCGGTGATGGTTTATCATTTTTTGCGTGAAAATTAATGGCTACAACAAATCGGTGATGGTTTATCATTTTTTGCGTGAAAATTAATGGCTACAACAAATCGGTGATGGTTTATTATTTTTTTTGTGAAAATTAATGGCTACAACAAATCGGTGATGGTTTATCATTTTTTGCGTGAAAATTAATGGCTACAACAAATCGGTGATGGTTTATCATTTTTTCGTGAAAATTAATGGCTACAACAAATCGGTGATGGTTTATCATTTTTGCGTGAAAATTAATGGCTACAACAAATCGGTGATGGTTTATCATTTTTTGCGTGAAAAGTAATGTCTAAAAGAGTTTATAATTTTTAGCGCGTGAAAATGAATACAGAAAACCGCCTTTTAGCATACTTAGAGAGTGGAAGGTAACCGCCGACAGAGAGAGAGAGGGGTTATCCTGCCCGTTAGATCATACGATCAACGGTCGGCGGGCACGATCCGCGTGACATGGGCTAGACCAATCAGAGCAATGTTGCACGTCGCGAGAATTTGTGGAGGGAGAGGGCAAAACCGAGTAGTATCAAGAAACCAAGGGCACACGTGTAATAAACAGACTAAGGGATTCAAATATGAGATTTAAAAAATGAAAAATGCGTGTTTTGTACAATGAAACCCATCTTGGCCTACCTCAAACTATTTGCAATACAAATATACATGAGTGTGAGAATTGTGGCCTCATTTAGACAAAGTATGTTTTGGGGAAAGCTGTTTTGGGAAGGGCTTATTGTGGAAAACCATGCACCTTCATAGCTACTAGGTGATTTGAGAAGGCCTTTGAGAAGTGGCAATTTGTGGTAAAACTTGATTTATCTATGACTTATCTATGTTTTGAGAACTGGCAATTTGTGGTAAAGACTCCATGAGTATGTGCCACTATTTTTCGGAATTTTTTGCACATTAAATGACTCATTTAACTAGTTAATCCCATTTGTTGATCGTGCTGTTGACCAGCTACTTGAGGGTAAAACCGAGCATATTGCACTAGCCGAGTATTAGCACTCAAGGGGAAAGCTGAGCACACAAAAAATGCTAGTATAATGCTCGAGGTTATACCTGAGTATATCTAAATTTCCGGGGTTAGACTCGAGGACGCGTGTTGCGGTGCAGAAATGAAAGACGTGCAATTGTTGACGCGTAGACGCCGGTCGCGGTGCGAAGTCGAAGACGTGCAATCGTGGACGCGTGGCGCATTGCAGAAGTCCAAGACGTGTAGACGTGCAGCGGTGGACGCGTAGGACGCGGGCCGCATTAACCACCCCTTGCCTTTATAGACGCCTCCTCCCACTATCTCTGTCACTCTCACTCGCCTACGCAACGCCGCCTCTCTCACGTCCCATCATCTTCTCCAAAGCAAAAAAACCCTCTCCCTCTCCCTCTCCTCTGCCGGCGAGATGGACAAGGAGAATGCCAATCCCATCGTCCACGGCGCCGTCGGCTCCAAGCGCGACGCCTCCCTCTTCGACGCCGTCCCCTCAACGGACGTCGCCGCCGTCCCTCAACGGACGTCGCCGCCGCCTCCGCCGGTGCATCGGAGGGCTGCTGCCGCCGGTCGCGGTCGGATCCCGCCGGGATGGGACCCCTACGAGCCGGTGCCGTACGTCCCGCCCCCGAACCGCTACGACACCTCCATAGAGGACCCATGGAACGAGGTAACTACGGTTTGCTTCCTTTTTTGTTCCCCATTCCTTTTTGAACCCTATTTGGGCTGGTGTAGATGGATCTGTGGATGGATGAGTATTGGGCTAATATTTGCGCCGATTTTATTCCATTTTCCTTTGATCCCTCCTTGATTTCGTTTAAGATTTGGGGTTCGGCCGTTCGGTTAATTTATGCAAGTAATAATGGGATCTCAATCGGTTAATTTATGCAAGTAATCATAGGATCTCAATCGGTTATTTTATGCACGAATCAAAAGATATCAACCGTTTAATTTTGCAAATAATGCGGGATGTGTTCAAGTTCAGATCCGGAATCTGTTTCTTTACCTATGATGAATCGGTTGGCACAGATTTTTACGAGGAGGGTTCAGCGAACCATTTACGTGTACAAATCTGTTGTGCATGAGCTTTGGTTCGCTTACACCGTCCCTATAGACATATAATCGTGTCCACTCTAACTGAGGCTGCCTCTGTTTTTCCTTAACTTTGTTATCATGCACGTTTGCAACTCATTCACTAATAAATTCCCGTTTGATATGGATCAGCTGTCTGGCAGCGACGTCGGCAGCGACGACGAGCACCATGATGTCAAGACTCGCCGAGTGTCTTGCGGAGGCTGCAGGGTCGGCCACTACGTCTCCTACCTCGACGTCGCCAAGGGTGTCTACGGGTGCCCCTTCTGCACTAGGAGGCTCGGCGGCACCGACTTCAGCTGCGTCCTCACGCATGCGAGAACATCGGCCACACCAACCCCAAGGTCGGCGCGTCGGTGAACCCCAACTCCTTCCGCGCCAAGCACTTGGCGCTCGGCATGCACCTCCGCGGCATCCGGCGGGTGGAGATCTCCGCCGGGCGCATGCCTCCGCTCAAGCCCAAGGCTCCCAAGGGGAGCAACAAGTGGAGGCGGAGGCGGATGGGGTAGGCGGAGTCCTGGACGTGTCTTCGCTGCTGCCTCCTCCATTTTGTTGTTGGGATCCCTTTGTTGTTAGCTAGGGATCCCTCGTTGTTATGTTGTTAGTATGATGGTGTTGTACTGCTGTGAAGAACCTCGAACCCTACTATGTTTGGCTGCTGAATGCAGCTTATTATCTATATTAATCTATCCCTATTCTACTATATGACCTTGTGAATTTATCGTACATTCCCTGTAGATTTGCTTCTAGATTTAACTACATACATATGGACCGGATGGAGTACTAGATTGGGCTCCCTACTAGATTTGCTGCCATATTGGGCAAACAACGAGGGCCAAAAGGCACAAATAATAATTGAAGAAAGACAGAAATGCAAGCTTCTCTAGATTTGATACTAATTAGGTGAAAAAGGCAGAGAGAAGGAGGCAGAAAAGGTACTCTTAAAAGGGAAATGCCAATGGCCGAGAGAGACAAAACCCAGCTCCTGCTCACGTGCAACCAAACGCTATCTCATCCTGTCCCACGCGGTCCCTTTCTACCAGCCCCACGTGACGCGGGCCCACATGACGCGGCCCCACACGTCAGCACGGAGCGGTCAACTTAACGGGAATCCTGCCGTCTGAGCTGCCTTCTGCGGGTTTCAAACAAGCACTTGGGGAAAACTGAGGAAAAACTAAGGAGCTGGGGAAAACTGAGCACAACTAAGAAACCGAGGGCACGAAAATAGAAATCCCAATTTATTTTGCCGCAAGCATGATTATGACAGTTACTGCTCTCTTGATTTGTCGCTCCCTAGTCTTTTGCTAGCCTTCACTTGTACTGAGCGGGAACACTGCTCGTGCTTCCAAACACATGAAAACCAAGTTATTCCAAAGTGTCCATCATAAATACCTATGCATGGCATTTCAAACCATTCCAAGTAAATTCTCATGCGCTACCTTTAAACCTTCAAAATGCTTCTCAATTTGTGTTAATGTTTCATAGCTCATGAGGAAGTATGTGGTGTTTAACTTTCAACCTTGTCATTTACTCTTGACGGACTTTCATATGGACTAGTGGCGCATCCGCTTATCCAATAATTTTGCAAAAAGAGCTGGCAATGGGGTTCCCAGCCCCGATTAATCAAACTTTACTAATAATTCTCTTCACATGTTTTGCTCCGATTCATCAGTAAGCAACTTAATTTTGCAAATAGATACTCCTCCATGGTATGTGATTGATGGAAGGCACCCGAGGATTCGGTTAGCCATGGTTTGTGTAAGCAAAGGTTGGGGGGAGTGTCACCCATAATAAAACTAAAATACGTGTGTAAACAAAAGAGAAGAGGGATGATCTACCTTCCTGGTAGAGATAACGTCCTTCATTGGAGCCGCTCTTGAAATTCCGGTTGGCGAGGTAGTTGGTGTACCCATTACCATTCGTTGACAACAACAAACACCTCTCTAAACAATTTTACTCATGTTTTAAAAATGAAAAGCTCCAGCGCATGTTAATCCCTGCTTCCCTCTGCGAAGGGTCAATCTTTCACTTTTATGTTGTGTCTCCATCCTTTCTTTGAGCACTTTCTTGAGAGCACAACTGTTATTCTTAGTGTAATATGCTTGTCTCAAAATATGATTGATTGTGGTATAACTTTGATGCTTTTATCTTTGACAATCTCTATTTCTAGTCTTTCTATGAACTTCAGAGGTGCCTGAGCATTCATGTTTTGCTTATCAAATATGGGCAAGCGAGATACCACTCTATCATACTCTTTTATGAACATTGCAATCCTGCTTATATACATGATTCATGATGCTTATTATTAATTGTTGGTACCTTTCCATGATTGACATAGCTATTAGATGATCTTATTTGCATGTATCTTATTATGAACTGCCTAAGTGTTAGCCATAGCATGAGAATATTTACATCATATGAACAAATGTGTTCGTGAAAGTTCTTTTATCGCTCAGTTGTTAACTGAATTGCTTGAGGACAAGCAATAAGCTAAGCTTGGGGGAGTTGATACGTCCAAAACGTATCTACATTCCCGAACACTTTTGCTATTGTTTTGCCTCTAATTTGTGTATTTTGGATGCAACTAACACGGACTAACGCTGTTTTCGGCAGAAGCTGATACAGTGTCTCGTTTTTGTGCGAGAAATCCAACTTTCGGGAAAATCCTCAGAATTTATGCAGAAGGTCCTATTTTCCCAGAATATTGGCGGGGCCAGAAGGGCGAGCCAGGTGGGGGCCCGAGGGCCCCACACACTAGGCTGGCGCGGCCCAGGAGGGGCCGCGCGGCCCTAGTGTGTGGCGGCCTCGGCTGGCCCCCGACGCCCTCTTTCGGACTACTTATTGCCTTCGACCTAAAAACGCACAGGAGGAAGTGGAAGTCGCCAGAAACCCTCCAGAACGCCGCCACATCGCGAAACTCCGTCTCGGGAGCCAGAAGTCTCCGTTACGGCACTCCGCCGGGACGGGGAATTGGAGGAGATCATCGCCACCATCACCACCGACGCCTCTTCATCAATCATCCATGTTTCCCCCATCCATGTGTGAGTAATTCCCCCGCTGTAGGCTGAAGGGGATGGTAGGGATTGGATGAGATTGGTCATGTAATAGTACAAGATTGTTAGGGCATAGTGCCTAGTGTCCGTAATTGGTACTTTGATGATATTGTTGCAACTTGTTATGCTTAATGCTTGTCACTAGGGCCCGAATGCCATGATCTCAGATCTGAACATGTTATTATTTCATCATGATATTCATTGTTTATGGTCTTACCTGCAAGTTGTATACACGTGTCGCTGTCCGGAACCAATGGCCCCGAAGTGACAAAAATTGGGACAACCGGAGGGGATGGTAGTGATGTGAGGATCACATGTGTTCACGGAGTGTTAATGCTTTGCTCCAGTACTCTATTAAAAGGAGTACCTTAATATCCGATAGATTCCCTTGAGGCCCGAGCGTCACCTGAGTTGGTAGGACAAAAGATGTTGTGCAAGTTTCTCATTGCGAGCACGTACGACTATAATTGGAACACATGCCTATTGATTGCTTTGTACTTGAACACCGTTTTATTATTATCTGCAAATGCCCTGCTTGATTGTTACATGAGTTTCTCTCATCCATGCAACGCCCGTTATCCGTCCCCGTGCCTACAGTATTTTAATCCTGCTGTTTACTATAATCACTACTGCTGTCTACGTTACTCTGCTGATGTTATTTCACTACTGCTCTTGCTATAAAGCTGTTACTACTCGATAAACTCTTGCGAGCAAGTCTGTTTCCAAGTGCAGCTGAATTGACAACTCCGCTGTTAAGGCTTTCAAGTATTCTTTGTCTCCCCTTGTGTCGAATCAATAAATTGGGTTTTACTACCCGCGAAGACTGCTGCGATCCCCTATACTTGTGGGTTATCACGGCGCGACGCATTTTAATGTCCGCGAGCGTTCGTTTGCGTCGCGCTGCGGACGCAAAAATGACCGTTTTTGTCCGCGCGTCCGTTTGCGTCTGGGGTCTGCTCCAGCGAGCGACGCATCTTTTTTTTCTTCCTTTTTTCCCTCTTCTCCATTTAAACATAGTTTCAAATATAACATTTTGAAACATGATTTTACACAAACTAACACATAGTTTGGAACATGGTTTACACAAACTAACACATAGTTTGAACCATGGTGGACACAAATATAATTTTTTTTTTAAAAGAAGCTAGTTGTGTTGATTTCCGTATGTTCGCTGCCAAGAAAGAACATTCAACGGCACCCAATCACCCAAACTGGAAAATCCAGCGGGAGGAGATGGTGCCCTTGTTGGTTCTACCGATGAGGAGAACATCCAAAAACCTCGACTACTGGCTTCGTCGGCCGTGGCAGATTCGCTGCAAAGAAAGAACACTCAACGTTCTAACTATCGGTGTCGGAGCCGGAGTCGTCGGTGTGGTAGTGCACGGCGGCGGCTGTGTCGTCGAACACCTTGACGATCATCTCGCCGTCCCCCTCGTAGAGGAAGGTGAGCGCGCAGCCGGGCTCGAGGTCGAGGTCACGGGCGAACTTGTCCCGCCCCGTGTGCGGGTACATCTTGCCGCTGCCGTCGAACAGGACCTCCACGGTCCAGCGGCAGAAGTTGCAGTTGGCCTCCCGTAGCTGGAAGTGCGCCGGCTCGACGCCGTCGACGAACTCGGAGAACTTGTCCGGTAGCCGCTTGATGGCGAGTGGGTCGTCATCGATGCGGAGGAGGAACTCGAAGCAGCGCTCCTCCTGCGAGGACGAGGAGGGCGCAGGCGACGACGAGCGTGGGGCCGTAGCTGCTCCACCACGGCGGCCCCTGCCCGGCCACGGGGTGCGCCCAGGGCCGCGGCCTCGACCGCCTCGCCGGCCACCAGGACCGGCCATGGACTTCCTCGCGGGCTTGGCTGCGTCGCAGGAACACCTAGGCGGCGCTACGGTCGAGCTTTGTGGCGGCTAGGGTTTCTTTGGAGGAGTGGATGAGGAAGAAGAACGCGCGCCCCCTTTATATAGGTCGGCGACATGCGGTGGCCGCGGGACGCATGGCATCGCCATTAACGTGGTTGGCGGAGGTGGGTGGCCGCTCGGCAGCCGAGGCATCGTCGCCATTAACGTGGCGCAGAGTGCCGAAGCAACGCAGTTTTGCAGTCGCTGGCGCGTTTGAGAAGACGCAGGGTCGCTGCCAGGCGGGCCCACCGAAACGTCTGCCAGACGCGAGCGGACGTTTCCGGACGTCCGCAGAGACGCATCCGAGTCGCATATTTGGACCAGATTTGCGTCTCCGCGGACGACCCGGTTACTTTGCGTCGCCCCGCTGAAACAGGCCCCAGACGCATTTCAATGATCGTTTGCATCGCGCCGCTGGAGATGCCCTTGTAAAAATAAAATACAGCGGGCAGCCGCGTGCGGGCGCGCAGTTTTCTCACGGATACGGTGTGACTATGTTTACGTAACGGTTTTGCGAGTCACGAGACTCGGGCGGGCGCTCCTTTCCCACGAACTCAAACTGCTTTCCATACCGGAACTCAATCTGACCGGTTACGGCGCGCTGCTCGAGGCGAGGCTAAACAAGACCACTGCGTCGTGCAGTGCAGGAGATAGACTGCCGCCCCTTGCTATTGCTGGTCGGCAGCTCGCGGTCGCTTATTTTACGCATAGGGTAGGGGCTAGGGAAACCGGCCTACTCGTCGCACAACGCCGCATCGGATGACGCGTGTGAGCCAGTGACGGCCCCGTCGGCGGTCAATGACGGCGGCTCCGGGCTTTGGTCCTGGCCTGCCCCCCTCGTCGGAGATGCTCGCTTTCGGACTTCCCGGCTCTCACTCGACTGATTCATTTATCAAAATGTATCCATGTTTCTCGTTAAGTGTTGTTACAGTGTTACCTGATGATCTGATTCGTTTTCAGTCCTATCTCATTGGATAGTTGCGGCTTTCAGGTTTTCAGTTGCCGTAGGCATGAATCGTAGCATTCGGTCCGTAGTAAATTAACACAATTAGATCTGGTGTTATATTCTTTTTTGCTTTCGATAAACTCACCTCAAGCTGGTTACTGTATTATTACCTACTCACTCCGTCCAAAAATGTAAGGCGCCTAAAGATTAGCTAAAAGTTAAATACTAACTTTGACCAAATATTTAGAATAAAATATTTACATCTATAATATCAAATCGATACATTAAGAAACGTTAATCTAATGGTACTGGTTTAGTATTGTAATTATTCATATTTTTGTGTATATAAAGTTGGTCAAACTTAAAAAGCGTTGACTTTTAACTAATTCTTAGGCGTCTTATATTTTAGGACAGAGAGAGTAAGTATTTTTAGAAAGTCAAATTAAGTCAAATTTGATCAAAATTCTAGAAAAATCTATCAATAAAAATGAAATTATGTAGATACCATACGCAAAATATATTTTATTTTCTATCTATTGATATTGACTTTGTATTTTGCATGTTAATGATTTTCGATAAAAACTTAGTTAAACTTGACATAGTTTAACTTTCTAGAAATTATATAAGCCTTAAGTTTTGTGATGGAGGTAATATATGGTACTCCGACAAGACCCCTATAAAGGTACATATATAGGGGTCACATGTGCCCTTATAGGGGTCTTGTCGGAGTACCATATACAGTTTTACACATATGTATGCTTAAAAAATAAGGGCATTTGGACAAAAGATCAGAAAATACCTTCACCCACATAAAAGAAGTAGTCAAACAATATATTCCCCCGCAAAGAAAAAAAATACTCAAATAATATCTTATAGAGTGACTATACGCCAATCATCAACCTACAATACAACACGACACACGGGCCGCATCGCGTTTAAACACCGAGGCCCGCCCGTAGTCACCGTGCTCACGCTAGCATGTCAAAAAGAAAGCCACCGGAGAAAATGCATCGGGGAAATTGCATAGTCAGCGCTTTTTTCGCTAGACACATCGCGATACGCGCGTTCTGGTGTGCGGCACCAAAATTAAAGCACCTCGATCCTTTAAAATATTGCGGATGATTTAGTGTCATGCATAGATAAGTTGTGTCACATTATTTTTACCATATTTCATGCTCCTTTTAGCGGTGAAAAGTTAATCACAATTAGCTAAGAAAGTATTAGTCCATTACAGTTAATACGTGAGAATTCAGATAAACCATTAAGATCGATTATTTTCATCGCATTACATCAAATTACATTGCAACCACTTCATATTCTGCTAATAAAAAAAAGAAGAAAAGAGCTAATCTCTTGACCACTATCTATTCAGCAGATGCATAACTAGACATAGTAAAACTACCTAATAGAACTAGATCTATTGATCGTCTCACTATTCCAAACAAGTAATCTACTATCACGGTGGTAGCTGCTCTACATCGTATCATCACTAGGCTAGAAGATGACATCATCATTACAACACATCTACGCGCCATCTTGCGCACGTCTAGGCTAACGACTTCAGCGTGGATATGGAAGAGGAATAACAACGATTAATAAGGAGACAAAATAACAAGCATACCACACAACAAGGCAAGATCCGGCACGGCTTCAAAGGCCGTGCAAGATCCGTTGTGGCATTGAGAACCGTGTGAGATCTGGCACGGTTTCAAAGGCCGTGGAAGATCCGTTGTGGCATTGAGGACCGTGTGATATCTGGTGCGGCTTCAAGAGCCGTGCATGATCCAACACGGCAAGGCAATGTCCGAGATGTGGAGTTCGCCTACTAATTAACATGGGAGACAAGTGTTAAGAACTTTTTATATAGAGTGTGTGTGCGGCAATGCCTATAGAGTGTGTGTGTGTGTGCGGTGTGCTTGTGATAAATTGTGGTAGTGGAAAGTGAGGACCGGTTTCCCTCCATGTTATATAGAGAGTGGGAGTGAAGAGTGGTAAGTGCAGAAACATGTTTGTTCTTTGGGCCTTTTGAGTAAGTGGTCCAACTATATGGTCTGAACCACACTTGCTAAAAGGGCACATTATGGGTAGTCAGCCATAGATTGCCTGAATTTCACATCTAAAGTTAAAACCTCAAAGTGATTTGGATCAATATGAATTTGGTGCACATGGCGGCCATAATGGGTACTCCCTCCACATTATTAGTTGGGAAGCAAACTTGCAAAATATAAATTGCTGTAACGTGGAATATTATTATTTCGGATACAACCAACACTACTATTTTTATATAGCAAACAACATCCAAACATACATCCATTGCAAATGTCTCAGATCTACAACCTCAAATTGGTGGGTCACACTAGTCAATGAGACGAGGTTGACCAGTCAACACGCCGCTCACGATCCACGACACACTACTAAGTGCCTTTCTTGCTCAACAAGTGCAATACTCCGTGCCAGACTTGTTGTCGGTCGGGAATGCTCAAGCACGACGTATTTATCTACGAGTATGCAATCAACCACGGCGAAAATTTGTGCGCTGGCCTTATTTGTCGTCGGGAACGCTCATCCGCCGGCCAAAATATTTTTGTGAACAACTACGGCTCGCGCCGTCCAAAAAAAGTATCAAATAAGAGGGACTCTTTTTGTAGTACTACAAATGTAATTATTCATACGCACTACACGGTGTAGGCTGGCCTAATCACCGTGCAGGCGACAATTAAAAGCCAACAAGAATAATTGGAGGAAAGTGCACACACAATGCTTTATTTTTGCATTCTATTTAGATTGCAATTTCCATTTTATTAATGTATAAAATTGAATTTCCTCAAGATGTGTACGGAGTACTTATTTTCAGTTTAGGAAATTTGCAATGAGAGAGCGTTGGGGGTTTACTCTCCTGGAGGGGAAGAGTTTTAGCCGTCGGATTCTTTATCTGATGGTGAATGACTGAATGGCAACTACCATCAACACAGCTCCTGCATTGTACGTGCGCGATTGCTACCTGCCGTATATATATTCCATGTATACAAACCTTTTTTTCTCTAATTAGTCAACGAGCATTACATATCGTGGCATCAAAATCAATTTAAAAACAAGAACCAAAAGTCGTGTTCGAATCCCAAATCTGCGGAGCGAGAACAAAATATCAGCGACCAAATCCCGGCGATCATTGTACTGCGACGACCCCATGAGCCATCATCATCATCATCATTCATGATTCATCAGCTCCTCAAAAATATCTCGCCGGCTCCTCTGTAGCGTCGCGCCACGTGCCGTCTCGCGAGCCGGAGGTTGCACACGGTCTCGCCCACCCAATGAATGGTGGGCCCCGCGAACGGTCTGATGCAACCAGAGCACGTGAGGTAGCGGTGACGTGTCAAGACATCCGTGGCGTCAGGTCGGCCGGTACTGGCGATGACAAGCGAAAGCCCATATGGGGCGGAGGTTTTCGTAGAGGCTACACGCCGACGGATGACGCGATATTTATCCACTTCTTTAACGCCAAGGCTACGCAAGCACTAGTACAGTATTATTCTGCTAATATTTTACACGAGGGAAATGGTACCGTAGCTGCTGCAACTCCAATGCACACACACACACACTTGTTTTGTTTCTGGATAAGCTTATGTTAGTGTGTTGATATTCTTGATATAAATTTGATACGTACCATACAATCTCACGCTTAGGCTAGAAAATAAGAGCACAACGATATTGCAAAGTTGTCTCGCAAAGTGAATTGATTATTTAAATAACATAGCTTCCATTAGTTTGCGGGAGGAGGGTAAAAAAAAGGTGCTTGTAGGTGAACCAAAAGAGTCAACTAGCTCATTTGTATAGCTCTTTTCTACGTCTGGTTCAAATTAGTTGACTCAATTTTATCTAGATACGAATATATCTATAGGTGTTTCAGTTCTAGATACATGCATATCTAGATAAAGTTGAGTCCATTTATTCGAATCGGAGAAGGAGTACTAGCTTTGAAATATATGACTCTGGTTTTCTGTTTTGTGCCTTCATATTTTGTTATGCTTGTATCATGCATTAGATGTTGGTTTATATCTAATATAGAAATGCAACGTTTACATGATTAGCCTCATGAAAGACATAGAACCTGAAGATTCAAATTAATAATTAAATTTAAATGTATTTGAGATATATTTTAATAAAATATCATAGTATCGTGATACTACGGTACGGTTATACGATGAGATATTGCTGATAAAAGGATATACTACTAGTACCCCGATACTGAAAGGCTTGATCATATGGTGATCACACTTTAATTGCAATAATTTAATACTGTATCCCTAATATTCAATGCATTATTAATGAGTAGTAATATGGTGAGGAGTAGCCCTTTATCCTCGAAATTAATGAGTAGTAATATTAGATATCACCAATTGTTACCTATGCTTCAAAAGAAAACTAATTGTTACTTATCCTTAGGCCAAAACAAATCAGTGCAACTCAATGCAATCTGCTATAACAGGAAATACTACTAATTTTGGAGCATTGCAATGATGTGAAGTTAATAGAGTTATCACGATATAATTTCTAGCCAAGTTATTGGAGAAAAGAAGAAAATGAGAAAATTGTGTACCTTCAAGACATACTCGAGGGTCTGCTTAAGAATAAGAAAGAAGAACCTTATGAAAATAGCATGAACTTTATCGTATAGTAGGAGTATATCTTTTCAATATATGTGAATTTAGACAAATCTATGTTAATTAATTTGAACGGAGGGAGTAGAGGAACACGTGGATACCAATAATTGTTAGTTATCCTTAGGCCAAAACTAATTAGTGGAATTTGGTAAATTCAAGCAATCTGCTATAACAGGAAATACTAATTTTAGAGCATTGCGATGATGTGAAGTTATTAGTTTCCTAAGTTATCACGATATAATTTCTTGCCAAGTTAGTAGAGAAAAAGATTAAAAAGGAGACAATAGTGTACCTTCAAGATATACTATCTGACTATCGTATGCTAGGAGACAATAGTGTACCTTCAAGATATTACTATCTGACTATTGTATGCTAGGAGTGTATCTTTTCATTTGGACTGAGTATTTATGCTCATATATATCAAATCAAAGAAATTAATATGTGCCGCGCAAAGCAGATCTGCGACGCAAGCACCAACTGCGTGTACCCGAAAACTCGGCGTGCCCGTAGCTAAACACGCAAATCAGCAGGGGAAGAAACGAAAAAAAAAGATAGAGACGGAGGCGGAGGGGGATAAAAGCCGCCCCAGCGTGACGCGCACAGAGCAGAGCAGAGAAGAGCAGCCAGCCCACCCACGGAGCCGACGGAATTGCCACTGCATCAGCCGCTGCAAGAACTTGACACTCCACTCACTCATGGCGGTGTGGCGGAAGAAGGTCGTGTTCCGGGCGCGCCGTGCGTGGGCCGCGCTCTCCGGCCGCATCCTCGGCGCCCGCAAGACTGGTCAGTCTCATTCTCCCCAGCTCCTCTCTAACTGAATCGCCTTCTTTGCTCGCGGACTGACTGGTTACCAACGTCGATGCAATCGTGTGTCGAGTACTCCGATCCAGTTTGTTTCCGGATTCTAGTTTAGGATGTGCGCTAGATGGTTAAGATTTCCTCTTCTTTTCTGTTTCCTGTTCTTGAAAGTCTGAACATATGAAACGTGTGTCACTGGTCCTGTGTTATGAGACGTCTGGATGCTTGTTTAACTAGATATTTTACAGTTTACTTTGTTCCAAAGTCATCCCCTCGTTCATCGTTTGGAGCTAAATTTCATTGTCGAGCAATAACGGAATGAAATTTTACAGAAATGGTTCATGTTGTGGGCAAAAACAAAAGGGAAGGAGATTTGTTTCCCTGCCCTTTGTTGCCCTTTCTCTCTTAGTAATACAGTACTATATTCTCTCTTTAGCAGTACTGTATTTGTTTAAGTGTTCTTCCATGTTCATCTGAAACAATACAAAGAAAAATAAACAAGAAATATCCAAGCAGAACATTGCACAGAAATTAATTTTGGTTAAACCTGCGGGCACAAAGTTCAGATCAAAAATCCAGATCTGCCACAAGATAGAAATAACATGGCAATTAGTTTGCCTGGCATTCTGCATTCACCTTTCCTTTCCTGAGTATATGATGTGACCTTGTGTGATGTCGAGGCAGGAAAAGCCAGGTCTTCTGTTTTCACAGGAAAGAAAAGTAAACAATTCCCCAAAGTAAGTATAGGTCTTCTGTAGACCACAGAACAGGGGATGGTGCTTGTACTAGGTAGGGGCTATGGAATTAAGTGCAGTAAATTCAGTCCCCTGGATCTCGTTCCGTAGGAGCGTCAGTTGTAGGAGTACTACCATTTACTAGGAGACGATCTCTATTTCAATAGTAGCGCGTGGTGTCATGAAGTACGCATGGCAATGGCTTCAATACACTTAAAAGTTAAAACGGAGAAGTTAACCGCCCAACGCTTTCTTTTGCAAAAATATCACATGACCGCTCCACCAATCTTTCATATATAGTACATTGTACGGATTTGCCGTTGGACCAGTTGGCCTTTTGCATCTTATGGGAGAGCCCTTCTTTTTGTCTCTGACCGTCCATTTGGATGGATTGGAGTAACTTGTGGTGCCTTCTCATCAGTTTGGAATGTTGCAGAAGCTCCTGTTGCTATTTTAGCCTAGAAAGCAATAGTTTTTCTCCTAAATACTTCTGTAGTATTCACAGCTTCCATCTTTTCTATTGCAACACTGATTAGATTTTCTTCTTCTGTTAGGCCAATACCTTCAAACCATATGTTACAGTTGATTGTTTAAAAGAACGCATCTGAAACTGTCTAACAAAATTCAAACGTGTGAAATGCTTATCTGAAACTGAACCTGCACATTGTAATGCAGGCAACGGTGGCATCTTGAAGCTCCACGAGGACGTGCAGACCTGCGGATACCAGGACGTGCAGGTCATGTTCGACATGCTCACCTCTGAGCTGGAGGCAGCGCACGCACGCAAGCAGCCTCCATCACCTCCGCTGGCATGGTCCGACCCCTCCTCGTCGTCCTCAATGGCGGCGGTGCAGTAGAGAAGAAGACCATTCTTTGAAGATGGCTGAGAAGAACTTTACCAGTTTTACATGTTACTGCCTGCCTATCAGGCCTCTGTCCCCCTGCGCTTCTTCTGCCTGGCGAAAGAGCGAAAAATCGACCTCTTGATGTGTGTAAATAGGGGCAGTGTCTGCAATTTTCGCCAGCCGGGAGGAAGAGGGAGTAAGAGGGGTTTCGTTTTAGTTTACAAATGTGTGTCGTCATTTTCTTGTCAGATTTTGTGCGGTTTCCACATGCCGTCTGTGCATTTGGAAGAATTTAAGCTCCGGTTCAGTGAATCAGAGAGCATATGAGCGAGTTTGTTTCCATAATTGCTTTACATTGTTGTTTCTTTGACTCACCAGTTCAAGGTTTCAGAAATTTCTATAGCAAAAGCCATAGAAGAAAAACAACTCAGTTGGAGAGTTATGCAATTTGACGCTTCTTGGTCTAGAAAGATCATTCTTTTTAGGTGTCTGGAAAAAGCGTCTTGTACCCTTGGACTAGCAAAAGTACACACATGTGAAAAGGCCCACAACACTTAGTTAGACCCAGCCTAACAGTTCATGCTGAAAGCACTAAACCACACAGAGCTGGGTTCTCCTAGGTCCAGTTATATCATGCCTAGAGTAAGTTTAAAGTGCCTACAGAAGAATCGTCTTTTCTAAATATAGAAGGTCGGCCGTTTGTGGTCTGTGTTATCTCTTTGGAGTTGGAGGGCGGACACAGTAAAGGAAGGAAATGACGTGAGCAAACTTTATCCTGTATCTTTCATGGGAGAAGGAGACATCAAACAAACTAAATTTACACGTTTCTTTAATAAAAATTACATGGGGCATAAAGTTTCGGCAGTTTCGCATGGTGTACAACTGATCCTGCAGTTTCGGCAGTTTCGCATGGGCATAAAGGAGTATGAAAGAGGTTTCGCATGGTGTACAACTGATCCTGCAGTTTCGGCATAAAGTTTGTCTTTCATAAAATTAGCTGGTTAGCCGCAAGAAGTTCTTTGAGATTTGCAAGCCTCGAGGATTGCAAACCTCAAAGAATGAGATGCTAAGAGCATCTCCAGTCGCGTCCCCCGAACCGTTCCTCAAACCGCGCCGAATCGAGCGTTTGGGGGACGTGTTTCGTTCGTGCCGCGTTTGGGGGACGTCGCTCCCCAGCCGCGTCCCCCAAACGCCGCCCCCAAACATTTAAAATAATTTTTCTTGGCATTTTTATTTCAATTTCCACAAACTAATACATAATTGGGAACGTGGTTTACACGAAGACATAGTTTGGAACATGGTTTTCCACAAACTAATACATAGTTTGAACCATGGTGGACACAAATATAAAATATTGCAAAGAAATTAAACCTAACTAGGCCGTGCATCGAAGGTTTCTCGTGTTCGCTGCTAAGAAAGAACACTCGAGGGCACACCTGATCACCTAAACTGGAAAATCCAGCGGGAGGATGGTGCCCTTGTTGGTTCTACCGATGAGGCGAACAGGCAGAAACCTCCGTGCACGTATTCGCTGCGAAGAAACAACACTCAGTCGTCCTCCTCGTCGGTGCTGTCGTCGTGGGAGTCCCTGTCGACGTGGTAGTCCCGGAGGCAGCGCCTCTCGTCGAAGACCTTGACGCTCATGTCCCTGTTGCCGAAGTAGGAGAACACGAGGATGAAGCCGGCTTCGAGGCTGTGGTGGCGTGCGAACTTCTCCCAGCCGATGTTGAGGTACATCTTGCCGCGCGCGTCGTAGATCGCTTGACGATCCACCGGCAGTAGCCGCACGAATGCTCCCGCAGATGCATCGTGCGCGGGCATACGCCGCCGACGTACTCGGCGAAGGAGTCCCGAGCCTCTCGGATGCCGCGCGGGTCGCCCTTGAGGACGTGGACGAACTCGAACAGGACGTCCGGCTCCACGTCCATCTCCGACGATGAAGACGACGGCGTGGGAGGCGACGGCGAGCGTTCAGCTATGTCGCGGCCACGACCACGACCACGGCCGCGGCCGCGAGGTCGGCCTCCGCCTCTACCAGACATAGCGTCGAGTCTTGTTGAGAGATGGTGGCGGCTAGGGTTTGGGAGAGAGGCGCTAGGGTTTGTGTGTGAGAGGGACGATGAGAGGCGCCCCATTTTATAGGCCGGAGGGAGGTGGAGGTGCTCATTAACGCCGGCACGCAGAGCTAGGCGCGACGGGACGCGTCGCTGCGCCCTCTGCGGGAACTGCACCGTCGCTGCGCGCCAATAACTTCCGTCGCGAGGTAGGCGACGGTTAGGTTTAAATTAATTGTGCCGCCGACGGGTCGGCCCCGCCACTCCCGCTTCGCTTTCGTTGTGTCCGGCGTCCCCGGTGCGTCCCCGTGGGACGGGGACGGGCTCGGGGCGCCGGACACCGTATAGGGGCGCGCCGGACAAAAAAGGGCTTTGGGGGACGCGGCTGGAACGCATTTTCTGTCCGGCGCGCCAAATCCCTTTGGGGGACGCTTTGGGGGACGCGGCTGGAGATGCTCTAACGTTCTTGGAGAAGAAAAACTTCATTCATAGACATAAACTATCATGAATGGATTACAAGCCACAATGAAAAGAATTCAATTGTCCATACTCACTTCTCCTTAATGCTCACAAAAAGGCCCCCTAGGTTGGTGGACCTAAATTGGATTACAATTCCGACGCCCAAGTGTGATCCTCAAGAGCATCACGAAATAAGATGTCAGAGCGGCCATGTTTGGATCCTCTAGTGACAAAGCTCCTGGCTCCGATGACTTTACATATGCATTTTTCAAGTCATGTTGGAGCATTGTCGAGCGGAAAATCATGGGCACCATCTAACAATTCCAAAGTTACGACGTTCAAACTTTGATTGGATCAACTACACCAACATAGCCTTGATTCTGGAAAAAGACGGTGTCGAATATATCATGGACTTTAGGCCAATAAGTGGCATAAATGCCATTTGCCAAGCTCATTGCAAAGATGATGGCCACCCATATCGCCTCTTTCATGAACACCTTAGTCTCGAACACACAAAGAGCTTTCTGAAAGCGTAGTATCCATGGTAACTCCATGTACGCTACAATGCCCCCCCCCCCCCGATAGCCGGCACTTTTTGTTGGAAAGCATAAGGACTGCAAAAGTTTTTTTTTGGGGTGCAATTTGTCGACAGCAAAAAAAGAGGGGGGGGGGGGGGGGGGGGGGGAGATATGTGTTGTACTACACTCTTATTGGTAGATAAGATGGAGTTTTACGCTCTGTAGTACAATGGTAGATAGAATGTTAGCACTAATCGTTGCACCATCTATTATAAGCGACGTCAAAAATTGGTCCAAAAGTGGAGAATGTTCTAGGAAATCCCACTGACGTCTCTCTGACAAGTGCAGCCCACCTCTATCGAGCCGGTCCTAGGATTTATATGTGCAAACACGGAACACATAGCTAGCACACTTGTTCTAGTGCTCATAAAACAAACTCTAACCCCCACTTCCCAGCCTTGTTTCATATACAGTATAATAAACCCTTAGTGCCCAGTCCACAATCCACACTCCCCACTCTGTACTCCCCGTTAGTGACTCGCACTTGCCAAGACAAATCCTAGATCAGACCATCATTTCAAAGGAAATCTAGATCTCACATACACTCTCATCTCTTCTACTAACTACCCTCCCCACTCTCGTTGTGGCAAGGAGATGAAGCGCAAGCTTAGTAAGTGAAGGCTGCCCCATGTCCAGTAATATCTCTCGATCTAGCGCAGCGTTCGCATCGCAGTCCTCCATCCGCATTCCCGAGTCTAAGGTATCTTCATTATCTCATATACTGACTGTGTTCCATCTTGTTCTTTCTTTAGTTGATCTGATGTCTCTTTGATATCTAAGCATGTGTGGGTACTTGGAGCATCAAGACATCGTCACCAGCGGATGGCGCATGGAGGATGGCGGCCATGCCATCTGCGTCATCACCTGATACATGTAAAATGCATGCATGAAATTTATCATTTATCATATTGAATTCCCACATATTTTCAACATATATGATGATATACCATGTTTTATATTAATTTACGGGGATTTACCAATGATCCCCTTTATTTGGTTTATACTTGTTTTGTGTATTTTTTTCACTTTCATAGACCTGTACGGAGTCAAATTGACCTGAGATTTTTGGAGCGTCATTTTTTCATCGGGAGAAGCACCCTGGGACCTGGAAGCACACATGGATGGGCCTGAGTCTGAAAAGAGACCGGGTGACACGGCCTACATGTCTGGGCGCGCCACCCAGGCTCTTTCGGCCGTCGATCGCCCAAATCTCTTGATTTTTTCGCCCACCGACGTATTTTGACCTAAAAATCACTATATATGGCCCCTAAGAGTTCTCGAGAGGAGAGCGCCGCAGAAGATAGAAACACGAAAACAGAGGTTGAAGCAGCAAAGATTGGAGGGGGGAAACTCCCCCGGGATCACCGTCGTAGGGATATCCACCTTCTCCAACTGACAAGGGATTAACTTGTCAATGTCTACAAATTGTAGACTAGGGTTTAGTTGGAAGTAGAGGGCAAGTAGATCTCGAGGGTTTCAGCCGGAAAAGTGTTCAACTATTAGAAAACTAGGGTTGTGTTGACAATGAAATCGATCCTCTCTTCGTCCCTCGACTCCCCCTTATATAGGAGGCGGAGCCGAGGGTTTCGTGATACACAAGTTACAGAGTTCGGGAGACAATCTGAGTCCGTCCCGTAGTAGTTACAAGTCAATATTCCTAATACAATTCTATCTTTCCAAACTCTCTCCTAACTGGGCTTCCGAGCTTTATAATCTTCGGGTCGTGGGCCTTTAGTAAAACCCCGGGTACCATCTTCGGCAGGCCCATTGGGGATGCCTATGTCAGTAGCCCCCGAGATTTTGCTTGAATCGAAGAATCAGGGAAAATCTCCAACTTTATAACTATAATACAACTTCTTCGAGTTAACATATATTTTTAATAAGTTAATCATATATTGTATAGGGATAACGGTAATTGGGGCTAGTTCATCTGACGGATCAGGTACTAGTTAACTGCTCTTGTGGCAATCCACCAAAACCTACTTCAAGATCACGTCCCTGGACATGATCTCGGGATACTGGCGTAATTCGACATGTGCCGCTTAAGGTCTAACCAAATGTCGAATTCCAGTTATGTTTTATCGGGTACCTAACGCGTCCGTTAGGATTTTTCTTCGCATCTGCTGACACGGAAAAGAGTAGCGAAACACCGTCAGAGGCGATGCCACGCCACACAGGACGGATCCAGGGGACTTACCTTCGCAAAGTATTGCGGCATTCAGAGATTAATTTGCGACTGAGGCACTCTGAGAATATATTGTCGAGTACTTTTTCGGCTGCTAGAATAGTACATTTATTCGAGTCATCGGATGACTTGTATATTTTTATCTTGACCTTCCGATGGGAGTATATGGAGTTATTTGTATAACTCGAAATATGCTCATCACACTCTTTATAATTTCATCGGACACACGAACAGCGTTCCCGATGGGAGTAGCCCCCGAGGCTACAGCCAAGTGCATGTACTTGGTTGTAGGCTCACCATTTTAACATCTTTTGTCGCTATATTGTCATTTTTTCGAGTTCTTCTATCTTTTTCGGGTGCGCGACCAGCGCTCCCGATGGGAGTAGCCCCCGAGCATATGGCCAAATGCTTGCATTTGATCATAGGCTCTCACCTTTTCTTTGTTGCCATACCCGAGGTTTCCTTCTTTCCAAAGTAGCCCCCGAGCATTTGATCAAAAACTTGTATTTGATCAAAAGCTCTCGAAATTATCATCACTTCTTGTTTGTCACCAATCTTCATAACACCACCGTCGAGATTTTCCTGTGTTAAAATGACATTAGTGCTGACGATAGCCACGACCCCTGTACCGGGAAAATGCGAGTTATGTCCTGTCACTGACTTGTGGACCCAAAATCTGCGGCATTTTGACACGTTACGCAAGTGGGGGACACACGTCCTCCGCTTTTTCTGGCACGCGCGTTGTAGCGTCTGTCCAGTTCCTTCACTGTGAAAATACGTTTTTACCTCCTGAACCACGTGTAAAGCATCAAGCCTATTACTGCTGCATCCAACGGTGCGTCGATTCACAATCTTCCTATAAAGGACCTTCTTCTTCCTCCGTTCTCCCCTTCGCTGCGCCGCACCTTTGCTCTGTCTCTCTTCAAAATCCCCCATTGCCACAAAACGCTCCTGCGCCTGTGCTTGCTTCCAAATTGCAGTCAATCCCACTGAATGCCACCACGATCAAGGCTCACCAAGCATACTTCCCCCATGGCGACGGAAGACATGCAGTTCTCCGAATGGGAGAGATCTAGGATCTCTAACCAGGACATGAACCTGCTCAAGAAGCTCGGGTTTATGAAGCAGGAGAAGACGCTGATCTTCCCCGGCGAGGAGAGCTACCCCACGCCGCGCATTGGATACCGGATAACCTTTGTTGACCACCTCATCCGCGGTTTAGCTACTCCGATCCACGAATTTCTTCATGGATTACTCTTTGTTTACGGTCTGCAGCTTCATCATCTCACCCCCAATTACATCCTTCACATCTCCATCTTCATCACCCTCTGCGAATGCTTTCTCGGGACCTCTCCCAATTGGGGCCTGTGGAAACGCATATTCCTTGTCCGCCGCAACAGCTCCCACATCACCTCCTATAATGTAGGTGGTGTAGTTATATGCGTTCGCCCAGATGTCGAATATTTCGATGTCAAGTTCCCTGACTCTGTTCAAGGGTGGCCCAAGAGATGGCTTTATGTCCATGAAGAGCACAATGACTCGCAAGAGTATAATGTCGCTCCTTTTGATGGTGGCGAGAAAATCTTTCGTCGTCAGTCGTGGGATGCTGAAGCTACTGATGAAGAGAAAACGGCGACAGAGGCGCTGATGAAGCGCATCCACGAACTCTAGAATACCCGCGGCAAAGAGGTGTCGGGTATTCAAATTACTGCGTACTTCCTTAGGATTAGGGTGCAGCCTCTACAGGCTTGCAAGAACCCTCTCTGGATGTATGCTGGCGACACCGACGTGGACCGCTTCTCCAAGGATCTGCCAGTAAAAGACCTGGAGAAGCTTGTTCGGAGGATGTCATCGCTGAGCAAGAAAGACACTATTCCATCCTCTTGTCGCGTGGAGCCGTATAGCGGCGCCAACGCCCTCCCCAAGGTAAACTATCTTTGTCCTTCCGAAGTTTTAACATTTGTCGACTACTATGTTGCTGATTTCCCTGGTATAACTTATTGTCGACATATCTTTTCACCTTGTAGAAACATCAAGTTTTATCTTCTCTTCCTCCCCTTCCTGAAGGCGGGGAAGTCGAGGAACGAACCGTCGTCACCGACGATAACCAGGGCACTTCTCGCCCTGAGAGTGAAGTTGCGGGTTCTCACAAATCCGCGGCTTCCTCTAAAAGAGAAGCTGAATCTGAGGCCTCCGAGTCTACGCGTTCCCTCCCTTCTGCTGCTTCTCCGACAAACAAGAGGAAAAAGGATGAGGTCGCAGACTCCGGCACCTCCAAAGCGGGTAAATCCCCTATCGAGGAGACTTCACCCGAAGAGGACGGGAAAGCCTTCAACCCTTACGATGATGCCCTCGTTAGCTCGTAAGTCGCTGTCGCCTTTTTTGCACCCGATATTTTACCTGTTAAGCGTTTCTTATACTTTTTCTTGATGCACAGTGGTGACGAGGAAGAAAATCCTCCTGTTAACGTGACTGCTCTAACGAGCACGTCTCGTACTTTAGTTCTGTCCGAGACTCGCCCTATTACGGACGAAACCTCACCTCCTCAACAGGACATAGGACATCTGACTCCTGTCGGGAGCCCCCGTGCCCCGTCACCGAAGAGAGCGAGGACTGAGCTGGGCAAAGAGTCGAGTCTCTTGACCGGTAGTTCAGCGACTCCTCCTATGGACGATGTAAGAGCTCTGATCACTCTTTTTGCTGTCGAACTTTTTTCCTTATGTTGATCTTCTCATCCGTGTTTCTTTTCGGCCTTTGATGAAAGAATTTATTCGTCTTGGTACCCAATTTATCGGGTACCGTGATCATGCTGATAAGTTGAAAGGTATTTCTCTCTTGCCTCTTTTCATCGAGTAGATTTTCCTCTACTACTTTGTCATAACATTGTCATCTTTTATTCTGCTAGAGGCCCTTTCTGAGGCTAATAAGCGCACCGATGAGCTTGCCCTCAAGCTGGAGCAAAGTGAAAAAGCTCGCGAAAAGGCTGAGTTAGACGCTGCTGCTGTCGAGGGTCTTCGAAAAAGACTCCATGACGCGGAAAATGCCTTGAGCGAGAACACGACCCGACAAACTGCTCGCGAGGAAGAGATCATCGCCCACTTGGAGTCGCAAAATCGGCGCTTTGTTAGTAAATGCCTTAACCACTTTGATTCTTCACGGACCTTTGATTTTCCGTGCACTTGTTGACAACCCGAAATTTGTTTCAGCAGGGAAGATGCACCAGGATTTAGAACTCGAACAGCCCGAAGATGATCGTCTTCTTGATGCTCTTTCTTTCCTTGAAATTCATGGAGATGAAGTGCGCCAGAGCATCTCTGATGCTAAGTCGGGGTTTACTCGGCTTTTTCCCTACTTCTTCACGAAAAAAGAACAGCCCGACACCTTTGCTGCCCTGGCCAAGCACTTCATTCCCGAAGAAGATCTTGGGTTGGGACTTCGACAAGAGGGCTTGAAGATTGGCGTTGAAGGCACCATCGCTCTGGTTGCCGAAAGCCAACAAAGCGTCGATTGGGCAAAGGTTGGTGATGTGAATAAGATGGAGACGAAGAGGTGGCAATCCTTGATTAAGGCTGCCAAGCCGAACTCGAAGAAAATCCTCTCCTTCCTTGGATGCAAACCAACTCCTTCCCCTAGTTCTACAAAGCCAGAGGTCAAGTAGACCGTCTTGTCCCTGCTTTTGCTTTGTTCTTCCTCTTTTGTTACTGTCGCCGTAGTAGCCTTTGCGACAGCTTATCATTGGTTCACTAGGAATCCTCTTTTGTAATTCTCATGTAAATATCCAAATGAATCAATGGAATGCTATTTTGCCAAGTTATTGATGTCGAAATTTTCCTCTCCAGTTGGTTTTTGACAACTATACCGTGGTGCCTTGTTCTTCGGATGCGTTACCTACCACGTCCTATTCGAAAAAAGCTTTCGTTGACGAGTTTATTGAAGGTTCTTCGAGCGCTGATCAGATGGAAGATTTGAACGAACTTCGTCAGCAACTTCAGTCGATAAAAAAACAAGCTCTCGTGATAATGGAGCAATCTCGGAGATCTTCCGAGAAGGCAAAACTTGCTCTTCAACAGGCTCAGGAAGCCCTAGCGTTAAAGGAAGCCGCGATTACTGAAGCTGCAAAAGCTACTTCGCGGAAAGATTATATGCTTCAGCTGATGAATGGCTCTAGCTTGGATATGGCAGGTATACTTCCTGAGTTTGATCTTTTTCAACTTTATCTTACTTGTTTTCCCCCTCTCGCTGATGCTTTCCGCTGGGTAGATTCTTTTTTGGATACTGCTGCCGAAGATCAACGTGTTGAAACTAGGTCCAATGTGCTTCTCAGACTTGCATTGGAACATGGTTCTAATTTTTGGGCTACGCCTGAACGTACCCGACAAATCGTCAGATTTCAGAACCGCGCAAGTCAAGTCCGCGATTTTCTTGATTTCTGCACAAGGACATTAGCCCTGGTTTATAACACCATGTTTCCTTGCAATCCTCCGCCGGAAACTCTTCCTGCTCTGATGGACAAATTTCGGGATGCTCCTCGAATCCATGAGTTTGTACGGGCCCAACTAACTGCTGGAGCAAGATTTGCCATGATTACTGTTATTCGAAGTTCGACATGACCAAAATTGTCGCCAAATGTCAAGCCAAACTGACTAGGAGGAGGAACATCGACAAAATCAACGATGTTGTGACCCCTGTAGCCGAGGAGATGATGGATGAATTGCTTCGACTAGATGCTGAATTCTTCGTGAGAGGTAGCTATGCTGAACATAGGAGTGGTGCTGCAAGCAATGAGAGAGTAAACATAGATGATATACTAGGTCATAATTGAAAGTTTCTTTTTCCTTGATAGTGAGAGCATAATGTATATTGTAAAACAGCTTATATATTTTTCCTTTCATCAAGCCCCCGAGCTTTTTTGTTGGCCGGTGTTTATATCTTTTTTGGTTTGCAAGCTATTTTTGCGCCAGGGCAAATAACTGTTTTTTGCGGAAGTTTATATATATTGTTTTGCGGGTTACGAGCCCCCGAGCCTGTCGATGAAAAAAATGTATATCACCAATATCTTTACTATATTGCAGCACCGCGAGTCCGCCTCATTAAAAACCTTTCAGCCCCACTCGGTGCCCTGAAAGGAAAGAGTGCGTCTGAAAACTCGCGGGCGTTTCAGTACATTGTATGTTTACAAAGAGGAATATATTTCGACTTTAAGCATAAAAACGCCTAAGTTGCGCCACGTTCCAGGGATTTGGCTCGGCGATCCCTGTCTTCTTGTCCTTTATCATGTATGCTCCTCCTTCAATTACTTCTGTGACGATGTACGGGCCAATCCATGGCGACTCGAGTTTTTCATGGCTATTTTGCGTAAGCCGAAGAACTAAGTCGCCTACCTAAAAGGATCTTGGTCGCAAACGTCGACTGTGGTAGTTTTTCATATCTTGCTGGTACTTGGTCACTCTTGACAATGCCTCATCTCGAGCTTCATCGAGTGCATCGACGTCATCTTCCAGTGCCTTTCTTGAGGTTTCTTCATTGAATTCCGCCACTCTCGGGGAGTTATGTTCTATCTCTATCGGCAGCACTGCCTCAGCTCCATGGACTAAAAAGAACGGGGTTTCCTGTGTCGCTGTATTTGGTGTTGTTCGAATACTCCATAACACGCTAGGTAACTCCTCTGGCCATGTGTGTCGGGATTTTTCCAAAGGTGTTAACATGCGCTTCTTGATGCCGTTGTAGATGATGTCGTTTGCTTTCTCGACCTGACCATTAGTTTGCAGATGCGCAACTGAGGCAAATTGTAATTTGATGCCTACCTCTGCGCAATATGCCTTGAACTCCTTGGATGTGAAATTACTGTCGTTGTCTGTGACGATGCTATGAGGAACTCCAAATCGAAAAACGATACTCTTAACAAACTTGATTGCGGATGCTGCATCTGGTGAGTTTATCGGCTTCGCTTCTATCCACTTTTCGAACTTGTCGACAGCTACGAGCATATACTCGTATCCTCCTGGCCAAGCCTTGTGTAATTTTCCCACCATATCAAGACCCCATTGAGCAAAGGGCCACGACAGCGGTATTGGCATCAACTCCGCTGTCGGAGAATGAGGTTTCGCGACAAACCTTTGGCACGCATCGCAAGTACGCACTATGTCCTTTGCATCCTCGATTGTTGTTAGCCAATAGAATCCTCCTCTGAAAACCTTGGCTGCTATAGCTCTACTGCTTGCGTGATGTCAGCACACTCCTTCGTGTACATCCTTCAGAATAAGCCTTCCTTCTTCGGTTGTGGCGCATCTCTGTAGTACTCCCGAAATACTTCGTTTGTATAGCTCTCCTTTGACTACAATTAAGGCTTTAGAACGCCTAATAACTCGCCTTGCTTCAACTGGATCGTCGGGTAGTTCTTTCCTCAAGATGTATGCTATGTACGCCTGCATCCAAGGAATTTGTACCATCATAATCACGTGTGGTTCCTCCTCACCTTCCAATGATGCTGCTGGAGCCCCCGAGGCTTTCTCATCCTTCTCCTTCTTCTGCTGTTTCTTCGCCTTGGTTGATCTTTCAGCTATTTCTTCCCAGAACACACCAGGTGGTATTGCGAGACATTGCGACCCAATGTTTGCAAGAACATCGGCTTCATCATTGTTGAGCCTGCTGATATGATTTACTTCGCATCCATCGAACAACCTCTCAAGCTCATTATATACTTCCTTGTATGCTACCATACTATCATTGACTGCGTCGCACTGATTCATCACTTGTTGAGCCACCAGCTGTGAACCACTAAATATTTTTAACCGAGTTGCGCCGCAAGCTTTCGCCATCTTCATCCCATGTATAAGTGCTTCATACTTTGCTTCGTTATTAGATGCATTTGGAAACGTCATCCGTAGCACGTACTTCAACTTGTCGCCTTGAGGTGATACTAGTATCACGCCTGCTCCAGCTCCTTCTAGTCTCTTGGACCCGTCGAAGTTCATAGTCCAAGTTCTCGACAAATCTGGAGGTCCCATATTTTGTAGCTCCATCCACTCCGCGATGAAGTCTGGTAAGATCTGTGACTTTACTGCTTTTCTTTTCTCATATGTGATGTCCCGAGGGGAAAGTTCTATTCCCCAAAGGGAGACACGACCCGTAGCTTATGGATTGTTTAGTATGTTGGATAAAGGCGCCTCATTGACCACTATTATCGGATGCTCCGAAAAATAGTGTCGCAATTTTCTTGCGGTTGTAAACACTTCATATGCTAACTTCTGGTACTGCGGGTACCGCTGTTTTGAGGGTGATAAAACTTCGCTGACGAAGTATAGCGGCCGCTGCACTCCGTGGAGTTTTCCTTCTTCTTCTCTTTCGACCACAAGGATTGTGCTGACCACCTAAGGCGTGGCTGCGATATATAACAGGAGGGGCTCCTTCTCCTTAGGCGCCACTAGGATTGGTGGTGTCGAGATTGTGCGCTTAAGGTCCTCGAAAGCTCTATCTGCTTCTTCGTTCCACTGGAACTTCTCTCCTTGTTTGATCAAAGCATAGAACAGTAACGCTTTTTCTCCTAGCCTGGCGACGAATCTGCTTAAAGCTGCGACTCGCCCAGTCAGCTGTTGTATTTCCTTCAAGTTTGTTGGCTTCTGCATCATCACGATGGCTTGGATTTTCTCTGGGTTGGACTTGATTCCTCTTGCTGAAACCAGGAACCCGAGAAGTTCTCCTGCAGGAACGCCAAAAGAGCACTTTGTCGGGTTCAGCTTGAGGCAGAACTTGTCAAGGTTGTCGAAAGTTTCCTTCAGATCCTCGATCAAAGTTGACCCCTTCTTTGTTGTTATGACGACATCGTCGATATATACTTGTACGTTCTTGCCAATCTGTGTGGCGAGACACTTCTGCATCATCCGCTGATATGTTGCTCCCGCGTTTTTCAATCCAAAGGGCATTGTTCTATAGCAGAACACGCCATAAGGTGTTATAAAAGCTGTTTTGACCTCGTCCTCTTCTTTTAATCTGATCTGGTTATAACTAGAATATGCGTCCAGGAAGGAAATACATTCACAGCCTGCCGTGGAGTCGATAATTTGGTCGATCCTTGGGAGGGGAAGTGATCCTTTGGACAATGTTTATTGAGACACGTAAAGTCGACGCACATGCGAAGGACCGTTGTGCTTTTCTTCGGGACCAGTACTGGGTTAGCTACCCACGTGGCATCTGTATGTAACTCTTTGATAAAGCCAGCTTCTCTGAGTCTATTGATTTCTGGCAGCATAGCTTTGCGGTTTGGTTCCGAGAAACGCCGCAAAGGTTGTTTAATTGGTCTCGCCATTGGATCCAAGTTGAGGTGGTGATCGGCAAGTTCCCTGGGTACTCCTGGCATGTCAGCTGGACACCATGCGAAGATTTCCCAGCGCTCACGGAGGAACTCGACGAGCGCGCTTTCCTATGCGAGGTCCATATTTGCCGCAATAGATGTTGTTTTCTTGGGATCTGTCGGGTGAATCTGTACCTCCTTGAGTGTCAAAGGTTGGCTCCTTGAGTGGCCTCCCGACATCTGGCAACACATCATAGTCAGTTGTTAACCTTGACGCCATATACTCTTCTTGCATCCCGAAAGTTTCTGACAGTCGATGAAAATCCTTGTCGCACTTATCAGCTAGCGCGAAACTGCCTTTTACTGTAATCGGTCCCTTAGGTCCAGGGAGCCTCCATAACAGGTATGTTTAGTGTGGTACCGCCATAAACCTGGCATGGGCTGGTCTTCCCAACAAAGCGTGATAATGCGACGGGAAATCCACAACTTCGAACTCTAGCCTTTCTATCCTGTAATTCTCTCGGGTTCCAAACTGAACATCGAGATTGATCTTCCCCAGCGGATAACTTGGCTTGTCTGATGTGATACCATGGAAATGTGTGTCAGTTGGTTTTAAGTTCGCCAGGGATATGTTCATTTTCCTCAATGTATCCGCGTACATAAGGTTTAAACTGCTTCCTCCATCTATGAGTACTCGTGAAACGTCGAATCCTGCGATCACCGCTGGTAGAATTAATTCTGATTGCCCTGGTCGAGGAACTTGCTGCGGGTGGTCCGCTATGGTGAAGCCAATGTCTTGTCCCGACCAATTCAGGTACTCAATTGTTGGTGGAGGCATCTTTTCTGCCATGAACACTTGTTGCGAAATTACTTTCTTAGCTCTGTTGGATGGCCTAGCTTTCTGAATCATCGAGACCGCGCCATTGGTGTCGATATAAGGAGGTGGGTTTGGAGCCACCGCTATTTGTAACTGATGTCGATTTGCATCTGTAATTGCGGGTGGAGGTGGAAGGTGGATCTCACTCCTTGGCCCCTGAGGGTTTCTATTCATTGCCTATGTGTTGGTATGCCCTGCAAATCTATGCAGTGCCAGAAAAGTTCGACAGTCCTTCTGCAAATGCTCTGACTGCCTCTTTTCATTGTTATCGAGGTAAAAGTGCATTTGGCATGGTCCATTTAAGAGGTCCTCGGGTGAGACATATGGCCTCTGGAACCTTGGTCCACTATTTTGTCTACTGGGATGGGAGCCGTCCTTGTAGTTGCCACGCTGCTCGCCACTCCTTTGATAATCATCTCAATTGTTTCCTCCACTGTTTCCTCGAAATCCAGCCGATATTTGGCCAGGAGCATCATAATCTGAAAACTGTCGAGGAAATCGTTGCCTATTTTGAAAGTTTCGGCTGCGATCCTCCTCAGGTGACCTGTGCCGCTTGTTATGAACATCATCTTCTCCATCTGCCCATCGATTCGCTATCTCCATGAGTGCTGCTATTGTCTTTGGGTTGGTTCTTCCCAAATCCTCGACAAAGTCCCTCCTTCGAATACCAGCAACAAATGCATCTATTGCTCTCTCGTCAGATATATTCTCTGCCGAGTTTTTGATGATGTTCCACCTCTGGATATACGTCCTCATTGATTCGTCGTGTTTCTGCCTGCAAGCCCTTAACTGCTCCAATGATGCAGGTTTTTTGCAAGTGGATCGGAAATTCTTCACGAATATATCCTCGAAACTTTCCCAGCTGTCGATAGATCTAGGAGGCAGCTTCTTTATCCACGATCGTGCGGCTCCACTCAAGTGTACTTGAATGCTCTGCATGGCTGTTGCTCTGGTTCCTCCTATCAGCATTACCGTCTCGAGGTAATCAACTAACCATTCCTCAGGATCTTGCAAGCCATCGAATTTTTTGTAATTATCGGGTAGCTTAAATCCTGACGGAACTCGAGTTTTACGGACTCGTCTCGTAAAGCATGGGAGGCCGCACAAATCCTCTTCATCAACCTCTAGTGAGTGCCGACGTTCCCTTCTGTCCTGTCATGCTCTGTCCACCCTTGCTTGAGTCGTTGCGTCTCTTTCCCCACTCGTTCTTGCGGGATCTTGTACCGCTGCAGTAGGTCGTGGACTATTTTGCCTTGCAGATCCTTCGGGAGGCGTACTTACGAACGTTGTTCCCATGGCTCCAACTCCTGCCATGGCCATGTTATACAACGCTTCTCTTGGATCTCCGGGAGGTGGTGTGGATGCCAGGATGAAAGCTTGTGTCGCCATGTATCCTGCTTCTGGTGTTTTGGGGATAATATTCCCCCTTGTGTCAATCGACATAAATGACATGCCGAGGTTTTGAACTAAGTTCTCCCTCTCAGCCTCGGGTATATTTTGCAACCTATATCTTTCCCTATTTGGAGCTGCTCTATGACTGTCTCCCGAAGTACCTGATTGTCGGCTCAACTCCGCTCTTCGCCTGCTTGACGCAGAAGCTGCGGCTTGCCTCATATCCAGCTCAATTTTCTGTTTTTTGAGCTCCCGCCTGGTACGAGCGAGTCTATATTGATATGCTTGTAAATCTTCAGTTGTCGCAGTTACAGTCATTGCCTTGTGCCATCAATAGCTCTTGCAACTCTATCCCACACTGCCTGTGGAAATTGCACCATCTCTCTTGTTCCAGGTCCAACATATTTAGTTCCCAAACCTCGCGTAAGATCAGCGGGATCGACGTATGGATTTCCCGCGTTATCGAAGTTCTCTGATGTCTCTTCCTGTGGTCGGCTTGTTTCTCCGATTGCATAGATTTAATGGTATTTTGATTTTTGATCTTTGTCGGGATTGGTGACACCGTCATATAGATCGGCGAAGACCTCTCCAACAATAGTGGATCTGTCGATGAAGCTGAAGCTGTCGATGCTGTCTGAGTCGCTGATTATATTGGAGTCCGCAGACGACTCGAATGACATGTCGCCGAAGATCTTAGCGAGATTTTTTGCTTGCCGTGGTTTTGATGAAGCGTGGCGGCGAAATCTCCTCACATCGCCTGTCTCGAAGGATGACGACGAGTCCGAAAAATCGGAATCAACCACCGTCAATCCCGACAAAGTCGGAACCTCGAGACAATACGATCCTTCTTTCTCGACGCGGAAGTGGAACTTTCCGAACGTCTGATACGTCTCAAACGTATCTATAATTTCTTATGTTTCATGCTACTTTTATGATGATACTCACATGTTTTATACACACTTTATGTCATTATTATGCATTTTTCGGCACTAACCTATTGACGAGATACCGAAGAGCCGATTCTTTGTTTTCGCTCGTTTTTGGTTTCAGAAATCCTACAAAGGAAATATTCTCGTAATTGGACGAAATCAACGCCCAGGGTCTTATTTTTTCCACGAAGCTTCCAGAAGACCGAAAGGATTACGAAGTGGGGCGACGAGGCGCCGCCATGCCAGGGCCATGTGGCCAGGCTAGGGCCCGCGCCGCCCTGTTGTGTGGGGCCCTCGTGCCGCCCCTAAACCTGCCCTTCCGCCTACTTAAAGCCTTCGTCGCGAAAACCCCAGTACCGAGAGCCACGATACGGAAAACCTTCCAGAGACGCCGCCGCCGCCAATCCCATCTCGGGGGATTCAGGAGACCGCCTCCGGCACCCTGCCCGAGAGGGGAATCATCTCACGGAGGGCTCTTCATCGCCATGATCGCCTCCGGATCGATGTGTGAGTAGTTCACCCCTGGACTATGGGTCCATAGCAGTAGCTAGATGGTTGTCTTCTCCGCATTGTGCTATCATGTTCGATCCTGTGAGCTGCCTATCATGATCAAGATCATCTATTTGTAATGCTACATGTTGTGTTTGTTGGGGTCCGATGAATATTGAATACTATGTCAAGTTGATTATCAATCTATCATATATGTTGTTTATGTTCTTGCATGCTCTCCGTTGCTAGTAGAGGCTCTGGCCAAGTTGATACTTGTGACTCCAAGAGGGAGTATTTATGCTCGATAGTGGGTTCATGCCTCCATTGAATCTAGGACAGTGACAAAAAGTTCTAAGGTTGTGGATGTGCTGTTGCCACTAGGGATAAAACATCGAAGCTTTGTCTAAGGATATTTGTGTTGATTACATTACGCACCATACTTAATGCAATTGTCTGTTGTTTGCAACTTAATACTGGAAGGGGTTCGGATGATAACCTGAAGATGGACTTTTTAGGCATAGATGCATGCTGGATAGCGGTCTATGTACTTTGTCGTCATGCCCTGATTAAATCTCATAGTACTCATCATGATATATGTATGTGCATTGTTATGCCTTCTTTATTTGTCAATTGCCCAACTGTAATTTGTTCACCCAACATCCTATTTATCTTATGGGAGAGACACCACTAGTGAACTGTGGACCCCGGTCCATTCTTTACATCTGAAATACAATCTACTGCAATAGTTGTTCTTTACTGTTCTTCGCAAACAAACATCATCTTCCACACTATACATCTAATCCTTCGTTTACAGCAAGCCGGTGAGATTGACAACCTCACTGTTACGTTGGGGCAAAGTACTTTGATTGTGTTGTGCAGGTTCCACGTTGGCGCCGGAATCCCCGGTGTTGCGCCGCACTACACTCCGCCACCAACAACCTTCACGTGTTTCTTGACTCCTACTCGGTTCGATAACCTTGGTTTCTTACCGAGGGAAAACTTGTCGCTGTACACATCACACCTTCCTCTTGGGGTTCCCAACGGACGTGTGTCTTACACGCCATCAAGACAGTTTTCAGGCGCCGTTGTCGGGGAGATCAAGACACGCCGCAAGGGGAGTCTCCCACATCCAATCTCTTTACTTTGTTTTTGTCTTGCTTTACTTTACTTTATTTACTGCTTTGTTTGCTCTTTATATCAAAAATACAAAAAAATTAGTTGCTAGTTTTACTTTATTTACTGTCTTGTTCTCCATACTAAAAACACAAAAAAATTAGTTACTTGCATTTACTTTGTTTACCTTTTGTTTATTTCGTCATGTTTCCTCCTAAGTACACTCTAAAAGACATACCGGTTGGACGAGGGTCTATAATTGGAAGAGATAATATAGAAGATTTTTTTCACTCATGTTAGTACAGCTGAAGATTTTGAAGATAGACACTTGGTAGAACTTGCTCCTACTTATGAAATTGCTGTTGCTTCTTTAGTACACATGTTGGAAACTAAATTTGTTAATCTCAATCATATAATTCGACATATGTTTCTTACACTCGTGATATGGAGGAAGGAGAAAAGAAAGATTTTGTCTTAGAAACCCTTCTTAAAGAATTTGGTGGTGTAGCAAGAGAGGCTAGAAAAGTCTTTATTAAATACAAGATGCTTGGCTCTTATACCAACTTTGCTAGTACCCTTGAAAAAATGGAAAAAGATAGATTAAAGTACACTAATAAAGTTAATTGTGAAGGGGACATTAAGACATCAATACCTTGCAAGCTCCTAGGAATGCATGAAGCTCTAGAAAATAACTATGGTTGGCTTGTTCCTGAAATTTGTTTGATGAGAATAGCAAGCCTAAGAGTAATGAAAAAGGAGCCTCTGAAACTAACATAGATAAGATACAATGCATAGTTGAGAAAACTCCAAACCCCTCTGTTGATGCTTCATCTCTTGATAATACTTGATTCACACTTTCTGCGCCTAGCTGAAAGGCGTTAAAGAGCGCTTATGGGAGACAACCCATTATTTTACTTCTGCACTTTTATTTTATATTTGAGTCTTGGAAGTTGTTACTACTGTAGCAACCTCTCCTTATCTTTATTTTATTGCATTGTTGTGCCAAGTAAAGTCTTTGATAGTAAAGTCAATACTAGATTTGGATTACTGCGCAGAAACAGATTTCTTGCTGTCACGAAATTGAGCCGCTCCTGCTGTAGAAAATTTAGAAAAATCTGCCAATTTACGTGCGTGATCCTCAGATATGTACTCAAATTTCATTCAATTTGGGAATTTTCATCTGAGCAAGTTAAGTGCCCCTGAAAAATTCGTCTTGATGGAATGTTCTGTTTTGACAGATTCTGCCTTTTATTTCGCATTGCCTGTTTTGCTATGTTGGATGGATTTCTTTGTTCCATTAACTTTCAGTAGCTTTGTGCAATATCCAGAAGTGTTAAGAATGATTATGTCACCTCTGAATATATGAATTTTCAAGTATGCACTAACCCTCTGTTGCGGTCAGAAACCCACCGGCGAGCAGCGACGGGCAACACGGTAGAGCCGGGAGGCTCCCAGGACTGCGGCTGGCCCTGGTCCCTCCGAGCGACGGCCCGCAAAGACTCGGCACGCACGTCCGATGCTGGTGCAAGGGCGTGCCACCTGACCTATACCTGGTCAGGAAGGTGTTGGATTTTCCTCGCTTAGTTTCCTGCATGGCATACACGTAAACATTAAATACGAGCCTCAATCGGCTCTCAGGTTGTCCTGTGAATCGGCTCAAGGAGCCGATCCACCCATGATCCGTACGGGGTGTACGATCAGATGGTGGTCCTGCTTGATCAAAATAAAGCTAAAACGACCTACTACGATTTAGGGTTTTCACCACATAATCGAAACATCCTACGCGTGATTGAGCCTGGCGGCCACGCACGGTGATCGTAAGCCGACCCTAGACAAGGCCTAAGAACCAACATGAAGTTGATCCACGGAACATCCTGTCTAGGGCTAGCAAACTACACCCTACGTGCCACTGGATCCTTCAACCTGTTTGTAAGGCCTAACTATGCAGATATTAAACTAATCCTTGAAGAACAAGGAGCAATCATAACGGATCGGATCTACTAAATAACGATCAAGCGGGGTGCCGCCCTTACACCTAAGATAGGTGTAAGGGCGGCTAGACGTCTAAGGGTTGCACGACGACAGCATATGATACGATGAACAATGCTAACCCTAACACATCTATGATAACTACGTTGCTCGCCATCAACAAGGCTTCAGCACGAGCAACGCATGAACAACGAATAAACTTGTACTGCCTAGATCGCAAGATGCGATCTAGGCAGCATGATGCTTACCCGGAAGAAAACCCTCGAGACAAGGGAGTTGGCGATGCGCCTAGATTGGTTTGTGGTGAACGTGATTGTTATTTATTTCATAAACCCTAGATACATATTTATAGTCCGTAGACTTTCTAACGTGGGAATAATCCCAACCGGGTACGAGCCAAACTCTATCTAAACGACACGTATCCTACTATATTACAGATACACGGGCAAACTAGCCCAAACTTTGCATATAAGGCCGATTCATGTATTCCTTCCATGTATATTCTTCAAGCCCATCTCCAATCACGGCCCACCTCTGATCCGGTCAAATTCTCGTGATAACACATGCCCCCTGGTTTTGGAAATGACAATTCCAAAATCACTCGCTTTTCCTTCGTCGGGTCATGTCGTGGCGGAGCAGTAACCGTCGCGAGATCCTTCATCATGATGCCTTGCCTCCTCCACTTCTCCGCGTGACCTGGCAATTTTTTTTTGTTGACCACCACTTCCTCGAAAACTGCTGTGGCATTGAATCTCCACTATATCCCCTTTTATTTAACCGCTCCAAACAGTTTGCTTCTTCATCCCCTTCGCATTAGCACTCCAAAAGCCCTCCTGCGCCACCATGTCTTCTTCCTCCTCTCCCTCATCGGGTCTTTCCACCCAATCCTCCTCCTCCCGCGAGCTGACGCCGGAGTGGGACCCGGAGGAGGCCCATGCGGCCAACATCCGCCGCGCCATCGAAGCCGGGGAGGAGTCCAGTCACGACTTCTCCGTCCGGTCTGAGGACGACAAGTCCTCGACCGACGGGGAAAGTGACCTCCGCTTCCTTGCCGACGGGGAAACGGAGGAGGAGAGCGATGACGATCGCTTCTCCTGTGATGACTTCACCTCCTCTGAGGAGGAGGAGGAGGAGGAGGACGACGACACCTCCTCCAACGAACCGCCGGCCAAGCGCTTCTGCCCCTGGCCGGGGAACGTCAGCGACGACGACGACGCTGACTAGGAGGACAAGGACAACGAGGGCCCTGCCGGCGGCCGCTGCAGCAGCGACGACGAGCCCGCCGGGAGTAGCGCCGACAGCGGCGACGACGGCGACGACGAGGGCAGCGACGGCCCATAGATAGGACCCTTAGCATAGGATCAGTAGTAGTAGATGGGGCAATGTATCCCCTGGTACTTCCTTTCGGGAGCAATCAGCTCTTCATGTAAGAAATCCCGTTTATCAATGAAGAATTTCCCCCAATTTGATTTTGCCGATTTCCCCTTATACTGACTTTGCCGATTGTCAACTTAGCCAATGCTCAAGGAGCCGATGGCAACGCATCGGTTCCTCATAATTCGTCCTTCATCTCTTCGACTAAGGAGTGATTGTAAATTTGGTCAATGCTCAATGAGCCGATGTCAACGCATCGGTCCCTCACGATCTATCCTTCATCTCTTCGACTGATGACATTGAGCTCTGGTGGATAATGTGGAAGATCAATGCCTTCAAGAGAGCCCCAGGACCGCTGCTGAAACGACTTGACACTGAAGCCGACACTTCTGCAGAACAGATGTCACTTGCTCGCAAATCTCCTCAGTGATACCTTATAACCCTGCTCCGTTTCTTTGCAGCAACCAGATGGCCCAGAGCCAACTCCCTACCGGTGATGATGGATCCCTCTTTAAATTCCTCCTACCAGCTCCAGTGATCCTCTCCTGCAAGAACTCACCACCTTTGAAGAAGGTTATGATGGAGGGCCAGCCGATGAAACCCCAATCGGCTTCTAAAAACAGAGTATCTACCAGGTCAGTTGCCCCCCGAGCCTCAGTCAAGGCGAGAACGGCGGTGAGGACACACAGTTCAGTCGAAGAGCCTCGAACTCAGGCAATCTTGAGACAGCCAAACTCCACCAAAAAAGGGCAGGGCAGCTCCATCCTCTCCTCGGCTCAACTTGGCCAAACCGACAGCAGAAACACCAGAGCCGATCGCCTCTTCCACCGTTGAAAGCCGATATTGCTCATTGTTCACTCCCTCAAGGAAGCAGAAGGCCTCTAAGCTGAACTGAAGACCGACTTGGTCGAAATCCGCGTCTTGTACTAGAGTCGATGTCTGTGCATCGGCTTTTTTTTTTACTGGCCGATTTTCTATCGGCCCCCAATATTTCACTGCACATGTGTTGCACATGTTCATCTGATTAGGTGCCCCCCGAGCCGATTCTGCCAGGTAACTGCGGATATCGGCTCTGTGTTTAGCCAAGGCACTGTATTTGAACGTCGGCTCCGTTCGGACCAGTGTTGACTTCTTCCAGCTCATCAGCCGACGTAAACCCGTTGCCCATTAGATCGATGTTGAACACAGGCAGAGCGTATGGTGAGGATAATTTTGGCCGATTGCTGGAATCGGCCTCCATGTTGATTGAATCGCTCAATGAAGGTTTTGCAATGTTTGTCCATATATTCTTGGGGCCGATCACAAGAATCGGCCTCGCCACGTTCGTCCATAGATTTGTTCTTGCTACACGGTCAGGCCGGTGGATAAGACCAGCCTAACCCCGTCCTTCGTCACGTCGATGCGCTCGTAGTCGTCCAAATTGATGCCTGAGAGTGGCTCTTGGCCTGTCGTCTCCCAAACGTTCATGCCAGCCGTTGAAATCTCGGCTGAGTCATCTGCGTGGACGACCTCTACTTCATCTTCATCCCACTATATCGAGCATTGGTGCATCGTGGATGGAATGCAACAGTTGGCGTGGATCCAATCTCTCCCTAGGAGGACATCATAGGTGCTCTTGCTATCGACAATAAAGAACGTCGTAGGGATGGTTTTCCTTCCTACGTTCAGATCCACGTTCAGAACACCTTGTGCGTCAGATGGTTGGCCGTTGAAATTGCTCAGTGTAACGTTGGTCTTGATCAGATCCGAGCTAGAGCGTCCCAACCGACGTAGCATGGAGTATGGCATAATGTTGACTGCCGCTCCGGTGTCCACCAGCATCTTGTTGACGAGGCTGCCCATTGATATAACCTCGCAAGTACGGGGCCTTCGGATGTCCGTAGCTTCTTTCTCGTGGCTTCTCAAAGATAACCGGCCGTGGGCCGCGAGTCAAGCTGTGCCACGGTGGTTCGTCTAATCCTGGAGCACTAAACTCCGTTGGAAGGATGAACACCATGTTTGTGCCAGCCGATGTCTCATCATCGGCTTTCTTTTGTCCGGGCGCCACTCTTTCCTTTGTGGCCGACCTTCTTCGTCCAGGGTTCGTTGAATTTTCGCGGCCAGATCAGGCCGCGCCTTCCTTAACGTGTGCAGGTATAACCTTTCGGCTTCCTCCAAACCACGTAGTCGCTGAACCCTACGCTTTTGGGAACGGCTGAGTTCATCAGGGCACCACCTTCGTCGGTGGTACTTATCTTCTTCTTCATCATCGTCTTCTAGTTCCTCGAGATCTTCTACCCGAGAGGACTTAGCGTGCTTGTTCCGAGGCGGGAGAGGCCCTAGACGTTTGAAGACGGACATGTTAGCTGCATCCTTCTTCTTCCGTCTACATTCCAGGCGGCTTGCCGATTGTAGGCAATCGGCTCATTCCTGAATCCCAGCGAGTGTCCGAAGAAGGGACAGTCCCAGTGCCTATGCACGTCGTCTTGCTCTCTCGACTTTTCCTTGGCGTGGCGCTCATATCTCTCCTCATCGCGATCATGCCGACGATGTCTCCTGGCGTCCTTGGCCAGACGATCTCTTTCATCATCGTCGTTGTATCGTCGGCGTTGGTCATATTGACTCACATACTTGTTGAGGAGGTGATCAGAGAGAGGTCGCTGATATCTTACATTCCTCACTTCTCCCTCTGTGATGTAGCGCTTGCCATCGGGTCGGAGCCGATCGCGTGGGACGGCTTCCTCTGTGTCCTTGCTACGAGAGCATCTGCCCTCGTCTCCGTCCTTACGAGAGTGGTGCCCAGGTCCTACCATGTTGATGTTGAACGAGAAACCTGGCTGGCACCCTCCAGGGTAAGTGCACTCCACCATGTTAACGGCGGGGAAGGGGTGTGTGTCGACTTTCATGGCGTATCGGCTGAAAATTAGATGCCCTTGTTCTATCGCCATTTGGACCTGCCGCCGCCACACCCTCGCAGTCGTTGGTGGCATGGGTGAACGTGTTATGCCACTTGCAGTATGGCTTTCCGTTCAGCTCCTGCGCCGTGGGGATCTTGTGGCCTTCGGGTACCTTTAGCTGCTTCTCCTTAAGTAAGAGGTCGAAAATTTGCTCAGCCTTGGTTACATCGAAGTCAAACCCTCTTGGAGGACCTTGTGGCTTAACCCACTTGCAGGACACGGGGCTTGCCCCCCGAGTCCATTCAGCCACTGCTACCTCTTGATCTCCCACAGAGCCTTCGTCTTCATCTGCCTCAACCAGGACCACCGCACGCTTGAATTTATCCTGGTATACATCTGGGTGGCGCTGTTCATATACTGACAGCTTCCGCACCATGTGCGCCAGTGAAGGGTAGTCTGCTTGGGAGGCCACGTCCTTGATCGGTGATGCGAGACCCACCACCGCCAACTCGATCGCTTCTTTTTCGGTCACACGAGCCGAATAGCATCGGTTCCTAACGGTCCTTAAGCGTTGGACGTATTCCGACACTCGTTTCTCCGCGCTTCGTCGTACTTGTGCTAGATCGGCAATGCCAGCCTCGGAAGCCTCTCGAGTGATACCGCATGTGGAACTGCTCTTCCAACCGCTTCCAAGTCCGGATTGAGTCCGGTGGCAGCGATGTGTACCACCCGAAAGCCGATCCTGTGAGGGACCGTGCGAAGAACCTCACACGCAGCTCATCCGATGCTGAGATCGTGCCCAGCTGTGCCAAATATCGGCTCAGATGCTCGATGGAGCTGGAACCATCTGATCCATTAAACTTGGAGAAATCAGGGAGCCGATATTTGGGTGGTAGCGGGATCAACTCGTACTCGTTGGGGTACGGCTTGGAATAGCTGATTGTCCTCCTTCTCGGCACCACGCCGAATTGGTCTTTTAAGATGGTACTGATCTGATCCGCGGTGCTGGCTGCAGGAGTCGAACTCTGAAGATTCGCCGGAGTGGCATACTTAGCCAGCCATGCTTGCTTTTCCAGCTCTGAGCCAACTGCAGGAGCCGAGCTCCGGAGGTTTGTCGGAGTGGCATACTTAGCTAGCCACGTCCGCTTCTCAAGATCTGTTCCCGAAGTTCCTCCTCGCTGTTCCGAAGTCCCTGTCTGTTACGGTCCGGTTTGTGAGTGCCCGATTCTTGCGATGCTGGCACGTATGTGCACGTGTATCCGTGAGGGATCTCCTTAGGCGCCTCATGCAAGAACTGGTAATCACTAGGGTCACCACCGATCTTGTAGACGACGTATGCCGGTGAATTCGGCACTTCTGGTGCTGCCAACGCGAATGGCAGCGGTGGTCGGGACTGGAGTGGCATCTCCCCTTGGTGAGTCCCTAGAGCTGGTCCTGACGGAGAGTACTGATGCCTCATGATTTCCTGGATCACGCGAAGAGCGACACGCTCCAAAGTGTTCACCAGGCTCTCAGAATGGCGGTGTAGCGAATGAGCTACCATGAAGTTAATCTCCCGACGCAGAGACCTGGTGCGTTCTTCGACGGGGCGGACAGGTCCACTCCATCGAGCGTGCCTTCGAGTGAGAACCCTTTCCACCGATGCCGTGTGAGCGGGTTCTGTGAAAAGAGCCGATGAGGTCGGCTTCGAGGATTGCTTTGACCTCGTCATACTTCTTCTTGAGCTCCTCGGTCGGATCCTCGTACGTGATCGGAGTGCCTTCCGCCATCTCGGATGTAGATGGCGATGCGGTTGATGTCGAAGACTGTCCCACCGGGCGTGCCGGAATGTGTTGCGGTCGAAACCCACCGGCGAGCAGCGACAGGCAACACGATAGGCGGGAGGCTCCCGGGACTGCGGGCTGGCCCTGGTCCCTCCGAGCGACGGCCCGCAAAGACTCGGCACGCACGTCCGATGCTCGGTGCAAGGGCGTGCCACCTGACCTATACCCGGTCGGGAAGGTGTTGGATTTGCCTCGCTTAGTTTCCTGCATGGCATACACGTAAACATTAAATACGAGCCTCGATCGGCTCTCAGGTTGTCCCGTGAATCGGCTCAAGGAGCCGATCCACCCATGATTCGTACGGGGTGTACGATCAGATGGTGGTCCTGCTTGATCAAAATAAAGCTAAAACGACCTACTACGATTTAGGGTTTTCACCACATAATCGGAACATCCTACGCGTGATTGAGCCTGGCGGCCACGCACGGTGATCGTAAGCCGACCCTAGACAAGGCCTAAAAACCAACATGAAGTTGATCCCCGAACATCCTCGTCTAGGGCTAGCAAACTACACCCTACGTGCCACTTGGATCCTTCAACCCGTTTGTAAGGCCTAACTATGCGAGATATTGAACTAATCCTTGAAGAACAAGGAGCAATCATAACGGATCGGATCTACTAAATAACGATCAAGCGGGGTGCCGCCCTTACACCTAAGATAGGTGTAAGGGCGGCTAGACGTCTAAGGGTTGCACGACGACGACATATGATACGATGAACAATGCTAACCCTAACACATCTATGATAACTACGTTGCTCGCCATCAACAAGGCTTCGGCACGAGCAACGCATGAACAACGAATAAACTTATGCTTGCCTAGATCGCAAGATGCGATCTAGGCAGCATGATGCTTACCGGAAGAAAACCCTCGAGACAAGGGAGTTGGCGATGCGCCTAGATTGGTTTGTGGTGAACGTGATTGTTATTTATTTCATAAACCCTAGATACATATTTATAGTCCGTAGACTTTCTAACGTGGGAATAATCCCAACCGGGCACGAGCCAAACTCTATCTAAACGACACGTATCCTACTATATTATAGATACACGGGCAAACTAGCCCAAACTTTGCATATAAGGCCGATTCATGTATTCCTTCCATGTATATTCTTCAAGCCCATCTCCAATCGCGGCCCACCTCTGATCCGGTCAAATTCTGGTGATAACACCCTCTAATGAGTTTGTTTTGAGTTTGGTGTGGAGGAAGTTTTCAAGGGTCAAGAGAGGAGGATGATACAATATGATCAAGAAGAGTGAAAAGTCTAAGCTTGGGGATGCCCCCGTGGTTCATCCCTGCATATTTTAAGAAGACTCAAGCATCTAAGCTTGGGGATTCCCAAGGCATCCCTTCTTCATCGACAACTTATCAGGTCACCTCTAGTGAAACTATATTTTTATTCCGTCACATCTTATGTGCTTTACTTGGAGCGTCTGTATGTTTTTATTTTTGTTTTTGTTTGAATAAAATCAGATCCTAGCATTCTTTGTTTGGGAGAGAGACACGCTCCGCTGTTTCGTATGAACACATATGTTCTTAGCGTTACTCTTAATGTTCATGGCGAAGGTTGAAACTGCTTCGTTCATTGTTATATGGTTGGAAATAGAAAATGCTGCATGTGGTAAATGGTATAATGTCTTGAATAATTTGATACTTGGCAATTGTTGTGCTCATATAGATCATGTTTAAGCTCTTGCATCATGTACTTTGCACCTATTAATGAAGAACTACATAGAGCTTATTAAAATTTGGTTTGCATGATTAGTTTCTCTAGAGTCTAGATATTTTCTGGTTAAGGTGTTTGAACAACAGGAAGACGATGTAAAGTCTTATAATGCTTACAATATGTTCATATGTGAGTTTTGCTGCACCGTTTTATACTTGAGTTTGCTTCAAACAACCTTGCTAGCCTAGCCTTGTATTGAGAGGAATTCTTCTCGTGCATCCAAATCCTTGAGCCAAAAACTATGCCATTTGTGTCCACCATACCTACCTACTACATGGTATTTCTCTGCCATTCCAAAGTACATTACTTGAGTGCTACCTTTAAAAATTCTATCCTTTGTCTTTGCAATATATAGCTCTTAAAAACTATTGTGGTGAAGAATATGTAGCTATGTATCTTATTTCTTAATAAGTTGCTCGTTGAGCGGTAACCATGTTTCTGGGGACGCCACCAACTATTACACCTTTGTTGAATATCATGTGAGTTGCTATGCATGTTCGTCTTGTCCGAAGTAAGGGCGATTTTCATGATCAAATGGTTTGAGTATGCATATTGTTAGAGAAGAACATTGGGCCGCTAACTAAAGCCATGATCCATGGTGGAAGTTTCAGTTTGGACAATTAATCCTCAATCTCTTATGAGAATTTTATCTGTTGTTAAATGCTTATGCATTAAAGAGGAGTCCATTATCTATTGTCTATCTTGTCCCGGTATGGATGTCTAAGTTGAGAATAATTAAAAGCGAGAAATCCAATGCGAGCTTTCTCCTTAGACCTTTGAGCAGGCGGCATAGAGGTACCCCTTTGTGACACTTGGTTGAAACATATGCTATGCAATGATAATCTATGTTAATCCAAGCTAATTAGGACAAGGTGCGGGCACTATTGGTAATCTATGCATGAGGCTTGCAACTTATAGGATATCTTATACATAACACATATGATTTATTACTACCGTTGACAAAATTGTTTCTATGTTTTCAAAATGAAAAGCTCTAGCACAAAAATAGTAATCCATGCTTCCCTCTGCGAAGGGCCATTCTTCTACTTTATTGTTGAGTCGGTTTACCTATTCTTTCTATCTTAGAAGCAAACACTTGTGTGAACTGTGTGCATTGATTCTTACATGTTTACCTATTGCACTTGTTATATTACTTTGTGTTGACAATTATCCATGAGATAAATATGTTGAAGTTGAAAGTAACTGCTGAAACTTATATCTTCCTTTGTGTTGCTTCAAAGCTTTCTTCTAAGAATTTATATCTTTATGAGTAACTCTTCTGCAAGTCTTATTGATGCTCGTCTTGAAAGTACTATTCATGAAAAGTCTTTGCTATATGATTCATTTGTTTACTCATTGTCTTCACCATTACTTCGAATCGCTGCATTCATCTCATATGCTTTACAATAGTATTGATCAAGATTATGATAGCATGTCACTTCAGAAATTATCCTTGTTATCGTTTACCTACTCGAGGGCGAGTAGGAACTAAGCTTGGGGATGCTTGATACGTCTCAAATGTATCTATAATTTCTTATGTTCCATGCTAGTTTTATGATGATACTCACATGTTTTATACACACTTTATGTCATTATTATGCATTTTCCGGCACTAACCTATTGACGAGATACCGAAGAGCCGATTGCTTGTTTTTCGCTGTTTTTGGTTTCAGAAATCCTACAAAGGAAATATTCTCGGAATTGGATGAAATCAACGCCCGGGGTCTTATTTTTCCACGAAGCTTCCGGAAGACCGAAAGGATTACGAAGTGGGGCGACGAGGCGCCGCCACGCCGAGGCCGCGGGCCGGGCTAGGGCCCGCGCCGCCCTGTTGTGTGGGGCCCTCGTGCCGCCCTAAACCTGCCCTTCCGCCTACTTAAAGCCTTCGTCGCGAAAACCCCAGTACCGAGAGCCACGATACGGAAAACCTTCCAGAGACGCCGCCGCCAATCCCATCTCGGGGGATTCAGGAGATCGCCTCCGGCACCCTGCCCGAGAGGGGAATCATGGATTGCATCCACTTTTTTGTAATTCCATATGGATCTCCCTCTAGTGTTTTTCCCTCCCTGATGTAATTTCTGTTGCCTTAGGGCAAACTGTACAGTTGTATATTCCCTTGTTCCCCTTTTTTATATATATATAAAAAATCACACCGTAGGGGCTTCCCCTACGGTAGAGTTGTCAAAAAAAGAGGGGAATCATCTCCCGGAGGGCTCTTCATCGCCATGATCGCCTCCGGATCGATGTGTGAGTAGTTCACCCCTGGACTATGGGTCCATAGCAGTAGCTAGATGGTTGTCTTCTCCTCATTGTGCTATCATGTTTGATCTTGTGAGCTGCCTATCATGATCAAGATCATCTATTTGTAATGCTACATGTTGTGTTTGTTGGGATCCGATGAATATTGAATACTATGTCAAGTTGATTATCAATCTATCATATATGTTGTTTATGTTCTTGCATGCTCTCCGTTGCTAGTAGAGGCTCTGGCCAAGTTGATACTTGTGACTCCAAGAGGGAGTATTTATGCTCGATAGTGGGTTCATGCCTCCATTGAATGCGGGACGGTGACAAAAAGTTCTAAGGTTGTGGATGTGCTTGTTGCCACTAGGGATAAAACATGGATGCTTTGTCTAAGGATATTTGTGTTGATTACATTACGCACCATACTTAATGCAATTGTCTGTTGTTTGCAACTTAATACTTGGAAGGGGTTCGGATGATAACCTGAAGGTGGACTTTTTAGGCATAGATGCATGCTTTGGATAGCGGTCTATGTAGTTTGTCGTAATGCCCCGATTAAATCTCATAGTACTCATCATGATATATGTATGTGCATTGTTATGCCTCCTTTATTTGTCAATTGCCCAAGCTGTAATTTGTTCACCCAACATGCTATTTATCTTATGGGAGAGACACCACTAGTGAACTGTGGACCCCGGTCCATTCTTTACATCTGAAATACAATCTCATTGCAATACTTGTTTTTTACTGTTCTTCGCAAACAAACATCATCTTCCACACTATACATCTAATCCTTTGTTTACAGCAAGCCGGTGAGATTGACAACCTCACCTGTTACGTTGGGGCAAAGTACTTTGATTGTGTTGTGCAGGTTCCACGTTGGCGCCGGAATCCCTGGTGTTGCGCCGCACTACACTCCGCCACCAACAACCTTCACGTGTTCCTTGACTCCTACTGGTTCGATAACCTTGGTTTCTTACTGAGGGAAAACTTGTCGCTGTACACATCACACCTTCCTCTTGGGGTTCCCAACGGACGTGTGTCTTACACGCCATCAACGTCATCTCCATGGGCTCCTCCAGATACGCATATGCATCCAAATGGGAGTGCGGGTGAGGAACAAAATCGACTAAATCAGTTTCGATCTGTTTACCTCTATCCATCGCGTTGCTTGCTGCCGAAGAAGTCGGCGATCTTGAACGTGCCATCGAGATCAGCTCCTTGTCGCCTCTAATCCCCACAGATGGCGCCAATTGACAAGGGATTAACTTGTCAATGTCTACAAATTGTAGACTGGGGTTTAGTTGGAAGTAGAGGGCAAGTAGATCTCGAGGGTTTCAGCCGGAAAAGTGCTCGACTATTTGAAAACTAGGGTTGTGTTGACAATGAAATCGATCCTCTCTTCGTCCCTCGACCCCCCCTTATATAGGAGGCGGAGCCGAGGGTTTCGTGATACACAAGTTACAGAGTTCGGGAGACAATCTGAGTCCGTCCCATAGTAGTTACAAGTCAATATTCCTAATACAATTCTATCTTTCCAAACTCTCTCCTAACTGGGCTTCCGAGCTTTATAATCTTCGGGTCGTGGGCCTTTAGTAAAACCCCGGGTACCATCTTCGGCAGGCCCATTGGGGATGCCTATGTCACCAACGTCTTCATCATCATCACCATGATCAAGGGTGAGTAGTCTACCTCTGGACTACGGGTTTGTGGCAGTAGCTTGATCTATTTCTCCCATGTTCTTCATAGTTCATAGTGCCATATGTGTTGCCCTACATGATTATGGTAATCTTCTCTTTCTTAATAGATGGTCCCAATTTCCTGCCCTCACATTGAGCCACGTCACTGGGTTAAGTTTGTTGCCGGACCAACGCCTCCCGACACGGCCGGTTCCCCTTCCTCTCCACACGGCACCTCCGAACGGACGTCCAGACCGACACGCCCCGTGGGCCTTGCTGTCCAACCTCCAGGCCCGAACGGAGTCAGACCACGCGCGCGGACCCTTCCCTCTCCAGACGCCACGCCCGAACGGAGGCTGACCCACGCGCTTCGATCCTCGCCCCGGACATCGATCTCTGGTGGCCTTCATCGCCAACGCTCGCCCGGTCGCCCCACTCCGCCTCCCTCCACGCCCGAACCGAGGCTTCCCCACGCGCGCCGGCGCGCGGATGCTCTCCCCATCGACATCCGTCTCTGGTGGCCTTCATCGCCAGATGGCCCGACGCCGGCCCATGGGACGCCCACCTCTCTTCCTCTTCGTCGTCTCCCCATCGATCTCTCCCCATCCATCTCACCCCACCATGGCTCCTCCTCCGTTTGTCCATCGCCAACGCTCGCCCCACTCCGCTTCCCTTCGGCTTCTTCGATCGCCCCCGCTCGCAAGCCCAACGGCTCTGCTCTCATGCCAATCTCCTCCCATTAAACGCAATAAATCCGTCTTCAAGGCAGTAGAAACTGCTCCGAAATTTTCTTCCACCGCCGCCGTCTTAAAGCCACGCGATGGTGCTGTCCACCCCCACAACGAACCGGCCAAACTACGCAGCTGCAGCCAACACGGGCACCTGCTCGAACGCCGGTTGGTACCCCTCTCCATTATTCTTCATCCTTCCTTCTCTAGAATCCCTAAATCCCTCATACGAATTTAACAATTTACCAGGTTCATCTCCGCCTACGGAAGTTGTCCCGCCTCCGGATTTCCGCTGGTACCCCAGGCCGTACGGTTTTCTTGGAATTGATTTCGGATTAATTTGTTCAGCTGTTCATTATCCACACTGTACACTGCATTCTTCAACTGGTACGCCTAATGTGATCTCCTCCTCTTTGTTTAAAATTTACATTTGTTCACCGTCAATTCATTTGTTATGCTCAGTCCAACTTCTGTGCTGCTTCTTTTTAATTTACATGTATCTGTTCCCAAAAGATGATACCCCGCCGGTATTGCTGCGGCACACATATAAAAACATGTCTGTCCTTAAAATATTTATGAAACTTTTGAGGGATACCAGAGCATTATTTACAAAGAGTGGTCGAACACAATTTTTTTGATCCGAGTTATGAATTTTTTTTTTGAATTAGGTGCAGATTCAGATTGCCTTTTAGTTAGTTGAACTACACATGCTCATTGGGTCCCTCCATGGTTACAGAAGTAAAGCAAACATATATCTTTTAGTTAGTTGGACTACACATGCTCATTGCGTCCCTCCATGGTTACAGAAGGAAAGCAAACATATATCTAACTGTATAGATTTCATACAAAGAGCAAGTGAATACACTCGCTCCACTGGAACACTAAGAAAAATAAGACACTAGTAAGTATTATTCATACAATCATTGAAGATACAAAGTTTTATAGTTATTAATCATAATATTATATTCTATTATAACAAAAGAGTGACATGTTTGTTGCTGTTATAAGTTCAGTCTACACTAAAGCCTGCAATATGCTGAATCCCCATACTGATGCATCACTTAACTTACGAAAGAGGGAAATTGCTTATATTTTTTGGAATATTTTTTGGAAGAAAACTGAAGTAAAGCATACAGTATGGCAATCCTGCAATTAGCAGGCTACATTTTCATTTCCACCAGCTAAGTCATTGTTTCTCAAATAGTGTCCTTTGAGTTTCTCAATTTGCCCAACCTACAGCTTATATTGCACATTTCATATGAACAATAATAAAGCATATTACAATAAAAAAAATAGTAGGAAGCAAGGAAACTTACAGCCTAGAAGCTTACTTGAGTATGGTTCATCATTTGCTCAACTTTCAAACACTACCTGAAACAATGGTGCTCCAAAATTGGACTGACGGGATTATCAATTTACCATACACATGTAGTGCACAGTTTTTCGCATAGATAGACAGGTACCACTCTAGATCTTCGGATGTAACTATATCTACAACACCATGTTCCATAGGTCAACAGCTTGAGCATCACCTACATTACCACAGAGTATATGTACAATAACTGATAAAACGCCAGCTGACATTATTACAGGAAGAAAATAATACAACCGTATGTTAGCAGTCATATAGTGGGAAGCACATAACTGGTAGGTTAGTAGTTTTAGCATTTTGCTTAGTCGTTTAAACACCGGAAAAAATCATTTGGAATTACAGGTTTCCATGTTATCTGCTTTGTAGTTCAGAAAATGGCAGTGACAATAGTGACTTAGCTGAAATAGACTGTTGCATACACATAGCAGGAATAAATGAAAGATTAGTAGGTACCCCTTAAGCCATACATTAGCCCTGTGTTGGTGCGATGCTGGACAGTGCACAATGCATGTACTGCAAAAAAACTTGCCCAGCCAAAACAGCCACAATATGCAACAACATACGGCTTGAACTATGTGGCCTCAAAACTCAACAGGACACCGCCCTCCAGCAACTAATTGTATACCTGCCTGGTTGATTCATTTTATCGAGCACCTCCCAGTCATTCAAATTGCCTAATAAAAGAGATGCTGCACATATGAAATCAGTTTCTTACCATCAAAATCGTAGTAACCTATGAACTGTGCGAAACCGAAATTGCGTAAGAAAGAGTTCTGCTATATGCTGCTTCTGTTTAATTGACATGTATCTGCTCCCAAAAGATGGATAGCTCTGAAAATATACAACCTGCAGATTCATCCCCGCGTACGGAATTTGTCAGGCCTCCAGATTTCCGCTGCTACGCCAGACCGTACCGTTTTCTTGGAATTCATTTTGGATTGATTTATACATATGTTCATCATTCGCAGTGCATTCTTCCATTGGTACGCGTACTGTTATCTCCTCCTCTTAATTTCAAATTTACATTGCCGAGCGTCAGTTGATTGGTTATACTCACTAGAATGCATCTGTCTTGCTTCTTTTAAATAAGCATGTATCTGTTCGCAAAATATGGATAGCTCTGAAAATATTCAACCTGCTAGCCATTCCGTTTCGCGTGGTCGTGGTCGTGGTCGTGGTCGCCCACGCCGTAGTTCTCAGCCTGCAGTCACTCCTACCCTACACCCTTCTTTTTCTTCGGATAACCGGCAACGGCGTATGCAGCTTAGGACTAGAGGTTGGTGAGGGTCAATATGTTTCTTGAAATATTCTGTTATACTGCCTGCCATATATATTTACTTATTTAATTTATACCTGTATATCGAACACACCACAGCGTCTACTCAAGAACGTTCAGTGCGTCAAAGATTAAATGAGGAATCATCTGCACGAGTTCTAATAACGCCACCTTTGAGCTTTACCCACAACCGTAAGCTTTTTCATGTTCCCGTTAGTACATCTCGCATAAAGGTCTCCTTATAGAAAAAATAAAACCAGACAACATTAAACCTTTCAGGAACTATCTTTCAATCGTTAAACCTTGGGGGCCCAACACATTCATGCAAACATTGTGGTGCTCTATTTTGGTATGAAGAACGTCTACGAAGAGAGAGAAATACATCTGATCCAACTTATAACCTATGTTGTAAAGGAGGGAAGATCTACCTGCCCCCATATGATCCTCCTCCTCAACCATTGTTGGATTTATTAACCTCGCAGGACAACACTCTTTTGAAACATTTCTTTGACCATATTCGACAGTATAATACCATGTTTGCAATGACCTCAATGGGCGCTAAAGTTATTGACTCTATAAATAATGGGCGGGCACCATATGTCTTCAAGGTTAGTGGTACAGTCTGCCATCGTTTTGGTTCTTTGATGCCACCTCCCCAGGGCCAGAGACCAGAATATGCACAATTGTACATCTATGATACAGAGCATGAGGTTAGAAACCGTATCAATATAACTTCATCCGCTGGCACATCCACTCGCACTTCAACTTCTCGCCCTTCTTTCAATGCGAGTGAAGACATTGTCAAGGCCCTCATAACAATGCTAGATACCCATAATCCCGTCGTTCAACTTTTTAGAACAGCACGTGAAAAGTTATCTCCAGATGCTCCTGATCAATTCTTCATCAGATTATATGGCAAACCTGATGCACATGGAGATATCTATAGTGCTCCAGTTACATCTGAGGTGGTAGGGTTGGTTGTTGGTGACATTGGGATAACAGATGTTGGGAGGGATATAATAGTAGATAACCGTTCATCAGGGCTACAACGGATAAATGAAAAACATTGCAGATTCATGGCTATGCAATATCCTCTGTTGTTCCCGTATGGAGAGATTGGTTACCATGATGACATCATGTACCGTCTCACAACAGGAAGTTCAAATATGCAACGTAAGAAAGTGACTATGCTAGAGTACTATGCATATAGATTACATGATAGACCGGGTGATTTCAACACACCGTTAAAAGGCAAAAGATTAACACAGGCTTATTTTGTTGATGGTTATTGTTGTGTCGAAGAGTTTCGTATTGCATTCTATCGCACTCCCGGTTTTCAGAAAAAGTACAGATCGTCACCATACAATGCCTTGGCAAATTCTGTCCAAAGAGGTAATACCTCCGGTTCTTCCGTTGGTCAGAGGATTATATTACCATCTTCATTTACTGGGGGCCCTCGCTATATGTACCAAAACTATCAAGACTCCATAGCTATTTGTAGAAAATTTGGTTTCCCAGATCTCTTTGTCACGTTCACTTCAAATACTGCCTGGCCTGAAGTATCAGAGGCTCTATCATCAATCCCAGGGCAACAACCTTCTGACCGTCCAGACATTGTCAACAGGGTTTTCAAAATGAAGCTTGATATGTTAATGGATGATATTAAAAAAAATGAATTCTTTGGACCCATAAACGCAGGTAATCTTAGCATTCGTTCAATCAATAATTTTATTTCCGTTACCTTAGTCTAATATTACCATATTCCTAAACAAAAGTCTCTTTCTGTAGTTATCTACACAGTTGAATTTCAGAAACGTGGCCTCCCTCATGTACATATTATCATATGGTTAGCTAAAGATGAGCCCTTAAATGCACAACAGATAGACTACTATATTTCAGCTCAGCTGCCAGACCCGGAAAAGGATCCGGTAGGATATGATGCAGTGTCTACATTCATGATACACGGTCCTTGTGGATGTCTAAACCCTAATTCCCCATGCATGTCTGAAGGAAAATGCACAAAATTCTACCCTAAAGATTTCTGTGAGAAAACCACAGTATTAGAGAATGGTTTCACACAATATGCTCGGCCAAACAATAGCATTACTGCCACTAGAAATGGGGTTGAAGTTGATAACAGATTTGTCGTTCCTCACAATGTGGACTTGGTGGTTAAATATCAAGCTCATATAAATGTAGAGACGGTTAATCATGATGGTATGCACAAATATTTGTTCAAGTATGTAACAAAAGGATTTGATTGTGTCAAAACTAAAATCCATCCGAATTCTGCATCATCGGACCCATCAAGTGAAACACTAAATGAAATAGATAATTATCTAGAATGTCGCTATGTCACACCACATGAGGCTGATTGGCGTTTGAAAGAATATGCTATTCACTATACAAGCATTTCTGTTGAAAGACTCCCTGTTCATCTACCATTTGAGAACAATGTTATTTACTCAGAAGATGACAATCTCGAAGAAGTCATTCAAAATCCTAAGAATGTGACAACTAAGTTAACTGCATGGTTACAAGCTAATGTGGATCAACCTATTGCTAGACAGTATACATATATAGAATTTCCTGAAAATTTTACATGGCACCCGAATGGAAAATATTGGGATTGTCGTCGTGGTTTTCAAAAGAAAATTGGCAGAATTGCTCATGTAAACCCTTCCCAAGGAGAACCTTACTATTTGCGAATGTTGCTTCACATTGTCAAAGGACCAACTTCATTTGCTGAAATCAGAACTATTTCTGGCCATGAATATCCTACATTCCGTGCTGCATGTGAGGCTTTAGGTCTCCTTGGTGATGACCAAGAATGGTCCTCTGCGTTGAAAGATGCAACTCAATGGGCCATGCCATTTCAGTTACGCCAGTTGTTTGTTACAATGTTGCTCTTCTGTCAGATAACTAATCCTAGAAAACTTTTCGATGAATATGCACCACAAATGTCTGAAGATGCACAACACCGATTGAATCACACCCATAGTCAAGTGAAGAACCCATTAGCAAATATGTATGCTTCATCTTATCTTCTCAGTGAATTGGATAAAATGCTAAGAGATGCAGGATATTGCTTATCCCATTTTAATTTGCCACTACCAGACGATGTTGGCAATATATCACATGAAAATAGACTCCTGCACGATGAACTTCGTTATGATATAGTTGATATGACTGCAGCTGCAACAGAGAATATTGCAAGACTAAATGACAACCAGAAAACTGTTTATAATGCTATTCTTAATTCTGTAATGAATGATGAAGGCCAAACATTTTTTGTTTATGGATATGGAGGAACTGGGAAAATATTCTTATGGACTACCTTGCTCAATTCTGTAAGGAGTAAAGGAAAAATAGCTTTAGCAGTAGCATCATCAGGAATTGCGTCCCTACTATTACCAGGGGGCAGAACTTGCCATTCCCGTTTTAAGATTCCATTGGATATTACTCAGACTTCCATGTGTAGTATTAAAAAAAACACACACTTGGCTGAACTTATCCAACAAACTTCTCTTATTATTTGGGATGAGGCGCCTGTTAATCATAGGTATTGTTTTGAGGCATTGGACCGTACTCTTAGAGATATTCTGTCAGAAACAAGGCAAAGTTCTGAGAACAATCAATTTGGAGGTATGACTGTAGTCCTTGGTGGAGATTTTCGGCAGACCCTTCCAGTGATACAAAATGCAACAAAACAACAGATTTTGCGATCATGTATTGTTAATTCATATTTGTGGAAAAAATGTACATTATTGCAGTTAAATGAAAATATGAGGCTGAAGTCAGGAACTCTCTCCAACAGCGATAAAGAAGACCTAAGTAATTTTGCTGAATGGCTTCTCAGGGTAGGAAATGGAACAGAACCTTTTGTTCCTATTCCAAACGAACCCAAAAGTTCTTTTATCGAAATTCCACAATCTCTACTTCTCTCCCCTGGTCATAAAAACCTTGATGAGCTCATATTGTTCGTCTACAACTCAGGCTTTCAACCAACAAATCCTGCTTCATATTTCTGCGAGCGTGCAATCTTAGCACCTACAAATGAGGTTGTATCGGAAATAAATAGCAGGATGATTGCTCAAGTAGCAACTACCGAAATGTCATATTACAGTGCAGATTCAGTTGATGATACCTGTGCTAATCATTCCACTCTAGAGGCGTTGTACCCAACTGAGTTTCTTAATACCATTCCTATGCCCGGGCTTCCTGACCATAAGTTGAGCTTGAAGATTGGAGTCCCTATAATGCTTTTGCGCAATCTTGATCCATCAAGGGGCCTTTGCAATGGTACTAGGCTCATTGTCACACAATTGACAAATCGTGTAATTGAACGTGAAATCATAACAGGAAAAGCTGCAGGTTCAAGAGTATATATACCTCGAATTATCACAACATCAAGTAACTCCAGATGGCCCTTCAAATTGAAACGGCGACAATTTCCCATCCGCCTGTCTTATGCAATGACAGTAAACAAAAGTCAAGGGCAAACACTTAATAGAGTTGGAGTCTATTTGCCATCTCCTGTATTCTCCCATGGTCAACTATACGTGGCGTGTTCAAGAGTTACTTCACCAAAGGGATTGAAGATTCTTATTGAAAACAGTCCAGATTCTTATGAGAATTGCACAGTTAATGTAGTGTATGATGAAGTGTTCAGTCAAATTAATAGACAACATTGAAATAAAGGAATTTTCTGTCTTCATGTGCATTCTACCTACATCCTCCTTTTTACTAACTCATACATGCATGATACATGTTCCAATATTACTTTAAATATCCTCTATCCTTCTCTTGCAGATTTTTGTAGGAATGGACTCCCCTGCAACACTTCAAAGCATCACCCCCGGACAGCAGACCTGCAAGGTTGTTGGACGCCTCTTACGGCTATGGGACGCAATCAACGTCAAATCCAAGTTTGCAGACCCTCTCATCAGCATTGATGGAGTTATTTTAGATGACCATGTAATTTCTATTGTAATATTATTCCCAGTATCAAACATAATAACTTTGTTTAAATTAACTAACCCAATACTATTTTACCGCAGGGCAACATGGCACAGCTGAGTGTGCCCAAGAGGTTCCAGAAACAATTCCGCCCCTTACTCACTGAAGGAAATGTCTACATGTTTACTGATGTTGCGGCTGTCGATATCAAAAACAAAACCTACGTATACCACTATCAGAGTTATATGCTACAATTCAAGAACAGCACTAAGGTTCACCAACTAGAGACCAGGGGAGCAAATATACCAAAGTTTTCATTCAAGTTTTGTCCATTTGATAAACTGCCAGAAATGGATATTATGACAAGACCTCTACAAGGTATCATTTGATTATCTTTTTTTCCTTTCAGTTACCATTATCATACTGTCCCATCAGATTGTGTCTTACATACCTTTTCTGTTCTTTTTTCAGATATGATTGGAGTCATTAGTCACGTGGGACCATTTGAATATGCAAGCCCAACATCTCAACATAAACTCAAGATAATCAAAATTCGAAACCTAGAGTATTTTCTGTTGCTACAACACTCAGTTCAAATTTACCTTCAGAAACCTATCCACTCTGTTTAAAAAATAATATTCCACATGCAGCGAACAAACACAGGAAATACGTCTTTGGGGCAAGCATGGCGAGGCCTTTGATGAAGAAGCAGTACTTAAAAAGTCACAAGAAGGCACTGTAGTTGGGATTTTTGCTGGTGTCACTGCGGGGAATTTTTTGGGCAAACTAACAATATCTTCAAACTCTGCAACTACAATATATATAGACTTGGATACATCTGAAGTTAACAACTATCGAAAGAGGTCGGTCTATTTTCCCTAAACCTACTTATATGGCTACAGTATTTCTCCCACATTTAAACACGCTGACATTTTTTCAAACTAATATTTCAAAGCTATCAATGGGCAACTCCAACTCTACAACAACAACTTCCTAAAGTTGTTTACCTATCTCCACTTGAAGCAGCAGGAAAACTCTACACTCTAAAGGAAATATCAACTTTGCCAGCTTCATCTTTTCAGGTCCACAACAACTTACCTCATTATTTTTATATACATGAGCTTTTCAATATGGTCTGATTGTTGTATGTTTATTCTGTCTAGGAAAGAGCCAGCTTTAGTACCATAGCAAAAGTGCAATCTATAGTAACAACAGCTAATTGGTACTACAAAGGATGCAATCGGTGTGACAAGGGCTACAACAGCAGTTCAGATACACCAACATGCCTTTGCACAAATTCATCTCCAAAACCACTGTACCATCTTTGCTCAACAAATATTCCTGCATTTCCTTATTTATTATACTACAAACCATGATTCTAACAAATTGTTGCATACTCTAGGTACAAGCTTCCTATTACGCTTGCAGATGAATCAGGCAACTTAGATGCAATTGCTTTCTCTACAGTTGCTGAAGATTTGGTCGAGCGAGATGCCACCCATACTTCTCAAAATATGAAAATAGATCCTTCAGAGCATGTGAACATCCTCAATAATGCCATTGGTAAAACCAAATTATTCCATATTGTAATGAAAGGAGATTCAGCATCCAAGTTCCCTATAAATTATATCATCAAAAAGAGCTTCACAGTTGATAATGCACAGCTGCCTCCATCCATAAAGGTTAGACTATTTCTTCTTATATGCATATTCACAAAGTGGGTTTGCATATACGATACCACTATGCATTGAACTGCACTAGATATTATACTCACGTTATACACATTTTCAGGCTTTTACAGGACAGGAAATAATTTGCAGCCCATCTCCAAATATAAATAGCGAGAGGTTTGCTATCAAACATAAAATTTAAGTTGCCCACTTTATATAGATCGCCTGACCAAAACTTTTCTATTTGTAGATCAAATGACAATACCCCACAGGAGTTTCATAGTAGCACGTCTCCATTTCAACAATCCGACAAAGACAAGCTCAGGTAATAAATTCAAGTCTACAATGACACCCTGATTTCTTTCAGTTCAACATGAATTTTAATATCGTTTCTTCCAAACAGCAACTCTGCGGCAAAAAGATGCCTTGAATTCCCAGAGCATGAACCAACAAACAAAGAAAGGTAACAAAAGATGAAATATTTACAGTATAGTATCAAATTTCTACATGCCACACCAATGCAAAAAAAATTCATTCCGCAGTGGAGAAAGTCTACATCATAGAGCTGGGGAACTTGATCTTCAGACCGTCAAACGCCCTAAGCAAGAGTATGCACTTCTCCTCATATCAAATAACAAATGTTCCATTTGCCAGTCTCATTTTTCATACATATTCTCTTATCAAATACCCAATAACCTCATTTGCCATTCTCATTTTTACCCTCGAACAGCAGTTCAGGAAATAACGTTGCAGAAGACATGTACGATACACAGGAACATAACCAATAAATTTACACAGGTATTATTAATTTTCATATTCATGAAGATTTATGAAAAAAGTTAGTATGTCATATACATGACCACACACCCATTACCTTTCTAATACCCTGATTTGTTATACCACATGCAGGGCACCACCAACCACACAAGCAACAACCAAGGACTGCAGTCGATTCTACTTGAATTACTGATATTGCTGCTTGCATAAACAGTTAGATTAGTAGATTTAGTCGCTTCTATTGTAATCCAAAAGAACTCAAAATGATCCAATGAGTGACTGCATGAATAAATACTAGCCATCAACTCTTTTTCGCAGTTTTTGTTTTATTTTGTATTAGGCCAAATCCTTCATGTATTGTTCCTTTGACAACGGTTACCACTTCTCTATCGATATTAGTAATACCATGTGTATCCCTGCAAAAATTAATGTGCAATGAGGTGTCGTTACTGCTATTTTTTTTGGGAACATAACATGCCATATACCAACGGGCAGAAAAGTAAAGGTGCCTTTTGCTTTGTTTCTACACATTGGAGTGTGATGGAGTGTGATGGGTGTCATCTACTCCAGTTTATACCAGTGTGCCATTGCTTGGAGTATTCTGCAGTTATGCCAACTGATGAAATGCCAATAAGATCACATGGCAAATATGCCACTTCTATGGTTCATACGAGAATTGATCAACGAGTATGCAACTATTTATACTTCTGCAGTGCTTACCTTCCTTTCCTGAGAATGCGTACTGCACTTTTAGTAGTAAAGATTCCTGGAGCATTTTGGATGCATCTATTGTTTTGGTAAGTTCAATGCACTCATAATTTATCAGTTTGAACCGTTGGTTATTCAATACATGAATTTCTCCACTTTATAAAACTTAAAACTTTTCTTTTCAGAGTCCGATTCGCACCTACTTTCTCTGCACACTTCGGGAAAATACCAGGGGTATGATTGAACTTCAGGCGTGTGCCATGGGTAACCAAATTTTGATCAGGTATTCCCTACTGACCGTTTGATGCTTATGCAGGGAAACACTGCAAATTAAAACACTGTCTCCTATGAAAATTCAAAGGAGGCCTCACCTCAATACCAATAGTAGAGGTATGGTTGAATATATAAAAGGCATCTACCTGCCTCTCTCTTCACGACGTACATTGCGTCAGTTTGCTTGCATATGTTAAAATAGTATAGCCAATAAGATACAAATTATGCAATAGTAGAGATATAGTTGAATATATAAAAGCTATCAATCTGGCTCTCTCCTCACGACGTACATGAGGATGCTCAGAGTTGACAACTCTCATATGTGTGATGAACGATAATCCAAAATACAATAAAATCTGCATATACTGCCTTGAATTATACTGTCCAATCAGTGGAAAGATAAACACGCTGTGGATACATACACAAGTAAGCCCATTGAATTTTTTTACTGTAATAACCAACTCTGCATAAGAACGCCTGCCTGCATAGACATGTTGTGTATGCAACTCATACAGCTGTGGATAAACACGCTGTGGATACATACACAAGTAAACACTGCATAAGAACGCCTGCCTGCCGCCTGATGTAATGCCTCAACTATCAAACAGGCTGATGACTTTTAGAGGTTAAACAGCCCCTTAGCCCATGCTTTCCTTTTGTATGTAGAATATCACTATGGCTACCAAGTTAGTCTCTCACTGTTTTTGTTTTGTTTTCAGCTAGATTTTAGCCATATGGTCAAATATGCTCATTACTATCCCTGATTTTATTACTTCTAATTACTTTACAGGTGTTGCATCCGTTGAACTGTAAGAATTTTGTCGCTAACAGCAACCCACTACATGGCCGTCGAGCGTCGGTATGTGCAGAGCCGCGAGGCAGCGCGCGAGGGCATTTCACCCATATCTTATTCCTTCAATATCAGATCATAAATTTGATACTCCAGACTACAAAGTCCACAGTAACATCAATCACGGCCCTTGAAAGTCTGACCATTTTTTCTTGATAATTCATTTCTCCCGCTGGATGTGCATACACAACATAGACTAAACCTCTGCTGCAACTGGTTCTTATGCAGTGCCCAATATGTGCCTGTGCGGTTGACAGGGACTGGAATGGTTAGATGTGGTATGTGAAAAAAAATCCCTGCTCGATACATTCTCCAATTTTATTTCAGATTTCTCTCAGTAAAACCTTTCTTGCAGTCTAATTAATCTGATTTCATCTCTTTCTGCTCTTACATGTACCACACATGAAGGCTGAAACTACATCCGGTCCATCTCTGTGTCTCATGGAAGTTTTCTAAGTACTTTGTCCTGATGATTTATTTTCATACGGTAAGTAAGTACAACAACCTGCTTCTACATGTCTGTGCCTAAAGCTAATTGTTTGACATGCTCTTTCCTACATGCCATTCTTTCAGATAACCATCTTTTTCATTATGCATGACTGACGGAATTTGTCATAATCAAAAAGATTTTTGATTCATATTCTTTGATATAGCACAACCATCATTATAGATTATGTACCTGATATTAAAAAATTGAGCTGTCTGACCGAGATGAGTTACCATCAATTCGAGCGAACATAAGCTCTGACATATCTTAAATTGTTCGAAAAATGGATGTTATTTATCACAATAAACACAACATCAAGCGAGGTTGATCGTAGATGTACTGGTCCCATGTTTTTCCGGACCTGCTATTAGTAACCGGTGCTTTTTTGTTCTTTTTTTTCGTTGACTATTTCTCCCCTGGTTTCATGAATTTTGTATACGCGGATCAAGGTTTGATTTTCTTTCACTAACTTTTAATAAATGCCTTATTCAATTCTTTGTCAAACATACTATATACCATTAAATTTGCAATAAATGCCTGATTCTATTCTTAGTCAATCTTCTATTTTTAGGTACCGTAGGTACACCTGGCCAAATTAAAAGCACCACAACATCCCTCTATATAACAGAACACCAACAATACCAATTCATCTGAATACATAAACAACTTTCAACCCGGAGGCTTCACCCATCACCTGGCACATGGAGCAAAAAGGAGGAAACAACAGGTAATCCTCAGTCATCCATACATTCATGTTAACACATATATATTTCTAATTCCTATCTTCATGTACAAAACTCTATATCCTCAGTCATCCATACATTCATATTAACACATATATATTTCTAATTCCTATCTTCATGTACACTATATGCAGCACGCCAATGAGGCCTGCCGCGGCCGTACTTCCATCAGCACCAAATCGTCAAAGAGAAGCTATCAAGATGTACACTAAAGCAATAGAAGAACTGAAGCACATCAAACGACCAATGTATATAACTTTACAGGCGGGTGACCAAGGGGAGCCTTCACGTGCTCAAATCAAAAACATACTTGGAAAAGATGAGTTCTTCACAATGGAGTACATCAAAGAAGGAAAGAGACAAGTGACAGCTATCATTTCTGAGTATTTTTTTAAAAAAAAGGCAATACGTAGTTACCAATTCAATCATCGGGTCCTCACATCATGTAACTTTTTTTTATCAACTTCCAAATAATGAAATGAACTCCCTTTAATCAAACGTTTCATAAACAATGAAAAATGTATATGACCTTTCTTCAATAAATCGCTAAGAAATCCCGCCACAACACATGATGATTGGCGAAACCGGAGTGTAAATCAGGCGTCATGATCACAGTGGTTGATTATCTATTTGTGGCAATGGTTCTTCTCTCTGTTTCTTTGGATGATCCCCAACCTGGAAATGGGAATCAGTATGTTTATTGCAGCTATACAACGGATTGATGCTATATCTTCCTTTTAAAGTACTAATATTTAACAGTGCCCAGCATACAGTTTTCAGGGTTTGTCAACATGTTCATTTCGATCAATTTTAGCGATCTGTTAAACTCATTTTACTCATAATTTATGAACATGATACATTGATTTATTTTAATCTAAATCAGAAACTGATAATTTTCTCATCCTTTATATGATCCTTTTATGATCCAGTTGCAGGTATCAATATAAGGAAGGCATAGCCTTCCTTCCACCCCCGCTTGAGCATCTGAACTAGGGACTGATGAATTGAGGTTAACAGATAATCGAATAAACATAGTTTCATCACATGAATACAACGGCATAACAAATATATTAGGTACAGACGAACAACTTACATCCTAAAATTCGCAAGCTGGTCCCAAGCATTCTGTACTCTCCTACTTAATCAGATACTCATTTTTTTTTTTACATTTTAAATCATGCTATGTGTCCAAGGAAGCACGTGAAACGTTCACTAAGCTGTCAAGTTCCAGTTATCTATATGCTTTCTGGCTTCTGGTGCCTATATTAACCATATTTCATACACAAGTTCACTAAATTGGAAGTCATGTTATTTTATTTCACCGCAACACTAATTTGTTATTCAGGTCAAAACTTGGGTCATAATATTATGAAATTTTTAAAATGTCCAGTTCAGTATTGAATATCTAAGTAATATATTTTCTTTGTCAATTACTTAGGTCTACAATTCTTACTCATACTCATGTATACTTTCTAAAATTCCCGCCGCAACGCGCGGGGTATCACCTAGTATTTGTAAAACTTATGTGGCGGATCCTTATTCTATGATATTGTGCTATGAGATCTGATCATATTATGTGCAAGATGTATTGATAGATGCATATTATGTACCCTATTCTTTAAGTATTTGTTCGTGTCCAACTTTTATGCAAGAGCGTGTGTGGGGTGATGTGTGTATTAGATGGCATGGTTTTATTGATTGAATAATGACAACAAATTCATGATCTATTATGGTTTTGCCTTTTCCATTGCTACCTCACTAGGGATAAAGTGGATTCATGTGTTATGTTCGTCACGTGACAAAAGTGATGATCTTGTTTGTTCAAGGTAGCATTTGATATTCAAACATCATGTCAAAGTACCTATGGGTATGCTCTGTTAAATCTTAATACAAGATTGCATGGAGTTTTCCCTTTCTTGTGGATTATAAGAGAGATGTGTTGCATCATGTCTATGTTAGGACGTGATGCCATATGAATGCGTATATTTCACATGTTATTATTTTGCATCTTTATATCTCATTGATGAATTGTTATTGTCCACTACAACTTAAAAGCGAGAATAGTCAAGTGAACCCATGAACCCGGTCCACTTACTATTATAATAAACACTTTTATATTGCTTTTATCTTACTTTCTATTTGTTGCACTATTTTAATCCGAAAATAAAAAATATTTACTTTTCCTATTTGCATCCAAAACCCCAGAAACAATCAACCATTTTACTATTTTTACTTAGTTAATTATTTTATCTAATTTTACTTGTTTTATTACTACTTATGCTTTATTTACTTACGCGAAACCTTGTGCCTGAAAACCACACGGTGGAGTTGGGGACACAAGGCTTTATTTTACTTTGTAGGATTGCTAGAAGAAGAGAGGGGCAGATATCTCTTTACTCAGTTTCCCGAGAGTTCGATATAACCCTCGAGTCACACTTATGGGGAAATTTTCTTCCTGGACTACAAACTCTACACTTGGACTCCCAATGTTTCAAGAGTTTTTTCTGGTGTTGTATAGCTCCATCAAGATATATTTTCTGGCTGGCGCCGTTGTCCGGGAGCTGGGAGAGTTACATCATAGTGGTTGCTGTGTATGAAGCTCCAAGCAATTCCTACAGCAACTGCCATAATATTTTATGGTGTCATTGCCGTGGAACTAAAGAAGCATCTTACAACCGCATCTTACCTAAGCTTGGGGAGTTTGCACCACTATGAGCTCTCTAATATCTTTTAGATTTTGCATCGTATTTTAGTTGTCTTGTTTTCAGTCTTTGCTTTTTAGTTTTTCTTCATAAAAATTCAAAAACACATAAAAATAGTCTTAATTTCCTGTTAAGCAAGTATGATTAGGCAGCACAAAAGGTTGAAAATGGCAACACTGGGTTGCAGTCATGCTATCCACAATAGAAAACTAAAGAGCAGCATAAATTCCATGCTATAATACTAGGTTTGCTAGTGGGAATACTACAGCCGATGAGATGCATGTTAAGAATTTTGATGAAGTTTGTGATAAATTAAGCCCTTCTAATATGGATCCTAGGGTGTTAAGAGTTAAGTTATTCCCACACTCCCTAGTAGAATTAGCTAGGACGTGGTTTGAAAGTATACCTGAAAAACAGAAAAAAAAAATATGGTTTAATCTAAGGGCTTCATTTCTAGAAAAATTTGGGGAGTGCACCATTGAGCATCAAAAACTTATGCTTGACTTTAAGCAACTAGAAAAGGAGAGTGTCATTGAAACTTGGAGAAGATTTAAAAAATTCACATGCAATTTAAAACATGGGCTAAGATATTGGATGCTATTGAATAGTTTTTTACTTTGGAGGAAACGAGCATAGTAAGTGTCTTAGAAAAAGAATCTATGATGCAAGTAAAATGCATACATGAACTTTGTCTTTTATTATATTTAATTCCCACATATTTGCAACATATATGATGATAATAACATGTTTTACATTGATTTATGGAGGTTTACCAATGACCTCCTTTATTTTGTTTATAACTCTGCAGAACAGGAATTCCCTGTTTCGCGTATTTTTCAATTTCACAGACCTATACGGAGTCAAATTAACATGAGATTTTTGGATCGTCACTTTTTCATCGGGAGAAGCACCCTGGAGCTTTGGAGCAGACCTGGATGGGTCTGAGGCCCAAAAGAGGACAGGTGGCGCGCCCAAACATGGTGGGCGTGCCACCATCCCTCTTTGAGTCGTCAATCGTCCAATTGACCTGATTCTTTTGCCCACGGACGCATTTTGACCTAAAAATCACTATATATATATGACCCCGAAGATTTCTCGGGAAGAGAGCGCCGCAGAAGACATAAACATGAAAACAGAGCATCCTTATGAGCTGCCCTACATGATTATGGCCATATTTGTAATACCTATGTGGTGGATCCTTATTCTATGATATTATGCTATGAGATTTGATCACATTATGTGCAAGATGTATTGATAGATGCATATTATGTACCCCGTTCTTAAGTATATGTTCTGATCCAACTTATATGCGAGAGCATGTGTGGGATGATGTGGGTATTAGATGGAGTAGCATGATTTTAATAATTAGATAGTAACAACAAATTCAGGATCTATTATGGCTTTGCCTTTTCTCTTGCTACCTCACTAGGGATAAAGTGAATGCATGTGGTATGTTCGACACGTGACAAAAGTGATGATCTTGTTTGTTCAAGGTAGCATATTTGATATTCAAACATCATGTCAAAGTACTTATGGCTATGCTCTGTTAATTCTTAATACAAGATTGCATGGAGTTTTCCCTTTTTTGTGGAGTATAAGAGAAATGTCTTTCATCATCTCTATGTTAGGACGTGTGCCCATATGAATGTAAATCTTTCACATGTTATTGTTTTGCATCCTCATATCTCATTGATGAATTACTATTTTCCCACTACAACTTAAAAGAGACAATAGACAAGTGAACCCATGAACCCTATAGTCCATTTTTTATCATAAGAAATACATTTATATTGCTTTTATCTTGTTTTCTATTTGTTGCACTATTTTAATCCGAAAATACAAAAATATTTACCTTTCTTATTTTCATCCAAAACATTCAAAACAATCAACCCCTTTACTATTTTTTACTTAGTTACTTTATTTTATCTAGTTTTACTTGCTTTATTATTACTTGTATTTTATGTACTTACACGAAACCTTGTGCTTGACAACCACACGGTGGAGTTGGGGAAACAAGGCTTTATTCTACTTTTCAGGATTGCTAGAAGAAGAAGAGAGAAGAGAACGCTCTTTGCTCAGTTCCCCAAGAGTTCGATACAAACTCACCCTTGCAGGAAAAATACTTTGCTCACACAACACTTTGCACTTTGAGTCCTAACGTCATAGCACTTGTTATTCCAAGTATAATGTGTGTGTTATGCCTCCAACCTTTTTCAAAATATCCTTCTTTGTGTAATTTAAAGCTCATAAGAAAGTAAGGTTTGGAAGGAAAATACCGCTATGCATGTTGTGGGTTTGACTAATTATGAGTAATGAGCTAGACCGTAACCACGTTTACTAGGGAATTCTTTCAACATTGCACCATCGGGGTATTGCACCCTGCGTTGATCATCATTTATTTTGTGTTATTGATGGTTATCTCTGGTGAAATAAGTGGAGGTTATCAAGAGTAAGTATGCATGCATGTTAGAGAACAGCAATGGGCCACTAATAGAAGCTATTCCTAATCATGGTGAAAGTTTCAGCAAATAGCATCCTCAATAGGAAGAGTGAAAAAAGTAAAAGTAAAAGAGTTGGAGAAAAAGGAGAGAGAGAGAGAGAGAGAGAGAGTGGAAAAAGAAAATAAAACAAAGAAAAATGAGTAAGAGAAAAAAAACTGAGAGAGAGTTAGAGAGCATGCTCAACGTCTGTTGTTCATGTTGTCCTGGTATGGATGACCTATAGTTGAGATATACATCTTATTTGGTCCTTTGTACAGGCGGCATGAAGGTACCCCATTGCGATACTTGGTTGAAACTTGTGTGTTGAATTTTTTTGGTAACTCGGAGCTGAGTAACAAGAGGTGTAATCCTTAGCAACCAAGAAAATGAGGCAACATTTACTCATAAGAGGTGAAACACATGACTCATTTATATCTCCACACAAGATATACATGGTACCCCATACTTACTAGTATTGTTGACATGAATTGCATATCTCAAAACCTTGTTTTGTTCTCTCTACTTTTTATTTTGTTTGAGGTTAGCACATATATTCCATGCTTACTTTCTTGTGTTCAAAAGTCAAAAATATCCAAAGAAAAGAGATGACAAAGAGTCTTCCAACAATTCTATAGGATTCTCCTAAGCATGCTTTATGATTCATATTACTTCTCATTCATGTTTATTACAATACTATTTACTATTATGCATGCTATGTAGAATGTAACAGTTATCACTTTATGAGTTCATACTACTTATTGCCATTCTTTATTGACTGGACCTTGTGATACTTTGCATGATTATTTAGAAGCTCTATATATAATAAACTTCAAAGTTCATGTTAGTTTTATCACCTTTATGCTCGGGACGAGCATAGGTTAAGCTTGGGGATGTTGATGCATGTATAACGCATACATGAACTTTGTCCTTTATCATATTTAATTCCCACATATTTGCAATATATATGATGATAATACCTCCTTTGACAGTAATTTCCCTCTAGATAATGCTAGGGCTCTCTCAAGGTCGGGTAGTGATCATACCCCCCTAGTATGGGATTCTGGTGAGGCTAGAATCCCTAAAATGGGAGGGTTTAAATTTGAAAATTGGGGTTAGCTATTCCTGAGTTTACAGAGCTGGTTACTAAAGCCTGGGCTCTATAGGTTAATAGCAATAATCTAGTTGATGTCTGGCAGACAAAGCTTAGGATGTTTAGAAGATTAGCAAAAGGTTGGAGCAGTAACTTTGAGGCTGCTGCTAGAAAACGGAAAAAAGAGCTGATGCTAGAATATGATGCTCTTAACATTAAATCTGAAACTTGTGTCCTCTCCACTTTAGAGAGGGAGAGATGGGATTTTATTCTTAGAGAACTAAACACCTTTTGGATCCTTGAGGAAACTAATACTAGACAAAGATCTAGAGATAGGAATATTCTAGAAGGTGATAGAAATACTGCTAACTTTCATGTTGTTGCTAATCAGAGAAGAAGGAAAAAAGTTAATACATGTGCTAGATGGACATGATGGTCCTGTTACCGATAGCAAAGATATGCTTAAGATAGCTACTGACTATTATAAAGATATTTTTAAGTATGAAACAAGACCTGATATTAGATTACAAGATATCTTTTTCTCAGAGAATGAGAAAGTATCTTTAGAGGATAATATTATGCTAGGGAGTGCTTTCATTAAGGAAGAAGTTAAGGTAGCTGTTTTTGGATCATATGCTGATGGAGCACCTGGTCCAGATGGTTTGTCCTTTATGTTTTACCAGAAATTTTGGGATATAATTAAAAAGGACTTGATAAATATGTTCAATGCTTGGTTTAGGGATGACTTTGATCTGTATAGATTAAATTTTGCCATGATAACCCTCATTCCAAAAGAAAATGAGGCTAAACCTGTGAATTTTTTTAGGCCTATGATACGTCTCCGACGTATCGATAATTTCTTATGTTCCATGCCACATTATTGATGATATCTACATGTTTTATGCACACTTTATGTCATATTCGTGCATTTTCTGGAACTAACCTATTAACAAGATGCCGAAGAGCCGGTTGTCGTTTTCTAGCTGTTTTTGGTTTCGAAATCCTAGTAACGAAATATTCTCGGAATTGGACGAAATCAACGCCCGGGGTCCTATTTTGCCACGAAGCTTCCGGAAGACCGAAGGAGAGTCGAAGTGGGGCCACGAGGTGGCGACACACCGGGCGGCGCGGCCCGGGCCCCGGCCGCGCCGGCCGTGGTGTGGGCCCCTCGTGCCGCCTCTTTACCTGCCCTTCCGCCTACAAATAGCCTCCGTCGCGAAACCCCCAGTACCGAGAGCCACGATACGGAAAACCTTATTGAGACGCCGCCGCCGCCAATCCCATCTCGGGGGATTCCGGAGATCTCCTCCGGCACCCCGCCGGAGAGGGGATTCATCTCCCGGAGGACTCTTCACCGCCATGGTCGCCTTCGGAGTGATGAGTGAGTAGTTCACCCCTGGACTATGGGTCCATAGCAGTAGCTAGATGGTTGTCTTCTCCTCATTGTGCTTCATTGTTGGATCTTGTGAGCTGCCTAACATGATCAAGATCATCTATCTGTAATGCTATATGTTGTGTTTGTCGGGATCCGATGGATAGAGAATACTATGTTATGTTAATTATCAAGTTATTACCTATGTGTTGTTTAAGATCTTGCATGCTCTCTGTTATTAGTAGAGGCTCTGGCCAAGTTTTCGCTATTAACTCCAAGAGGGAGTATTTATGCTCGATAGTGGGTTCATGTCTCCGTGAATACGGAGGAGTGACAAGAACCTCTAAGGTTATGGATGTGCTGTTGCCACTAGGGATAAAACATTGATGCTATGTCCGAGGATGTAGTTATTGATTACATTACGCGCAATACTTAATGCAATTGTCTGTTGTTAGCAACTTAATACTGGAGGGGGTTCGGACTATAACCTGAAGGTGGACTTTTTAGGCATAGATGCATGCTGGATAGCGGTCTATGTACTTTGTCGTAATGCCCAATTAAATCTCACTATATTTATCATGACATGTATGTGCATTGTTATGCCCTCTCTATTTGTCAATTGCCCGACCGTAATTTGTTCACCCAACATGCTTTTATCTTATGAGAGAGACACCTCTAGTGAACTCGTGGACCCTGGTCCATTCTTTTATACTGAAATACAAATCTGCTGCAATACTTGTTCTTTACCGTTTTCTTGCAAACAATCATCTTCCACACAATACGGTTAATCCTTTGTTACAGCAAGCCGGTGAGATTGACAACCTCACTGTTTCGTTGGGGAAAAGTACTTTGGTTGTGTTGTGCAGGTTCCACGTTGGCGCCGGAATCTCTGGTTCGATTAAACCTTGGTTTCTTACTGAGGGAAACTTGCCGTTGTGCGCATCACACCTTCCTCTTGGGGTTCCCAACGGACGTGTCAGCTACACGCATCAAGCAAATTTCTGGCGCCGTTGCCGGGGAGATCAAGACACGCTGCAAGGGGAGTCTCCACTTCCCAATCTCTTTACTTTGTTTTTGTCTTGCTTTATTTTATTTACTACCTTGTTTGCTATATCAAAAACACAAAAAAATTAGTTACTTGCATTTACTTTATCTAGTTTGTTTTATTTAATACTACTAAAATGGCCACCCCTGAAAATACTAAGTTGTGTGACTTCACAACCACAAATAATAATGATTTCCTATGCACACCTATTGCTCCACCTGCTACTACAGCGGAATTCTTTGAAATTAAACCTGCTTTACTGAATCTTGTTATGCGAGAGCAATTTTCTGGTGTTAGTTCTGATGATGCTGCTGCCCATCTCAATAATTTCGTTGAATTGTGTGAAATGCAAAAGTATAAGGATGTAGATGGTGATATTATTAAATTGAAATTGTTTCCTTTCTCATTAAGAGGAAGAGCTAAAGATTGGTTGCTATCTCCGCCTAAGAATAGTATTGATTCCTGGACTAAATGCAAGGATGCTTTTATTGGTAGATATTATCCCCCTGCTAAAATTATATCTTTGAGGAGTAGCATAATGAATTTTAAACAATTGGATAATGAACATGTTGCTCAAGCTTGGGAAAGAATGAAATCTTTGGTTAAAAATTGCCCAACCCATGGACTCGACTACTTGGATGATCATCCAAACCTTCTATGCAGGACTAAATTTTTCTTCGCGGAATTTATTGGATTCAGCTGCTGGAGGTACCTTTATGTCCATCACCTTGGGGGCGGCTACAAAGCTTCTTGATGATATGATGGTTAATTACTCTGAACGGCACACGGAAAGAGCTCCACAAGGTAAGAAGGTAAATTCTGTTGAAGAATCTTCTTCCTTGAATGATAAGATTGATGCTATTATCTCTATGCTTGTGAATGATAGGACTAATGTTGATCCTAATAATGTTCCGTTAGCTTCATTGGTTGCCCAAGAAGAACATGTTGATGTAAACTTCATTAAAAATAATAATTTCAACAACAATGCTTATCGGAACAACTCTAGTAATAACTATAGGCCATATCCTTATAATAATGGTAACGGTTATGCTAATTCTTATGGGAATTCTTACAACAATAATAGGAATACACCCCCTGGACTTGAAGCTATGCTTAAAGAATTTATTAGTACACAAACTGCCTTTAACAAATCTGTTGAGGAAAAGCTCAATAAAATTGATATTCTCGCTTCTAAGGTTGATAATCTTGCCTCTGATGTTGATCTTTTGAAATCGAAAGTTATGCCTAATAGGGATATTGAAAATAAAATTGTTACTACAGCAAATGCCATCCAAGTTAGAATTAATGAGAATATAAGATTAATGGCTGAATTGCGTGCTAGGTGGGATAGAGAAGAAAATGAAAAACTAGCTAAAGAGAAAAATGTAGCTAAAGTTTGGACTATTACCACCACTAGAAATGCTAATGATTCACATGTTGCTGCACCTCCTACTATCAATAATAAAATAATTGGTGTTGGCAATGTTTCTACTCCTAGTGCAAAGCGCGCAAAATTACTCGAAACCGCTAAAACTGCTGAAACCGCTCGTGATAAAACTGCTGAAATTTTTTCCAACCTTGGGGATGATAATCCAATTGCTTTAGATTGTAATGATTTAGATTTTGATGATTGCCACATCTCTGAAGTTATAAAGTTCTTACAAAACTTGCTAAGAGTCCCAATGCTAGCGCTGTAAACTTGGCTTTCACAAAACATATTACAAATGCTCTCATAAAAGCTAGAGAAGAGAAACTAAAACTTGAAACTTCTATTCCTAGAAAGCTAGAGGATGGTTGGGAGCCCATCATTAAAATGAGGGTCAATGATTTTGATTGTAATGCTTTATGTGATCTTGGTGCAAGTATTTACGTTATGCCTAAAAAAGTCTATGATATGCTTGACTTGCCACCATTGAAAAATTGTTATCTGGATGTTAATCTCGCTGATAATGCTAAAAAGAAACCTTTGGGGAGAGTTGATAATGTTCATATTATGGTTAACAATAACCTTGTCCCCGTTGATTTTGTTGTCTTGGATATTGAATGCAATGCATCTTGCCCCATTATATTGGGAAGACCTTTTCTTCGAACCGTTGGTGCTACTATTGATATGAAGGAAGGTAATATTAAATATCAATTTCCTCTCAAGAAAGGTATGGAACACTTCCCTAGAAAGAGAATGAAGTTACCTTATGATTCTATTATTAGAACAAATTATGATGTTGATGTTTCATCTCTCGATAACACTTGATATACACTTCTTGCGCCTAGCTGAAAGGCGTTAAAGAAAAGCGCTTATGGGAGACAACCCATGTTTTTACTACAGTATTTTTATTTTATATTTGAGTCTTGGAAGTTGTTTACTACTGTAGCAACCTCTCCTTATCTTAGTTTTGAGTTTTGTTGTGCCAAGTAAAGTCTTTGATAGTAAAGTGAATACTAGATTTGGATTACTGCGCAGAAACAGATTTCTTTGCTGTCACGAATCTGGGTCTAATTCTCTGTAGGTAACTCAGAAAATTAAGCCAATTTACGTGAGTGATCCTCAGATATATACGCAACTTTCATTCAATTTGGGTATTTTCATTTGAGCAAGTCTGGTGCCTCGATAGAATCCATCTTTACGGACTGTTCTGTTTTGACAGATTCTGCCTTTTATTTCGCATTGCCTCTTTTGCTATGTTGGATGAATTTCTTTGATCCATTAATGTCCAGTAGCTTTATGCAATGTCCAGAAGTGTTAAGAATGATTATGTCACCTCTGAACATGTTAATTTTTATTGTGCACTAACCCTCTAATGAGTTGTTTCAAGTTTGGTGTGGAGGAAGTTTTCAAGGATCAAGAGAGGAGTATGATACAATATGATCAAGGAGAGTGAAAGCTCTAAGCTTGGGGATGCCCCGGTGGTTCACCCCTGCATATTTCAAGAAGACTCAAGCGTCTAAGCTTGGGGATGCCCAAGGCATCCCCTTCTTCATCGACAACATTATCAGGTTCCTCCCCTGAAATTATATTTTTATTCGGCCACATCTTATGTGCTTTGCTTGGAGCGTCGGTTTGTTTTTGTTTTTTGTTTTGATTGAATAAAATGGATCCTAGCATTCACTGTATGGGAGAGAGACACGCTTCGCTGTAGCATATGGACAAGTATGTCCTTAGGCTTTACTCATAGTATTCATGGCGAAGTTTCTTCTTCGTTAAATTGTTATATGGTTGGAATTGGAAAATGCTACATGTAGTAATTCTAAAATGTCTTGGATAATTTGATACTTGGCAATTGTTGTGCTCATGTTTAAGCTCTTGCATCATATACTTTGCACCCATTAATGAAGAAACACTTATAGCTTGCTAATTTGGTTTGCATATTTGGTTTCTCTAGAGTCTAGATAATATCTAGTATTGAGTTTTGAACAACAAGGAAGACGGTGTAGAGTCTTATAATGTTTACAATATGTCTTTTATGTGAGTTTTGCTGCACCGTTCATCCTTGTGTTTGTTTCAAATAACCTTGCTAGCCTAAACCTTGTATCGAGAGGGAATACTTCTCATACATCCAAAATCCTTGAGCCAACCACTATGCCATTTGTGTCCACCATACCTACCTACTACATGGTATTTCTCCGCCATTCCAAAGTAAAATTGCTTGAGTGCTACCTTTAAAATTCCATCATTCACTTTTGCAATATATAGCTCATGGGACAAATAGCTTAAAAACTATTGTGGTATTGAATATGTACTTATGCACTTTATCTCTTATTAAGTTGCTTGTTGTGCGATAACCATGTTTTCTGGGGACGCCATCAACTATTCTTTGTTGAATATCATGTGAGTTGCTATGCTTGTCCGTCTTGTCTGAAGTAAGAGAGAACTACCACCTTAATGGTTGGAGCATACATATTGTTAGAGAAGAACATTGGACCGCTAACTAAAGCCATGATTCATGGTGGAAGTTTCAGTTTTGGACATATATCCTCAATCTCATATGAGAATAATAATTGTTGTCACATGCTTATGCATTAAAGAGGAGTCCATTATCTGTTGTCCATGTTGTCCCGGTATGGATGTCTAAGTTGAGAATAATCAAAAGCGAGAAATCCAAAATGCGAGCTTTCTCCTTGGACCTTTGTACAGGCGGCATGGAGGTACCCCATTGTGACACTTGGTTAAAACATGTGTATTGCGATGATCCGGTAGTCCAAGCTAATTAGGACAAGGTGCGGGCACTATTAGTATACTATGAATGAGGCTTGCAACTTGTAGGATATAATTTACATAAATCATATGCTTTATTACTACCGTTGACAAAATTGTTTCATGTTTTCAAAATAAAAGCTCTAGCACAAATATAGCAATCGATGCTTTCCTCTTTGAAGGACCATTCTTTTTACTTTTATGTTGAGTCAGTTCACCTATCTCTCTCCACCTCAAGAAGCAAACACTTGTGTGAACTGTGCATTGATTCCTACATACTTGCATATTGCACTTGTTATATTACTCTATGTTGACAATTATCCATGAGATATACATGTTACAAGTTGAAAGCAACCGCTGAAACTTAATCTTCCTTTGTGTTGCTTCAATACCTTTACTTTGATTTATTGCTTTATGAGTTAACTCTTATGCAAGACTTATTGATGCTTGTCTTGAAGTACTATTCATGAAAAGTCTTTGCTTTATGATTCACTTGTTTACTCATGTCATAACCATTGTTTTGATCGCTGCATTCATTACATATGTTTACAAATAGTATGATCAAGGTTATGATGGCATGTCACTTCAGAAATTATCTTTGTTATCGTTTTACCTGCTCGGGACGAGCAGAACTAAGCTTGGGGATGCTGATACGTCTCCGACGTATCGATAATTTCTTATGTTCCATGCCACATTATTGATGATATCTACATGTTTTATGCACACTTTATGTCATATTCGTGCATTTTCTGGAACTAACCTATTAACAAGATGCCGAAGAGCCGCTTCGTTGTTTTTCGCTGTTTTTGGTTTCAGAAATCCTAGTAACGAAATATTCTCGGAATTGGACGAAATCAACGCCCAGGGTCCTATTTTGCCACGAAGCTTCCAGAAGACCGAAGGAGAGTCGAAGTGGGGCCACGAGGTGGCGACACACTAGGGCGGTGCGGCCCAGGCCCTGGCCGCGCCGGCCTGTGGTGTGGGCCCCTCGTGCCGCCTCTTTATCTGCCCTTCCGCCTACAAATAGCCTCCGTCGCGAAACCCCCAGTACCGAGAGCCACGATACGGAAAACCTTACTGAGACGCCGCCGCCGCCAATCCCATCTCGGGGGATTCTGGAGATCTCCTCCGGCACCCTGCCGGAGAGGGGATTCATCTCCCGGAGGACTCTTCACCGCCATGGTCGCCTCCGGAGTGATGAGTGAGTAGTTCACCCCTGGACTATGGGTCCATAGCAGTAGCTAGATGGTTGTCTTCTCCTCATTGTGCTTCATTGTTGGATCTTGTGAGCTGCCTAACATGATCAAGATCATCTATTTGTAATGCTATATGTTGTGTTTGTCGGGATCCGATGGATAGAGAATACTATGTTATGTTAATTATCAAGTTATTACCTATGTGTTGTTTAAGATCTTGCATGCTCTCCGTTATTAGTAGAGGCTCCGGCCAAGTTTTCGCTATTAACTCCAAGAGGGAGTATTTATGCTCGATAGTGGGTTCATGTCTCCGTGAATCTGGAGGAGTGACAAGAACCTCTAAGGTTATGGATGTGCTGTTGCCACTAGGGATAAAACATTGATGCTATTTCCGAGGATGTAGTTATTGATTACATTACGCGCAATACTTAATGCAATTGTCTGTTGTTAGCAACTTAATACTGGAGGGGGTTCGGACGATAACCTGAAGGTGGACTTTTTAGGCATAGATGCATGCTGGATAGCGGTCTATGTACTTTGTCGTAATGCCTAATTAAATCTCACTATATTTATCATGACATGTATGTGCATTGTTATGCCCTCTCTATTTGTCAATTGCCCGACTGTAATTTGTTCACCCAACATGCTTTTATCTTATGAGAGAGACACCTCTAGTGAACTGTGGACCCCGGTCCATTCTTTTATACTGAAATACAAATCTGCTGCAATACTTGTTCTTTACTGTTTTCTTGCAAACAATCATCTTCCACACAATACGGTTAATCCTTTGTTACAGCAAGCCGGTGAAATTGACAACCTCACTGTTTCGTTGGGGCAAAGTACTTTGGTTGTGTTGTGCAGGTTCCACGTTGGCGCCGGAATCTCTGGTGTTGCGCCGCACTACATCCCGCCGCCATCAACCTTCAACGTGCTTCTTGACTCCTACTGGTTCGATTAAACCTTGGTTTCTTACTGAGGGAAACTTGCCGCTGTGCGCATCACAACTTCCTCTTGGGGTTCCCAACGGACGTGTCAGCTACACGCATCAGCCTATTACTTTATTAAATTGTTCCTTTAAGATTTTTACTTAAGTCTTAACTAATAGATTAGCTAAAATCATTGATAGACTTATCTCTTACCACCAATCTTCCTTTATTAGAGGGAGATTTATTTTAGAAAGTGTGGTCACTGCTCATGAGGTGATTCATGAAGTGCATAAAAATAAGGATAAAGGGCTAGTTTTGAAGCTTGATTATGAAAAAGCCTATGACAAGGTTAACCTGGATTTCCTTTATGAAGTACTAGAGCTTAGGGGTTTCAACCCCATTTTCATCAGGTTTGTTAAACAGATTACCCAAGGGTGATCTATAGGAGTAAAAGTAAATGACATAGAAGGTGATTTCTTCCTAACAGGAAAAGGTTTGAGATGGGGGGACCCATTGCCCCTCTCTTAATCAATTGCGTTGTTGATGTTTTCTCTAGGATGCTAGTAAAAGGAACTGAAGGGGATTTAATTAGTGGCCTTCGTCCTAATTTTCTCCCTGGAGGTATTGTCAGCCTCCAATATGCTGATGATACTTTACTGTTTCTTAAAAATGACCCCCAGAGTTGCTCCAAATTTAAGGTGGATCCTCGCCTGTTTTGAACAAATATCTGGCATGAGAGTAAACTTTCATAAAAGTGAACTTATCCCCCATTAATATGGATGTTGTAGAGACACAACCTTTCCTTGACATTTTCCAATGTGTCATGGGGAAATTCCCTGTTAAATACTTAGGTTTTCCTTTACATTATGATAGACTTAGGAGGGAGGATTTATAGTCTCTCATAGAAAATATCCTTAGACGAATCACTGGGTGGAGAGGGAAACTATCCTCTGCTGCCAAAAGTATTCTTATTCAAGCATGCCTAGCTAGTATTCCCATTTACTTGCTTTCCTTTTTTAAATTCCCAAAGTGGGCCTTACATTTAATAGACACACAGATGGCTAACTTCATGTGGAATGATGAAGAAGGCAATCACAAGATCCACCTAGCCAATTGGCCTTCCATCTGTATGAAAAAAGATTTTGGAGGTTTGGGAATCCCAAACTTGCAAGATTTAAATATTTGTTTGATCGGTTCCTGGATTAAAAGATACATCCCGAGTCAAGGGGCTATGTGGAGAAAAGTTCTAGATGCTAAATATAATACAAAGAATCCAAATATACTGGCATGCCATGATCTCAAACCTTCCACATTCTGGAAAGGGGTTATGTGGGCATCAAAGGCGGTAAAATTTGGATATAAATGGCAAGTTGGTAATGGTAGATCAATAAAATTTTGGAAAGACATATGGTTTGGCAATTCTCCTTTGGCTACTCAATTCTGGGATTTTTATTTTGTTTCTAATCAACAAAATAAAACCATTTTTGAGATCTGGGATGGCCATGAGATTAGGGGTAATTTTAGAAGGACTTTTACTAACGATATGAAGAGTCAATGGTATGAATTACTAGAGATTTCTAGATCCATTTCTTTCTCCCAGGAAGAAGACCAACTTATTTGGCAATACAATTCTTCTGGGGTATATTCATATAGTTCTCTATATGCTAGAATCAATTTTAGAGGGATTACCCATATATATCTACCTGTTGTGTGGAAACTTAAAATCCCCCCAGGATTCAGGTTTTCCTCTGGCTCTTCTCTCAGAATAAAATCATGACTAGAGATAATCTGAGAGCTAGAGGTATGCTAAATCCTATGGAATGTGAGATGTGTGCTGAATTTGAAACAATACATCATCTTATGTTTGAATGTGTTGTTGCTAGAGCCCTTTGGGATCTATTTGAAGAGGTTTTTGACGTGCATGTATCCAATTTCGAATCCATTGCAACTAAATGGCTTTGTAATAAGAAATTCATGCATTTGAATGTAGTTTCCTCTGCTGTTCTATGGGGTTTATGGCTGAATAGGAATAATCTTGTGTTTAACAAGACTACATGGATTAATGTGAAACAGTTGTGGCAGATGGTTTTCTTTCTCCTTCGAGATTAGAAGAAACCTTTCAAGGATCTAGAAAATGGAAAAAGCGCTCAGTTCATGGACCTGCTGCTGGCCAATTTGAAAGCTCCACTATGCCTCCCGTGGGGTAAGGCACCCCTCCTTTGACTGGATCTCCACCTGGAACTCGAGCTTTGAAGGGCGGGCGACACTGACATACCTCTTGGACAATCCTGGCGAATCTCAGAAGATTCATGTGGTGACATGATCGAAAACCAGTGGAATGTATCCAAAAAGGTGTCGTCAAAAAGTTTTGGAGCAAGCTCAAAAGTTGGCGCAAGGTTCTTTCTCTAAGTTGTAACCAAACTAGTTTGAACTATCCTTTGTGCTCGTTGCTGTATGGTGTGGTATCCTTTTGTTTTGCTGGTATTTCGGGAGTAGCTGGGATGGCATCTACTTCCCCAGCAAAATCAAAAGGCCACGCATCAAAACTGTTTAGTGTTGTTTCCCTTTTTCAGTTTTAGTGGTGAAAAACTCTGTTTCCTTTCCTTGTAAAAAACTTGGCTGCTTTTCAATGAAATGGAGCTGGGGAAAGATCCCTATGGATCTAAAAAAACATATGCAACTAAGAAAGATATAGTAATGCAATTAAGGATAGAGGTAACCGAGAGTGGAGCATGCAAAGACACAAGGGATGATTCCCGTAGTTCCTTCCTTTTGAGGGGAAGTACATCTACGTTGGAGGGGTGTGGTCGCCACGAAGGCCTAACCAACGCCACAAAGGCCTCACCATATTCTCCAGTGAGAAACGCCACAAAGGCCTAGCTCACGTGTCCACTAAGGGATTTCCTCGAGGCGGAAACCGGGCCTTTACAAGATTCTTGGGGCACATATCCACAACCGAATTGGAGGCTCCCAAAAATGTAAGACTAGCTTCGAGGTCACCTCACACATATCCACAAAGAATATGAAGGTGAAATACAAATTACTTTGGTGGAGATATGGATCTAGGTCTTCTCTACCAAATCCTCAAGTATTGAGAGGTTTGAGTGGGGGAGTAGAGAGATCTAGGGAAACGAAGCTCAGAACAATGGATTCAAGAAGATAGGAAAAAGTCTTGGTTTCGTTGGAGAAGAACAAGCTCTTTTATACGTCTCTCCACAGATCGAGCCGTTGGGAAGGAGCACTGGTCAGCAGTACCGACAAGGTTGGGCCGGTACTACCGGCCACTTTGTTGATGTGGCCAAGTGCCACTGGCCATGGCAGCCGGACGGGTGGCCGAGCGGGTGCACAAGGTGGCGTGGCCACCGCAGGGTGGAGCAGGGTGGTACCACTGGACCTTGGTGGCCGGTACAACCGGCAGAGGTACCAGCCCTAGTACCGGCATAGGGCTTTGCCGGTAGCAAGGGTGGCACCCCGAGCGGTGCCACCGGTGGCTGCCTAGCGGTGGTACCGGCCTGCCACCGGCAGTACCACCGGCCAGGGCATACCCCACGCCCAACTTCTTCCTTATTTTCTTCTCCTTCCTTTTTTCCATTTCTTTTCTTCTTCTTTTCTTTGACACTTATTGATGCAAATAGAAATACACAGTTGTAGTATCCTTGAATAGATATAATGAATCCCACATAATTCTCTCATGACATGAATCATCCATAGGTCACTAAAGAGAGAATTAACAAGACACCAATGAAGCTCTTCAATCTTTTGGGCAATAATTCGACAAGCATTATCATCAATAAAACCTACAATTCTTATACAAATAATTAGTTAAATACAACCATTGTCATCAATACCAAAACCCACTTAAGGAGATTTGTTCTTTCAGGGAGGAGAGCGCCGCAGAAGACAGAAACACGAATAAAGAGGCAGCAGCAGCAAAGTTTGGAGGAGGAAACTCCGTCGGGATCAACGCCGGAGGGATCTCCACCTTCTCCAACATCTTCATCATCATCACCATGATCAAGGGGGAGTAGTACACCTCTGGACTACGGGTTGGTGGTAGTAGCTTGATCTATTTCTCTCATGTTCTTCATATATAGTTCTTAGTGCCATATGAGCTGCCCTACATGATTATGGCCATATTTGTAATACCTATGTGTTGGATCCTTATTCTATGATATTGTGCTATGAGATCTGATCATATTATATGCAAGATGTATTGATAGCTGCATATTATGTACCCCGTTCTTAAGTATTTGTTTTGATCCATATTTTATGCAAGAGCGTTCGTGGGGTGATGTGTGTATTAGATGGAGTAGCATGGTTTTACTTATTGAATAGTGACAACAAATTCATGATCTACTATGGTTTTGCCTTTTCTTTTGCTACCTCGCTAGGGATAAAGTGAATGCATGTGCTATGTTTGTCATGTGACAAAAGTGATGATCTTGTTTTCTCAAGGTAGCATATTTGATATTCAAACATCATGTCAGAGTACTTATGGCTATGCTCTGTTAATTCTTAATACAAGATTGCATGTAGTTTTCCCTTTTCTTGTGGAGTATAAGAGAGATGTGTTGCATCATCTCTATGTTAGGATGTGAGGTCCATATGAATGTGTATCTTTCACATGTTATTATTATGCATCTTCATATCCTGTTGATGAATTGTCATTGTCCACTACAACTTAAAAGAGAGAATAGTCAAGTGAAAAACCCCGGTCCACTTTTTTATCATAAGAAACACATTTATATTATTTTTTATCTTACTTTCTATTTGTTGTACTATTTTAATCCAAAAAAAAAATTTACTTTTCCTATTTGCATCCAAAACCCCAAAACAATCAACCATTTTACTGTTTTTACTTAGTTACTTTATTTTATCTAGTTTTACTTCATTTATTACTACTTGTGTTTTATTTACTTACACAGAACCTTGTGCTTCACAACCACACGGTGAAGTTGGGGACATAAGGCTTTATTATACTTTGCAGGACTGCTAGAAGAAGAGAAGGAGAGATACCTCTTTGTGCAGTTCCTGAGAGTTCGATATAACCCTTGAGTCACCCTTGTGGGGAAAATTGCTTCCTAGACTACACACTCTACACTTGGAGTTCCAACATTTCAAGAGTTTTCCTTGTGTTGTAAAGCTCCATCAGGAGGTGGTAGTGTCGAGGTGGCGGGAGTAGCTGCGGGTGGACCAGGAGAACCGAGAGTTGGAAGATGCAACCACGACGATATTCAGCACCATTGCGGCCGTCATGGGGGACACGCCCCGCTACGTGGCCGAACACCAGGCAACCGTTGCGGTGGTGGAAGCGACGGATGAGAGAACCCATTGGGACGCCGCTCTAGCCCAGGGCCTGGCGGGCCTGGGGTTTCCGCTCCCCTGAGGAGAGGACCATGCGCCGCCTGGAGGCCTTCGTCGCCCGCTTTGATGGCCGCAGGGTGCGCCATGCTCACCCCTCACGGGTGAGTTCCGACGATGTCGGGCCGTCAAGGCACGCCAGCGGCCAGTAGGCCGCCCAACTGCGAAAACCCCCGGTCATAATAGGTCGCGCGACGGCCAATAGATACGACATTTGTAGTTTTGGTTAACTCAACTCTAACTATCTGCGTAAACATGGTCTTTTGGCCAATCAATAATAATGAAAAACTTTTTTCTTATCTCAAACACTACCCAGCGGCCCGAAAACCTCAAAGGCGGACGCACAACCTGACATCGCCGTGTCCGAGCGGATGCATTCGCGGCCAAAATTTGGGCTAGGAATGTGTCCGCTTGGATAACCTGGTCACTATGCGTTGGGACCGCTGGACTCGGAGCAGACCAAAATTTTCACCACGCAGCTGCAAATAGTCAATTTGCGTCTATTTGTATCGGGCCGCTGGAGATGCCCTTATATGGAAGGAATAAATGGTCTCCATCTTCATCCAAACGATTGATGAACCGGATATGGACCGGATATATAGTAGCAAGAGGTCAACAACACGTGTCCGCCTGGTTAGAATTTGGGTAAAACCCTGATCTAGCGGCCTGATACAAATTGATCGTTGTGCCCACGTGACACTTGCGCCGCCCAAATTTGAATAGACAATGCATCAACGCGGACGCGTGGTGGGTCGTATTGTTGTCCGCCCTGAGCCTTTCCAGGCTCGCCCGTCGTGCACACATAATGACTGTGATTAATATATTTTTTGGCTAAAATGACCACCTTTACACAGATGGTTAATGGATTATATGAACTTAATTATGACAGCCGTATCTAATCGCAGTTGGCCACATATAAGCCACCGGCGTGCCCTGATGGTCCGGCGCCGTCGGAGCTCAGCCGCGAGGCGTAAATCTCGCACTCCTGTCAAGATGGTCCGCTCCGCGGCCGTGAGGGAGGCATCACGGAGGCGAAGACGTGACTCCTCCTCCTACCCCCTGCATCGCGTCTGACCCTTCTCTGGGGCATCATCCCAGTGCGCCCTTTCTGGCTGTAGGGTCGCTTCCATATCGGCGTTGTTGCGGGCTTGGTCCCGCGCCACGACCACCAATGCCTCGACCATCACCGCAGATGACTCCTCCATCTTTTGGTTCTCCCGGTTGACCCGTGGCTGCTAATGTCGCCTCACCGCCGCCACCTCCTCTCGCGCGGCCCGGTGAGGCGCCGTCGGGATGACTGCTCACCGCCTGCATGACCGCTTTGCGGTCATAGCGGGCATGCGTCGCCACACCCTGGCCGCGCTCGCCGTCCTTCGGGACGATATCAAACGAGGCAAGCAGCGGCCGCTGTTCGTGGGTGACGTCCATGGCCTCGTCGTCGCCGAAGTCGTCGAGGTCAACATACTCAGCCTTGATGGGTGCGAGCGGACGCACACCCATCGCTAGGAGGCTCAAGGCATGTGAGCCTCCTATGGCTGCTGCAGCTGCAACCGCGCATCGGTGAGCCTAGCCGACTCCTTCGCCAGGCCCGCCTCAGCCTCTACCATGTTGGAGACGTAACGTGTTGGATCGTGGAGAAGCGACTCCACGAATGCGTGTTTCGCCTCCTCGACGACCGCCACCTGTGTCGCTGCCTCCGGCTCCTAGACGGCGGTCTCCTCCGCCTCGTACCCCGCCCTGGTCGCAATGTCAGTGGAGTCTGGATCGTTCGGGAAGCGAGCGCGCGCCATAGCGGCCAAGCAGCTCCAGGAGTGGCTGATCTCGGCCCAGGGGGCTGTTGGTGGCTGTTCTTTTGAGAGGTTTAAGCTAAGGTTTCGGTGGCCCTCATCGTCAGGCGTTGCCGCCCATCTCCCGCATAAGGGCTCGTTTGGTTGTTGGGACCAAAATTCCCCGGGAAAATATTCCCGGCCGGGAATAGACTGAAACAGGAGCAAAACTCCAGGATTATATTCCCGATATTCGGACTAAGAGAAAAATCTCCCCTGAAAAAGATCGGAACCCACCAGAATTCGAGTAACCAAACGAGCCCTAAAAGGCCAAGCGCTCGCACGAATCGGCGGCCATGCGCAGGAATTGGTAACCGCCCGCAGCAGAAATCGAGGTGACGCTAACCGGCGATAACAATGTTTGATGGTGCCCAAAAAAAATGCGTTTTTTTTTTGACAGGAAAAAAAAAATGCGTTGGGCCACTAGGCTGCCCAGTACGCAAACGGACAGATGTAACCATATATTCTGCCGATTTTGGCGTGCACGGCCCGATTCAAACAGAACAGCCGCTTTTGTGTTACCACTCAAAAAGAAAAAGACACTTTTGTGTCTGATTTGTGTCACGGCTCCGGAGATGCCCTTATTAGTACATATGAGAGCACCTCCAGTCACATTCTCCAAAATTATTTGGGGCGCACCGGATATTTAAGTAGCTTCATTCGCGCGTCTCAGAGGCTCTTTTCGCTGACACAGCCCAATATGGTGTCCGACGCCCCAAGGCTGTCCCGCTTCATAGGGGACGCTTCGGGCGCAACAGACACAGCGAGAAGCGAGGCGGGGAGTGGCGGGCCAAACACGTCATTGAGACATGAACAACGTGCAATCGTCGTCTACCTCGCGACGGAAATTAATGGCGCGCAACGACGGTGCAGTTTTCACAGAGGTACGGCGACACGTGTCGTCGCAACCTAGCTCTCCGTGCCGGCGTTAATGTACGCCACCGCTTCCTCGCCTCCCTCTGACATATAAAAAAGGGTGCTCGTGCATCGCTCCTCACACAAACCCTAGCGCCTCAATCTCCAACCCTAGCCGTCACAATCTCAGGAGTTGAAGACCATTCCATAGCTGGTAGAGGTCGAGGTCAAGGTCGCGGCGGTCGTGCTGGAGCAGCAACGCCTGCACGATCGCTGTCGCCTGCACCGTCGCCGTCTTCCGAGGGGGAGTGAGAGTTGTTCATCGTCGTCCTCAATGGTGACGCACTCAGCATCCAGAGGCTGCCGGACAAGTTCGTCGAGTTCGTCGCTGGCAACGAGCCGGCCGCACTTTTGCTGTGGGAGGCTATTTATGGCTTTTACCAGTGGTTGGTGGACGTGCTCTTCGATGAGTGCGGCAATATGTACCTCCACATGGGCTAGGAGAAGTTCACGCCCTCCCACAACCTCCAAGCCGGTTGCATGCTCACATTCTACTACCAAGACGACGAGGAGATGAGCGTGAAGGTGTTCGACGAAACGTCCTGCCGCCGGCACTACCACAACAACGACGAAGAGGACAATAATTGAACATGGCGAGTGTTCTTTCTTTGCAGCGAAGATGGCCACCGGCCAATTGAAACCACTAGTGTAAGTTTTTGTATGTTCTCCATGCGCACTGAAGAACAACAACGGAGCTGGATTTTCCAGTTTATGTGGCTAAGAGTGCATGAGAGTGTTCTTTCCTGGCAGGAAACACAAGAAACCTGCAAGGCCAAAACTAGTTAGGTCTCCTCATTTTATAATGTTTTAACCATGTTTCAAACTATGTACTATATCTAGTTCCTTCTCTTTATTGAAATGAAAATGCAAAAAAAAAATTATGGTTTCCTCATTTTGTAATGTTTTAACCATGTTTCAAACTATGTACTAGTTTGTGTAATGTTCCTTCTCTTTATTAAAATGAAAATGCAAAAAAACAAAAAAAAAATTAATGTAAAAACAAGCTTAGGGACACAGCTGGAAATGAGACGCACCCTAAACACGGCACAAAACAGAGGCATCCCCAAACATTCAATGCAGCACCATTTGGGGGACCCAACTAAAGATGCTCTGAGAGGCCAAAATGGGTGAAATAAACTCTCTGGATATCTGGATATGATTCTTTCTTATTGAGTTGGATTGCCTTTGGCAAATCATCATCCAGTCATCCAGATAACTAGGACTAGGTGGGATCCCCATGTAACAAATACCTACTCCCTCCGTTCATTTTTATAATACCTATAGATTTTTAGCATTTGTTTCAGAATATAAGGTTGTAGCTTGGCTTTTTTTCAACTACCCCCTCTACCAGTTAGCTCCCACAGGACATGCATGAAAAAAATCCATACAAACGGGAAACTATTAATTGAGATTCCTAATGCATGACCCCAACAATTCGTTAGATTTAGGAAGCATTATTTTTCTTTCCTTAATAGTAGAACCTGACTGCACATATATGGAGAGTCAACCAGAGAGATTTGTGGGATTTGTTATGTTAATTTAGGAAGTTATCGATTTCCCTCATCTTACTCTGATCTTAAATCGTTAAAAAGTCTTATGTAAAGAATACTCTTGCGCTAATTTCCGTGCCAAAAAATTATAGGCACTATAGAATGGAACAGAGGGAGTGTTACACAAACAAAAAGAATATGAAGGAAAAAAACACAAAAACTAAAATTTAACAACTTCGTAATTTCTCGGAACATTGTGAAGTGTTATGCAGTATTCTTTAGATAGTTCAAGATGATATATCTATTGAACTCACCCATCATCTGTTATGTGTTTGTGATCAAAATTACAGGCGTATTTGGTAGCAACATGTTGGCAGGCGGTGATTTGCTTTGCAAGAACCATCTTGGCTACCTGCATGGAGGCACCACCTCAAGCATCCGTATGAAGGTGTTCTTAACAGAGTTGGAATCATGTAAGTACAAATGACTGCAAGTCTGCAACTTATAGCATGCAAACCTACTTCGAGATATGTTTGCAACAGGACACGCAATGGACCCATCCTATTACGCCACATGGTACCATTCCTCAGTATGGCCATTGAACCATACAAAACTACTACAGCGCGATTGCTAGTACTTTTCCACTGATCGACTATATCACGGAACAGGTGACCTGCCATGGGATCAAAGCAGCCGAGATGGTCTGTTATTTCCGTAGTACCCTACTACTCACTAGTAGATACAAAAAAAGCAAAAGATTGAGGATGATGGAAATGGAAAGGGAGAAAGATCAAGGCGTTGTCCAAGTCAGCCCAGAATCAAATAGGTGTAAGGGCAATGAGGTGCTCCTGCAGAGACCAAATATGTACTGTGTTAGAATGGGAGGATAAGTACATCATAGGTTCATGGAAATGATAGTTACTGCGCAATTAGGTGCCGACGGTGGTGCATAACTTTTTCAATTCATATGAGAAAATATTCACTGGAGTGATGGATCATTATGCAATTAGCTGTCCATAAGGTAGTGTTTCTCAATTGCCAACAAATAATGAAATACCCAAAGCTTACAAATTCAAAATCCATTCACGCTAAAGCAGTAAAAGGGAAGCGCCAAAACAAGCGAGAACCACCATCTCTAAAAGGTGGTATCTCTAAAAGGGAAGTGCCAAAACAAGCGAGAACCGCTCAGCTTATTGAGCCAAAACTAAGCCCTCTGAGCATACAATAATTCAGACCGAGCATGTCTCATGGGCATCATAAACTCAGTTGCTAATCTTATACCAGGTATACTCATAACCATAAATATCCAAGCAACAGACTTTATCCAACAAGCGATGCATTAAAACCACTAACAGAATTTAGCTATAGTAAAACATCACCTGTACAAGAGGCAGAAGTGGGAACTCTCAACCATGAAGGACCATCAATGGATCTAACTGCCCGCTACAGTAGCTGGAAGGAACAGCTGAGAGCGCTACCCTTCCTTTCCACTCTTCACCAGGCTTGAGGGTAATAGGCTTCTCAACAGCTGCAGGCTCCACACACAGCATGTGCTTGTATTCTGAATCACCAAAATCTTGCATAGCTTTTGCCTTCTTGTCCCAAGGGTTCCAAACAACTAGAAAACAACAGGTATAATGAAGGTCAAAGTAATTTACAGCAACAGACCTTGATTAAATTCAGCATAAGAAGATTTTCCATTAAATGAAGCTTACCAACATCTGGAAGTCCTTCTTTTGTCACGACAAATGTTCTTTTCTTCTCATGATCAATTATTGCAACTTTGGGGGGTGTAGAAAGATATACCTTATCAACCTTTATGACATAATATAATTACAGATAAGCAGCATGAGGTATCAGGTATTTATTGTTGTAACATTACATATTTAACAGTAAGTAATGCACCTACCTCTGACTCAAACACAATAGCATCCCCTTGCTCTGTGCAACGTTCCTTCTTAAGGTCAAGGTAGTCCATAGTTTCCAGCCCTTCAACACGCACTTCACTGATAATTTTTTAAGGTAAAATCAGAATACTTGTTGCAGCCTCAAATATTGTTACCCATGACATGATTTCTGATCAAAGCAAAATGAAAAAGAATATGGCACTAAAAGCCGTTGGATGAACTTGTCTTATGAAAGCACAAACACATCTTAATCTCTAAGTGACACAAACACCAGAATCAGTATTCCATAAAAATATTTGTATTATCTTTTGACCTACCATATAAATATAAATATTTGCATTATCTTTTGACCAGTGTAGCATTAATATGGAGAATTTTGCAACAAAGAATCAGTATATCACTGCAACTCGCAATGAGTCTTTGTCAAAATTAAATCAGTCTTACATGCTTATATACCCATGATTAGTTGAGAAATGACACCTTACTAGTACTATGCTACATCACAAATCTATAACATGGTTTCCAAAAACAAACTTCAAATAGAGTGAAATTTTGATCAGGTCAGCAGTTCAATAAATTCGATTCTTTAAAAATACCAATATGACAATTTCAGAAACAAATCAAGATATATCCATATTGTTCAAGTTCTTACAAAAAAGGTATGCTTGCATTGGACCGATTCGCGTCCATAACTACATACAGATATAACAGCTCCAGGACCAATAGAGTGAATATATTTGCATACATGTACATGGCCCTACTAAAATAATGCACAATGGTAACAAAAAAATCTGAATTTCCAATCAATGTAAACGAATGGAGCAGTCAAGCAGAGATCAATTCAAAATGCCATCAATAAGAACACAGGGAGCTAAGAAGCAAAAAATACAAGAAAAATACCTTATGTCAGAAACAGAGAAGTATGTATGATATGCAAATGTGTAAGAAAAAGGTCTTCCATCAGTGTTGGTATTCCTGATTCTAGACGTGAGACTCAAATCTCCCAAAGCACCAAGAGCAATTCTCAAGCGGAACTCAAAACTGTTATTGTTGAAAAGCGAAAAGCAGAGTGAGATATGTATTTGTACATGATCACATGCATATAAGGGGTAAATGTGCCGACCCATTGTTTAAGCCTCTAATACAAACCTGTGTGGCCACATCTTTAAATCATCTTCAGTTGGCTTCAGTATAATATCAACAAAAGCCTTAATTGCAGGGTTTACTGGTAAAGGGGGTGGATTATCATCAATTGTCCAAAGCCGATTCCTTGCAAATCCATGTTGTTCAAGATTTCCATGAGATCCAAACTGCATTAACATGGTAGTTCTCAGTGACCGGCAGAAAATACTTTTACGTGACCAAGTGATTATAGGTGAAGGTTGCATACTTGGGGAAAGCAAATTGGTATCCCACCACGGAGAGCTTTTGGGGGTCTGAAATTGGCCTGCAAAAGAGAAGTTACTTTCAATAATTGAGTCATAAACCTGGCTTGGACACTTGTACATATGACGAGCACAGCAGTGTAATATATAGCACGATTAACCTTTGAGAGAAAAAAACAGGAGTGCCCAGTTGAGACACAATGATAGAATAATAAGAAATCATGAGAACAAATAAGAATGCAGAGATGAGGCAGAACCAATTTAAAGTGGTACTGCACTCAGGCAGCAGTGACAGGGGCATAACAAGAATGTTCTCCAAATCGAGATGTTCAAATGAATACAAAATTTCACCAAGATATCATACATGGCTAAAGGATTGTGTACCTTGCTGCTGACAAAAAGCAATTCCTCCCCATGATCATTCTTCCATGAAGTTACTTGACCGCCAAAAAGACGGATCTGAGAATACAAAATAATTTAGTGATACATATCATTTACTTAGTGTGGTTTTACAATATAACAAACTGAAAGTTCAGCGCATGGAAGACAAAATGATATCAATTTGAAATCAAATGGTATGGGGGCAAACAATGAACAAATAAAAATGAAAAAAATTTGACATGACTAGAGGCCCTCTTAGTATTGATACAAACAAGATCATCCACCACTTGCGTTCGCTTGTTCCAAAAATTACTTTAAGAGTACAATGAACAACATAAGGAACGGAACATGTATTGTACAAAACATAAGGATAACTTGTTTCAGAGGCGGATTCATCAGCCATTAACAAGCACTCTTAATAATTGTCTGTAAGAATGTTATGCATCCAAAACAGAATCTACACTACAAGGGCTACACAAACTGCAATGAAGCACAAATCCTAAAAAAAAAACTAATACTACTCTTTTATGCTTTTTTACTGAATTATTATATCATTTCCACAACTTGGCAAATAGAGAATTAACAGTCACACATCCTCAGTACAACATTATATAAAATCCGGAAAGTTGAATTCAATATTTAAAAATTGCAAATAAAAAACACACAAGTTGGCATACAAATAATACGCGGCCAAAATTTAACTACATGAAGGCACATATTCTTATCACAATCATCGTAAGCATATCCCCATATGCGGCCATGCTAAACTACTCTTTGTACAACGAAACAAAATAGCGTGACCAAATTTGAACCCGCTCGATTGCAAAACACGCGTATCATGCAATGTAGCACTAATTATTCAACCGAAAGGGGTATCTAAACAAACAAAATCACACACCGGAACGCCACGAACCTCGTAGAATTCCCAACACTAAGCACGCGGATCAGCCGAGTTCCCGCCGGATCTGCACAAATGGCACAAATCCGGACGAATCGCGCACCCGCGGCAGCGCCCCAACCCACACTTGAGGCGCGTTTTTCGCCCCACACAGAAGGAGGCAGAGATGGCGAAGGGTTCGAATCGGGTACCTCGACGGAGCAGCTGCGTCCGCCGCGGAGAAGGACCTTGTCGAGGCCGCCGGGGGCCCTGATATACTCCATGAACGGCGATGACGACTGCTGCTGGTGGTGCGGCGACTGGGGTGTGGATGCGGCCATCGCACTACACGCCCACGCGCCTAACCCTAGCCTGCGCGCGCTCACCACCGGGACACACACTTTTTGGGGTTTATTTGGTGATGAAGAAAGGGTGAGAAGCGGAGAGGAGAGGGTAAATAAAATGGGAGATGAAGTGGGAAGACGACGAGGCATATTTATAAGCCACGCTCTGGGACTGATGTGCTAATTTGGAAGAATACGGGGGATCTATACGTAAATAAAGTGTGTAGTACTTTCCATCCTTAATTCATAAACTTCCAAATTAGCTTCACATACTTCCAAATAATAAAATGTTTTTCCAAAACCTACAAATATAGGTATTGTTTGTTTAATATTGTTTGGATGCATCCGAATTTACATAAATCTATGGTATCCTTTTATTGACGGACGGATGAAGTACTAAATTAGTGTTACCAAACCTACAAAAGTATGTTTGATTACATATCTCAATTTTTAATTTAATAGAAACACCAGTCAACATGATTATACAAATCTTGATGAATTTTACTGCCTGTAAATGTTGACCTCTTTCTCTATTCTCAAAAAAATGCACATCCTTCTGTTTTGTCAAGTTTGGCTATTAAAAGTAGTATTCCGGCACTCCAAATGTACACGATGGTAAACTTATCATCATCGTTGAGTGCTGTTTTTCTATTGGTATAAAGCACATATCGTAGGCCAACTAATTCTTTATCTTCTTCCTTTCATTTTCATGAAAGAGCTACAGAATCATGGTATATCTTTCGGCGACGTAAGATTTGTAAAATCTCCATCACAATCATCGTTGATTGTTGCTACTCGACAAATATTTCTTTCCCTATTCATCAATTCCATATCTGGCAGGCTAGGCATGACCGCATAACTTCAATCTCACCCATCCGCATCATCAAACAAAAAGAAAAGGAAAGAAAGACTAAGCGTGGTACGCATCGGTTCAAAATTTTCGGTCTGTTTGGTTATCTAGGCTAAGTGACGTTGTTGCACGAACCGCTTCTCAAAGCACCCTCGGGCGCTCTGGTGGAACGTCCGGTTCGGCAGTTCCTAGCAGTACAGGCAAGCTGATGCAAAACTGAATCTTCGGCGCACGCGCGGAGACGAGAATGGAGATGGCGGGAGCTGCGGCGCGCATCGGCGAAAAGCGAAAAGGGATGCGGGAAGGATTTCGTCACCTCCCGCCGTGCTCCATCGCCTATTTCTACCCCCTCCTCCACTCTCTCCCCCCCCCCAAAAAAAAAAAAAAATTGAGCTCCTTCTCCCGTCGGCAAGCAGGTAAGAGGCACACGCATATCCGGTTGGCGACGGTGGCAGCGGCGGCGACTGCATCTGGGCGGCTTCATCTACTTCCCGGTGCAGCACATCTTCACCTCCGGTGATGACTGTAAGGAATCCCTTATCCCGGTACCGCGGTTATGTTTAGATCTAGGTTAGGAGTTGTCAGATATTGCCTAGGGTTTGCTCTTGTACCAGGGGTTAGTCCGAATTGTGCTGAGCTATCATGATCTTGCTAGGGTTTGACATTTCTGGTTGCTTGTTTGTCCCAAATGTGCTGACCTACCATGATCTTGTTAGGGTTTGTGCTCTTCACAGTTGCAATGAACTGCTTGACTGATTTAGGATGATGTTGGTATGGTTTGTGTTGTCCACTTTAGGCATGTCTTTGTTCCCAGTAGATTCACGTTATATGTACTACGATGTGTGTAGGACTCCTTCTGTGATAACTTTAGCTAGGCGCTTGTCTGCGTTGGGGACTCTCAGATCCCTTCGCAAGTTCCCGATTTACAACCCCTCTATGACTCCAAGGTGGCAGTGACCCCTCTGTCGGCCGTCAATAGGCTTGTGGCTGACGTGGTGGCTCAGGTAGCGGCAGAGGTCGCAGCTAGTTTGGCCGCCACAAAGAAGAACAAGAACCGCAGGGAAGCGGTCAGGGCCTTGAAGGCCTCACAGAAAGGGACTGGCACCATGAAATGGCTTCCATTCATGTCCAGCTTCGTCTTGGAGAAGATGTGCAGCTTGATCAAGACCGGAGTGAGAACTGACAAAGAATTCAAGGAAGTCCATCTGACTATCGTGGCGAAGGGCCTGTCTGAACACTGTGGTTTGACATTTATCACAAGCTTTAACATAAGTAGCACAATCGTTAAATAAAGTAGGCCAATAAAAACCGGATTGTAATACATTTACATCTGTATCATGGCAATCTTTAATAATTCTTTGTTGTTCAAACTCGGGTACACAACGTCTAATAATACCATCTACACTCTTCTTATAAAGAAATGGTTGTCCCATAAATAATGTCTAAGATCATAGAAGAATTTATTTCTTTGTTAGTAAGTAAAGTGAGCTAGTATAACTTTTCCAACAATTAGATTAGCATAATCAGTAAACCATGGAGAAGCTACTCTTGCACTTGACACATTAATGTTTGTAAGTTATTCATTAGCAAAGCTATCATTGAGAGGAGTGGGATCTACAGGAATATTTTCCATTCTAGATAAATGATCAGCTAAATGATTATCCTCACGTTTTCTATCAACAATATGCAAATCAAATTATTGAAGTAATAAAACCCATCTAATAAGCCTAGGCTTAGCATCTTTCTTATTCATAAGATATTTAATAGCAGAATGATCATAGTGTACTATGACTTTATGTAAGGGTACATTGCCCCTATGTGTGGTTTTGGTAATTAATGACAACCCCTATGGACTAATGTTTTCATTGAGTTTATATGAAGGAATATTCCATAGGTACTACTTGTATTCCATGTGTTGGATTCAAGTATGGATGCCATGAAGATAAAGGTATACCTTGGGTATTGGCATCAAGATCATCGGTTATGAAGATACATATGTGATATGATCAAGAAGAAGAAATGAAGATGGAGTTCTTATGTGGAACTCAATATTAGCCATGCTCTATTTTATGTGAGTATGAGAAGATACAAGGATTGAGTTGGGCAAGTTCAAGATGAGCATCTCAAGTGGATCACATGCTTGAAGCTTGCCGTCCATTTGGTGATAATGGACATGTGAAGATGTGCATCAATGAAGCTTTCCCATCATAGTGTATGGGGGAGTATTTGTGAGTCTTCACGAAGCAACATTGATTAAGTGAGGCATTCCGGCTTGTGTAGAGCTTGAAGAGTTATCATCAAGATCAAGCGGGATGCGCAAGGCAAAGGTATGGCCTTGCTAGGTTTTCCTTTTACCGGTCTCAAGGTGGATGATGGGAGACCGGATTATAGGATAGATAGCCGCACTATTAAGAGGGGCTTTCGGTTGGGTAACTTGATCACATCGTCTTAGGGAGCTCAATCCTTTGCATACTTTGCATATCCTTATTGCTTCTTGGTGTTTCTCTATGTGAGGTTCTTGAGCTTGTTGCTAGCTTTACAACAAGCCCAAGTTCATCGAAAACGGAGTTCGCATGCATCTTCTATTGCGTTTTCGAGGTTGGGTGATTTTACCGGTTATTCATGATATAAGGTTCTACCTTTTATATTCATGATAAAATCCTCTCCTACAGATTCTTGGGTTTTCACTTTCTATTAGATAGCATTCGTTGTTATCTTCCAAACAAAATTGGTTTCATGTTAATCGGAGTTCGGGAGCAATAGTTATTAAAGAAAAGGTAAAAGAAGAAAAAGAAAAAGAAAAGAAAAAGGGGGACGGCTGCCCGGTCTCCGACCGGTCGACCGGGCCACACACCGGCCTGCCCGGCACAGGCCCCGGTCCGACCGGGGGCGATACCAGTGGGCCTGGCTGCCCACTCCGGCCCAGGCGCCGGTCGCCTGCCGGGCCTCCCGGCTCCCGCCCCGGCCAGGCCGGCCACTCTGCCGGCTGGGCTTTGCCCCCGCGCGGCCCGACTCTCCCCACACCGTAACCGGGCCGCCGCCCCGTCCGGCCCACGCTCCCGTCGCGCCCCCGCGGCCGGCGCTCCGCGCCGCTCAGCGCTGCTGGGCCGCCGTCGCCCACGCGGCCTGGGGCGCTCCCCCGCGCGGCCTGAGGCCGTTTGGCCGCCCAGCGCGCTATTCACCGCTCCCGGTCGGTGGGCCGGTCCGACCGGGCAGGCCACCGGCCTCTCCGGCCCAGGCTCCGGTCGGCCGGCCTGCTGGCCGGCTGGGCTGTCTTTTTTACTCGTTTTTGAGCCGTTTTTCACCCGGTTTTCTCCCCAACGGTTCTATTTCCCCTTTAGCTATAAATAGGCTTCTTCCACCTTGAGCCAATGTAGTTCTTCCCATTCTCTCTCCTCCATTGCTACTATTTGAAGAACTTGCTCTCCCCCTTGAATCCTCCAACCATACTTGCTCATATTTGAGGATTTGAGAGAGGGACCGAGATCTACACTTCCACCAAACCGTTTCTTCTCTAAGTGAGGGAATCTCTTGGGATCTAGATCTTGGAGTCTTTGGTTGACTTTCCCCTTGTTCTTCCTCTCCAATCTCATCCTAGCATTCGTTGCTTTGGTGGGATTTGAGTGTGAAGGACTTGAACACCTCTGGTGTTCTTGCTTTGCATCATTGCATAGTGTTGAGCTCTCCACCACGATTTGTTCGAGTGAGAGACCGTGAGCTTGTTACTCTTGGAGGGTGACCTCCTAGTTGGCTTGGTGATTGGTGCTCCGGTGATCTCTTCAAGAAGATTGTGAAGAGGCCCGGGCTTCTCCTTCGTGGAGCTTGTGAAGTGGTTGTGGAGCTTGCCATCTCCGGAGCGGAGGAAAAGCTAACCATAAGGAAAGGGCCATTATCCTTCGTGGGTGTGGTTCGGAGAATAGGGTGAGCCTTCGTGGCGCTGGGAATCCTTCGTGGGACCTCCACTCCTCCAAACGTGACGTACCTTGTTGCAAAGCAAGGGAACACGGGAATACATCCTCGTCTCCGCGTGCCTCGGTTATTTCTATACCCGAGCTCTCTTTCCTTGTGATAGCCATCGTGCTTGCGTGCTATCACTTGTGCTACATATATCTTGTGCCTATCTTGCTTAGCTCTAGTTGCTATTGTTACACTTAGTTGAGCTTAGCATATTTAGGGTTTGTGCTTGTTAACTAAACGATAGTTTAATTCCGCATTCATACAAGACAAATCCGCAAGAGTTTGTAATTGCCTATTCACCCCCCCCTCTAGGCGACATCTCGATCTTTCACTTTAGAATTCACAATGTAACAACTAAACTTATCCACAAGCAAATATCACATCTAAAAATTCCTTTTCAGTAGTAACATAGTTTCTTTGAGCACCATCAAGAGTTTTACTAGCATAATACAACTCTTTGTCCTAACAGAGCACCTAACGCATAATCACTTCCATCACACATAATCTCAAAGGATAAATTCCAATTAGGTGGTTGAATTATAGGAGCATTTATCAAAGCATTCTTTAAAGGGTTTTCTATTTTCGTGCCCTCAGCTCCTTAGTTGTACTCAGTTTTCCCCAGCTCCTTAGTTTTTCCTCAGTTTTTCCCAATCCCTTGTCTGAAACCCGCAGAAGGAGCTCGGATGGAGGATTCCCGTTTAGTTGACGTTGGTTGGTGCTGGGAAGTGGGGCAGTTGTTGGTGCCCCGCATTGGACACGTCTCCACTTATCCAGATCATCGTGGGACCCACAACTTGTCCACGTTAGCGCGCCGGACCCACATCTTACCCAGGTGACCGTTGCAAAATGGGAGCCCGAGCCAGCCCGTGCCCGTGCCATTGCTTCTCCTTTCTTTCCCCGCGCCCCATTGTTCTTCTTCTCCGCTAGCGGCAGTCCTTCTCCGGCAGGCGGATGATGTCTAGTTTCTCTTCGACCTCCCGTTCTTCATGGTCGTAGTATGGACCCGTGCCTTTGACAAGATGCCCTGACTACCTACACCAGGAGCCTCTGAAGTGGTCGATCTGTAAGACGGACGACAACGGCAACCGTGGACGTGAGTTCCTTGCATGCGAGAGCTTTCCATATAGAGAGGGGGATAAAGTTAGATTTCGCTCCAATTTCTCTATTATCTCTCGATTTTCTTGTTATTCCATCGAATTTGGGATTTAGGGTTCACGTTGTTGTTTTCAGATCCTGAAGAAATGCAGGCATTTCGAGTGGATCGATGTGTATGTTCAGAGGCTTCAGTTGCAGGAATCAATTTGGCGCTATTGGGGAGCGCAATTTGGGAGGGGGGACTTGCTGTAGATAATGCGTCGGACAGAGGAGCCGTTCCGATTATGCCTAATGCTCCCAATGCAGGACTGGTGGAAGTGAAGGGAGAACTGAAGAAAATGAACAAGCGAGTTAAGGCAGTCGATCGAGTTGAAGAAGCAAGCTAATCTGATGGCTGGTTGTTTTTTTGTTGTATAATTGCGATCGGATTCTTATCATTGCTCACCAGGCGCTAGAAGTTGTTACAAGGGATACCTTGTTACAAATCCATTATTCAATTACATGTACTTGTAGTTGTTTTCAAAGTTAGTGTGTGCATTCACCGAAATTACCAACTATATTCCCTAAAAGAAAAGAAATGCTAAAGAAAGTTGATAATTGTTAGAGGGGTGACAAATAATGCATTCACCGAAATCCCCCAAATATGCCAAATATGTATGTCTCATGTTTCTACCAAAATTACCAAAACTATATTCCCAACTATATTCCCTAAAAGAAAACGAAAGCTAAAGATAGTTGACAATTGTTGGAGGGGTGACAATAATGCATTCACCTAAATCCGCAAATATGTATGCCTCATGTTTATACCAAAACTATACCACTTTTGGGCCGTTTCAAATTACCAAAACTATATCCCAAACTATATTCCCTAAAAGAAAAGGAAAGCTAAAGATAGTTGATAATTGTTAGAGGGGTGACCATAATGCATTCACCGAAATCCGCAAATATGTATGCCTCATGTTTATACCAAAATTATACCACTTTTGGGCCGTTTCAAATTACCAAAACTATATCCCAAACTATATTCCCTAAAAGAAAAGGAAAGCTAAAGATAGTTGATAATTGTTAGAGGGGTGACAAATAATGCATTCACCAAAATCCGCAAATATGTATGCCTCATGTTTATACCAAAATTATACCACTTTTGGGCCGTTTCAAATTACCAAAACTATATGCCAAACTATATTCCCTAAAAGAAAAGGAAAGCTAAAGATAGTTGATAATTGTTAGAGGGGTGACAAATAATGCATTCACCAAAATACGCAAACTATATTACGTGGCAAGCTCATTATTGCACATAAATAGAGGGGTGGAACTCTCCACCGACAGAGCGAGAGAGGGGTGGCCACGAAGAGAGAGAGAGAGAGAGAGAGAGAGAGAGAGAGAGAGAGAGAGAGAGAGAGAGAGAGAGAGAGAGAGAGAGAGAGAGAGAGAGAGAGAGAGAGAGTGGCCACGAAGAGACGGAGAGGGGTATACTGCCCGTTAGATCAGTGGATCAACGGTTTGTGGAGTCGATCCGTGTGACAACGGCTCAACCAATTAGGATAAGTTTGGGCTTCTAAGAGCATTTGTGACAGAACTTGAGGGCAAAACTGAGTAGTACTAAGAATCCAAGGGCACATAAATAGTAAATAGACTAAGGGATTCAAACAAAAGAATTACAAAATGAAAAATGTGTGTTTTTTTACAATATAATTCATATTGGGCTACATCAAATTATTTGCAATTCAAATATACATGAGTGTGACAATTATGGCATCATAGACAAACTATATTTTTGGGGAAGATGTTTTGCAAAGGGGTTTGAGTGGAAAACCATGCATCTTCATAGCTACCCTAGTGATTCTGAGAAGTGACAATTTGTGGTAAAACTTGATTTATATATGTTTGTTAAGGTTTTCTAGGTGGCAGGTTGCATAGGAAGACTCCATGAGTAGGTGCCACTATGTTTTTATTTTTTGGGATTGTTTTGCGCATGAAATGACTCAATTAGCTATGTTAATCCCATTTGTTGACTCTCTGTTGACCAGCTACTTGAGGGTAAAACTGAGTATATTGCACTTGCCAGTCTAAGTACTTGAGGGGAAAACTGAGTACAGATAAAATTTATGTATAAGGCCCGAGGTTATAACTGAGTACACCAAACGTCCCAGGGTTAGACTCGTGTCGTGGTGCACGTTGCAGCCGTGCATAGCGGACGCGTGTTGCGGTACACGCCACCTTCGTCTTTATAGAGCCCTTTTTCTCTCTCTCGACGCACTTTCTCACTGCAACCGCCTCTCTTGTCCCATCATCTTCTCCACAACCGAAGAAAAAACTCCGAAGAAAACCGCCGGTGATGGAGAAGAATGAGATGCCCATTGTCGGCGCATCAGCCGCCGGCGCATCGGCCGCCGCCACCGTCCAGGCCCCCGTCGCTTGGAACCCGTACGAACCAGAGTCGTACGTCGCGCTGGAGAACCCCTACGACACCAGCATCATCGACGACGAGCCGGAGGTAACCCTTTGTTCCCTTGTTCTTATCCCATTTCAATCCTTTTGTGTTAGATCTAGCGTTATTAGGGTTCGTCTGTTCCTAGTTCAATCCATTTGTGTTAGATCTTGCGTTATTAGGGTTCGTCTGTTCCTAGTTCAATCCTTTTCTATTAGATCTTGCATTATTAGTGTTTGTGATTTGCTTTTGTTTAAGATTTGTGCCGATGATGATGAATATTTGGGCACAAATTGATTCAGGGTTTGGTCAGTAAACAATTGGTGTGTACAAATTTGTTGTGCATGATCTTTGGTTTACTGACTCAAATCCTGGATATAAGTGTGTCCAATGTAACTGAGGCTACCTCTTTTTTTCGAGCCCATATTATCATGCATGATCTTTGTTCACTCTCTTTTCCATCATCGTTGCAATTGACTCCGTGTTTTTTGCACGATCTTTGGTGCTACGTCACAGGTGCAGAGCAGCGACGTCGACAGCTGATACGTCTCAAACGTATCTATAATTTCTTATGTTCCATGCTAGTTATATGACAATACTCACATGTTTTATATACACTTTATATCATTTTGATGCATTTTCCGGCACTAACCTACTAACAAGATGCCGAAGCGCCGGCCTCGTTGTTCTGCTGTTTTTGGTTTCAGAAATCTTACACAGGAAATATTCTCGGAATTGGACGAAACAAAAGCCCACGGTCTTATTTTCCACGGAGCTTTCCAGAACACCGAAGGTGAGACGGAGAGGGGTGATACGTCCCAAACGTATCTATAATTTCTTATGTTCCATGCTACTTTTATGATGATACTCACATGTTTTATACACATTATATGTCATTATTATGCATTTTCCGGCACTAACCTATTGACGAGATGCCGAAGAGCCGCTTGTCTGTTTTCTCGTTGTTTTTGGTTTCAGAAATCCTAGTAAGGAAATATTCTCGGAATTGGACGAAATCAACGCCCAGGGTCTTATTTTTCCACGAAGCTTCCAGAAGACCAAGGGAGATACGAAGTGGGGCGACGAGGCGACGCCACACTAGGGCGGCGCGGCCAGGCTTGGGCTCGCGCGGCCCTAGCGTGTGGGTCCCTCGCGTCGCCCCTAAACCTACCGTTCCGCCTACTTAAAGCCTTCGTCGCGAAACCCCCAGTACCGAGAGCCACGATACGGAAAACCTTCCAGAGACGCCGCCGCCAATCCCATCTCGGGGGTTCAGGAGATCGCCTCCCGCACCCTCGCCGGGAGAGGGGAATCATCTCCCGGAGGTCTCTTCATCGCCATGATCGCCTCCGGATCGATGTGTGAGTAGTCCACCCCCGGACTATGGGTCCATAGCAGTAGCTAGATGGTTGTCTTCTCCTCATTGTGCTATCATGTTAGATCTTGTGAGCTGCCTATCATGATCAAGATCATCTATTCGTAATGTGATACGTCCCAAACGTATCTACAATTTCTTATGTTCCATGCTACTTTTATGATGATACTCACATGTTTTATACACATTATATGTCATATTTATGCATTTTCCGGCACTAATCTATTGACGAGATGCCGAAGAGCCGCTTGTCGTTTTCTCGCTGTATTTGGTTTCGTAAATCCTAGTAAAGAAATATTCTCGGAATTGGACGAAATCAACGCCTGTGGTCCTATTTTTGCACGAAGCTTCCGAAGACCGAAGGAGTCACGAAGTGGGGCCACGAGGCGCCGCCACAACAGGGCGGCGCGCCGCCAGAGGGGCCCGTGCGGCCCTGTTGTGTGGGGCCCCCGTGGCGCCTCTTGACCTGCCCTTCCGCCTACTTAAAGCCTCCGTCGCGAAACCCCCGCACCGAGAGCCACGATACGGAAAACCTATGCAGACGCCGCCGCCGCCAATCCCATCTCTGGGGATTCAGGAGATCGCTCCCGCACTCCCGCCGGAGAGGGGAATCATCTCCCGGAGGTCTCTTCATCGCCATGATCACCTCCGGATCGATGTGTGAGTAGTTCACCCCCGGACTATGGGTCCATAGCAGTAGCTAGATGGTTGTCTTCTCCCATTGTGCTATCATGTTAGATCTTGTGAGCTGCCTATCATGATCAAGATCATCTATTTGTAATCCTTCATGTTGTGTTTGTTGGGATCCGATGAATATTGAATACTATGTCAAGTTGATTATCAATCTATCATATATGTTATTTATGTTCTTGCATGCTCTCCGTTGCTAGTAGAGGCTCTGGCCAAGTTGATACGTGTGACTCCAAGAAGGAGTATTTATGCTCGATAGTAGGTTCATGCCTCCATTAAATCTGGGACAAGGATGTAAAGTTCTAAGGTTGTGGATGTGTTGTTGCCACTAGGGATAAAACATCGATGCTTTGTCTAAGGATATTTGTGTTGATTACATTACGCACCATACTTAATGCAATTGTCTCGTTGTTTACAACTTAATACCGGAGGGGTTCGGATGATAACCCGAAAGTGGACTTTTTAGGCATAGATGCATGCTGGATAGCGGTCTATGTACTTTGTCGTAATGCCCCGATTAAATCTCATAGTACTCATCATGATATATGTATGTGCATTGTTATGCCTTCTTTATTTGTCAATTGCCCAACCGTAATTTGTTCACCCAACATCCGCTATCTTATGGGAGAGACACCGCTAGTGAACCGTGGACCCCGGTCCTATTCTTTACATCTGAAATACAACCGCTGCAATTGTTCTTTACTGTTCTTCGCAAACAACCATCATCATCCACACTATACATCTAATCCTTTGTTTACAAGCAAGCTCGGTGAGATTGACAACCTCGTCGTTTCGTTAGGGCAAAGTTCTCGTGATTGTGTTGTGCAGTTCCACGTTGGTGCCGGAATCCCTGGTGTTGCGCCGCACTACACTCCTCCGCCATCAACCTTCAACGTGCTTCTTGACTCCTACTGGTTCGATAAACCTTGGTTTCTTACTGAGGGAAACTTGCTGCTGTACGCATCACACCTTCCACCTGGGGTTCCCAACGGGCGTGTGCTTTACGCGTCATCAAGCTAAATTTCTGGCGCCGTTGCCGGGGAGATCAAGACACGCTGCAAGGGGAGTCTCCACTTCCAATCTCTTTACTTTGTTTTTTTCTTGCTTTACTTTATTTTACTTATTGCTTTGTTTGCTGCATTATAACAAAACAAAAAAAAATAGTTGCTAGTTTTACTTTATTTACTGTCTTGTTCTCTATATCAAAAACACAAAAAAATTAGTTACTTGCATTTACTTTATTTAGTTTGCTTTATTTACTACTGCTAAAATGGGTACTGTTGAGAATACTAAGTTGTGTGACTTCACTAGCACAAATAATAATGATTTCCTATGCACACCTATTGCTCCACCTCGCTACTACAAGCAGAATTCTTTGAAATTAAACCTCGCTTTACCGAATCTTGTTATGAGAGAGCAATTTTCCGGTGTTAGTTCCGATGATGTCGCTGCCCATCTTAATAATTTTGTTGAACTATGTGAAATGCAAAAGTATAAGGATGTAGATGGTGACATTATAAAATTAAAATTGTTTCCTTTCTCCTTAAGAGGAAGAGCTAAAGATTGGTTGCTATCTCTCGCCTAGAAATAGTATTGATTCTTGGACTAAATGTAAGGATGCTTTTATTGGTAGATATTATCCTCCCGCTAAAATTATATCTTTGAGAAGTAGCATAATGAATTTCAAGCAATTAGATAATGAACATGTTGCTCAAGCATGGGAGAGAATGAAATCTTTGGTAAAGAATTGCCCAACCCATGGACCGACTACTTGGATGATCATCCAAACCTTTTATGCAGGATTGAATTTTTCTTCGCGGAACCTATTGGATTCAGCTGCTGGAGGTACCTTTATGTCCATCACTTTGGGGGCGGCAACAAAGCTTCTTGATGATATGATGACAAATTACTCCGAATGGCACACGGAAAGATCTCCACAAGGTAAGAAGGTAAATTCCGTTGAAGAAACCTCCTCCTTGAGTGATAAGATTGATGCTATTATGTCTATGCTTGTGAATGGTAGATCTAATGTTGATCCTAATAATGTTCCTTTAGCTTCATTGGTTGCCCAAGAAGAACATGTTGATGTTAACTTCATTAAAAATAATAATTTCAACAACAATGCTTATAGGAACAATTCTGGTAACAACTATAGGCCATATCCCGCTCGCTAATGGTAATAGTTATGGTAATTCTTATGGGAATTCTTACAACAATAATAGGAGTGTACCCCCTGGTCTTGAAGTCATGCTTAAAGAATTTATTAGTACACAAACTGCTTTTAACAAATCTGTTGAGGAAAAGCTCGATAAAATTGATATTCTCGCTTCTAAGGTTGATAGTGTTGCCTATGATGTTGATCTTTTAAAATTGAAAGTTATGCCTAATAGGGATATTGATAATAAGATTGTTACTACAGCAAATGCCATCCAAGTTCGGATTAATGAGAATATTAGATTGATGGCTGAATTGCATGCTAGGTGGGAAAGAGAAGAAAATGAAAAACTTGCTAAAGAGAATAATGTAGCTAAAGTTTGGACTATTACCACCACTAGTAATGTTAATGATTCACATGTTGCTACACCTCCTACTATCAATGGTAAAATAATTGGTGTTGGCAATGTTACTACTCCTAGTGCAAAGCGTGCAAAATTGCCTGAAACTGCTAAAACTACTGAAATTGATAAAACTGCTGAAATTTTTCAAAATATTGGGGACAATGATCCCATTGTTGTAGATCATAATGGTTTAGACTTTGATGATTGTCACATCTGAAGTTATAAAGTTCTTACAAAAGCTTGCTAAAAGTCCCAACGCTAGTGCTATAAATTTGGCCTTTACAAAACATATTACAAATGCTATCATAAAAGCTAGAGAGGAGAAACTAAAACTTGAAACTTCTATTCCTAGAAAGTTAGAAGATGGTTGGGAGCCTATCATTAAGATGAGGGTCAATGATTTTGATTGTAATGCTTTATGTGATCTTGGTGCAAGTATTTCTGTTATGCCTAAGAAAATTTATGATATGCTTGACTTGCCACCATTGAAGAATTGTTATTTGGATGTTAATCTTGTTGATAATGCTATAAAGAAACCTTTGGGGAGGATTGATAATGTTCGTATTACGGTTAACAATAACCTTGTCCCCGTTGATTTTGTTGTCTTGGATATTGAATGCAATGCATCTTGTCCCATTATATTGGGAAGACCTTTTCTTCGACCTGTTGGTGCTACCATTGATATGAAGGAAGGTAATATTAAATATCAATTTCCTCTCAAGAAAGGTATGGAACACTTCCCTAGAAAGAGAATGAAGTTACCTTATGATTCTATTATTAGAACAAATTATGATGTTGATGCTTCGTCTCTTGATGTTACTTGATACACACTTTCTGCGCCTAGCTGAAAGGCGTTAAAGAAAAGCGCTTATGGGAGACAACCCATTATTTTACTTCTGCACTTTATTTTATATTTGAGTCTTGGAAGTTGTTTACTACTGTAGCAACCTCTCCTTATCTTTATTTTATTGCATTGTTGTGCCAAGTAAAGTCTTTGATAGTAAAGCCAATACTAGATTTGGATTATCGCGCAGGAACAGATTTCTTGCTGTCACGAATTTGGGCAGTAGTCCCTGTAGAAAAATCAAAAAAATCTTCCAATTTACGTGCGTGATCCACAGATATGTACGCAACTTTCATTCAATTTGGGCATTTTCATCTGAGCAAGTATGGTGCCACTTGAAAATTCGTCTTTACGAACTGTTCTGTTTTGACAGATTCTGCCTTTTATTTCGCATTGTCTGTTTTGCTATGTTAGATGGATTTCTTTGTTCCATTAACTTTCAGTAGCTTTGTGCAATGTCCAGAAGTGTTAAAAATGATTATGTCACCTCTGAATATATGAATTATGCACTCGACCCTCTAATGAGTTTGTTTCGAGTTTGGTGTGGAGGAAGTTTTCAAGGGTCAAGAGAGGAGGATGATACAATATGATCAAGAAGAGTGAAAAGTCAAAGCTTGGGGATGCCCCGTGGCTCATCCCTCGCATATTTTAAGAAGACTCAAGCGTCTAAGCTTGGGGATGCCCAAGGCATCCCTTCTTCATCGACAACTTATCAGGTTCCTCTAGTGAAACTATATTTTTATTCCGTCACATCTTATGTGCTTTACTTGGAGCGTCTCGTTTGTTTTTGTTTTTGTTTTTGTTTGAATAAATCGGATCCTAGCATTCTTTGTTTGGGAGAGAGACACGCTCCGTTGTTTCGTATGAACACATGTGTTCTTAGCTTCATCTTTAATGTTCATTGCGAAAGTTGAACTACTTCATTCATTGTTATATGGTTGGAAACGGAAAATGCCGCATGTGGTAAATGGTTTAATGTCTTGAATAATGTGATACTTGGCAATTGTTGTGCTCATATAGATCTTGTTTAAGCTCTTGCATCATGTACCTTGTACTCATTAATGAATAACTACATAGAGCTTGTTAAAATTTGGTTTGCATGATTGATCTCTAGAGTCTAGATATTTTCTCGGTTGAGGTGTTTGAACAACAAGGAGACAATGTAAAGTCTTATAATAGTTACAATATGTTCATATGTGAGCTTTGCTGCACCTTTTATACTTGAGTTTGCTTCAAACAACCTTGCTAGCCTAGCCTTGTATTGAGAGGAATTCTTCTCGTGCATCCAAATCCTTGAGCCAATAACCATGCCATTTGTGTCCACCATACCTACCTACTACATGGTATTTCTCCGCCATTCCAAAGTAAATTACTTGAGTGCTACCTTTAAAATTTCTATTCTTTACCTTTGCAATATATAGCTCATGGGACAAAATAGCTTAAAAACTATCGTGGTGAAGAATATGTACTTATGTGTCTTATTTCTTAGTAAGTTGCTTGTTGAGCGGTAACCATGTTTTCTCGGGGACGCCATCAACTCTTTTACCTTTGTTGAATATCATGTGAGTTGCTATGCATGTTCGTCTTGTCTGAAGTAAGGGCGGTTTTCACAATCAAATGGTTTGAGTATGCATACCGTTAGAGAAGAACATTGGGCCGCTAACTAAAGCCATGAATCATGGTGGAAGTTTCAAGTGTGGACAACTAATCATCAATCTCTTATGAGAATATTAATCGTTGTTGAATGCTTATGCATTAAAGAGGAGTCCATTATCTGTTGTCTATGTTGTCCCGATATGGATGTCTAAGTTGAGAATAATCAAAAGCGAGAAATCCAATGCGAGCTTTCTCCTTAGACCTTTGTACAAGCGGCATAGAGGTACCCCTTTGTGACACTTGGTTGAAACATATGCTATGCAATGATAATCAGTGTTAACCCAAGCTAATTAGGACAAGGTGCGAGCACTATTAGTATACTATGCATGAGGCTTGCAACTTATAAGATGTCTTATACATAACACATATGCTTTATTACTACCGTTGACAAAATTGTTTCTTGTTTTCAAAATGAAAAGCTCTAGCACAAATATAGTAATCAATGCTTCCTCTCGCGAAGGGCCTATCTTCTACTTTATTGTTGAGTCAGCTTGCCTATTCTTTCTATCTTAGAAGCAAACACTTGTATCAACTCGTGTGCATTGATTCTTACATGTTTACTTATTGCACTTGTTATATTGCTTTGTGTTGACAATTATCCATGAGATATACATGTTGAAGTTGAAAGCAACCGCTGAAACTTTATCTTCCTTTGTGTTGCTTCAATGCCTTGTACTTTGAATTTATTGCTTTATGAGTAACTCTTATGCAAGTCTTATTGATGCTTGTCTTGAAAGTATTATTCATGAAAAGTCTTTTGCTATATGATTCATTAGTTTACTCATTATCTTCATCATTGCTTCGAATCGCTGCATTCATCTCATATGCTTTACAATAGTATGATCAAGATTATGATAGCATGTCACTTCAGGAAATTATCTTTGTTATCGCTTACCTACTCGAGGGCGAGTAGGAACTAAGCTTGGGGATGCTTGATACGTCCCAAACGTATCTATAATTTCTTATGTTCCATGCTACTTTTATGATGATACTCACATGTTTTATACACATTATATGTCATTATTTATGCATTTTCCAAGCACTAACCTATTGACGAGATGCCGAAGAGCCGCTGTCGTTTTCTCGCTGTTTTTGGTTTCAGAAATCCTAGTAAGGAAATATTCTCGAATTGGACGAAATCAACGCCCAGTGGTCCTATTTTTGCACGAAGCTTCCGTAAGACCGAAGGAGTCACGAAGTGGGGCCACGAGGCGCTGCCACAACAGGGCGGCGCGGCCGGCGAGGGGCCGCGCGGCCCCGGTATGTGGGGCCCCCGTGGCGCCTCTCGACCTGCCCTTCCGCCTACTTAAAGCCTCCGTCGCAAAACCCCCGCACCGAGAGCCACGATACGGAAAACCTTCCGCAGACGCCGCCGCCGCCAATCCCATCTCGGGGATTCAGAGATCGCCTCCGCACCCTCGCCGGAGAGGGGAATCATCTCCCGGAGGTCTCTTCATCGCCATGATCGCCTCCGGATCGATGTGTGAGTAGTTCACCCCTCGGACTATGGGTCCATAGCAAGTAGCTAGATGGTTGTCTTCTCCTCATTGTGCTATCATGTTAGATCTTGTGAGCTGCCTATCATGATCAAGATCATCTATTTGTAATCCTTCATGTTGTGTTTGTTGGGATCCGATGAATATTGAATACTATGTCAAGTTGATTATCAATCTATCATATATGTTATTTATGTTCTTGCATGCTCTCCGTTGCTAGTAGAGGCTCTTGCCAAGTTGATACTTGTGACTCCAAGAGGGAGTATTTATGCTCGATAGTGGGTTCATGCCTCCATTAAATCTGGGACAAGGATGTAAAGTTCTAAGGTTGTGGATGTGCTGTTGCCAATAGGGATAAAACATCGATGCTTTGTCTAAGGATATTTGTGTTGATTACATTACGCACCATACTTAATGCAATTGTCTGTTGTTTACAACTTAATACCGGAGGGGGTTCTGATGATAACTCGAAAGTGGACTTTTAGGCATAGATGCATGCTCGGATAGCGGTCTATGTACTTTGTCGTAATGCCCCGATTAAATCTCATAGTACTCATCATGATATATGTATGTGCATTGTTATGCCTTCTTTATTTGTCAATTGCCCAACCGTAATTTGTTCACCCAACATCCGCTATCTTATGGGAGAGACACCGCTAGTGAACTCGTGGACCCCGGTCCTATTCTTTACATCTCGAAATACAAACCGC
>NC_061508.1:187676943-187688669 GCF_022539505.1 Lolium rigidum
GGATTTTCCTGAAAGTTGGATTTCTGCACAAAAATGAGACACCAGAGCAATTCTGCTGAAAACAGCGTTAGTCCGTGTTAGTTGTATCCAAAATACACAAATTAGAGGCAAAACAATAGCAAAAGTGTTCGGGAAAGTAGATACGTTTTGGACGTATCAGAGCCCTGTTAGATGGCCAAGCTTTCTGAATCATCGAGACCGCGCCATCGGTGTCGATATAAGGAGGTGGGTTTGGAGCCGCCGCTATCTGCAGGTGTTGTCGATTTGCATCCGTAATCGTTGGAGGCGGTGGAAGGTGGATCTCACTCCTTGGCCCTTGAGGGTTTCGCTGTGCTGCCTGCGCGTTAGCGTGCCCTGCATATCTGTTTAACGCCTGGAAAGTTCGACAGTCCTTCTGTAGATGTCCTGACTGCCTGTTACCATTGTTGTTGAGATAAAAGTGCATTTGGCATGGTCCGTTCATCATATCTTCGGGAGATATATATGGCCTTTGGAACCTTGGACCGCTATTTTGTCTGTTGGGACGGGAGCTGTCTTTGTAGTCGCTACGCTGCTCACCACTTTTTTTGATAATCATCTCGATTGTTTCCACTGCTATTTCCTTGAAATCCAGCCGATATCTGGCCAGGAGCATCATAATCTGAAAACTATCGAGGAAATCGTCGCCTATTTTTAAAGTTTCAGCTGCGGTCCTCCTCAGGCGACCTGTGCCTTTTATTGTGAACAACATCTTCTCCATCTTCCCACCGATTCGCTATCTCCATCAATGCTGATATTGTTTTTGGGTTGGTTCTTCCCAAATCTTCGACAAAGTCCCTCCTTCGAATACCAGCTACGAACGCATCTATTGCTCTTTTGTCAGATATGTTCTCTGCCGAGTTTTTGATTATGTTCCACCTCTGGATATACTTTCTCATTGGTTCGTCGTATTTTTGCCTGCACGCCCTCAACTCCTCTAGTGATGCGGGTTTCTTGCACGTGGATCGGAAATTCTTCACGAATATGTCCTCAAAGCTTTCCCAGCTGTCGATAGATCCCGGAGGCAGCTTCTTTATACATGATCGTGCGGCTCCGCTCAGGTGTACTTGGATGCTCTGCATAGGTGTTGCTCTGGTTCCTCCTATCAACTTTACCGTCTCGAGATAATCAACTAGCCAGTCATCAAGATCTTGGAGGCCATCGAATTTTTTGAAATTATCGGGTAACTTAAATCCTGACGGAACTCGAGTTTTTCGGACTCGTCTCGTAAAGCACGGGAGTCCACACATATCCTCTTCATCAACTTCTAGTGAATGCCGACGTTCCCTTCTGTCCTGTCGCGCTCTGTCCACCCTTGCTTGAGTCGCTGCATCTCTTGCTCCACTTGCTCTCGCGGGATCTTGTGCCGCTGTAGCAGGTCGTGGACTACTTTGCCTTGCAGATCCTTCGGGAGGCGTATTTGCAAACGTTGTTCCCATGGCTCCAACGCCTGCCATGGCCATGTTATACAGTGCTTCTCGTGGATCTCCCGGAGGTGGCCTGGATGCCAGGATGAATGTTTGTGTCGCCATGTACCCAGCTTCTAGTGTTTTGGGAATAATATTCCCCCTCGTGTCGATCGACATAAAGGACATGTCGAGATTTTGAATTAAATTCTCCCTGTCAGCCTCAGGTATGTTTTGCAGCCGAGATCTTGCTCTATTTCGAGCTGCTCTATGGCTATCTCCTCCCGAAGTGCCTGATTGTCGACTTAACTCAGCTCTTCGCCTGCTTGACTCAGAAGCTGCGGCTCTCCTCCTGTTAAGCTCGGCTCTCTGTTTCTCGAGTTCTCGTCCTACGCGGGCGAGTCTATATTGATATGCTTGCAACTCTTCAGCTGTGGCAGTCACAGTCATTGGCTCCGTACCATCCATAGCTCTTGCAGCTCTGTCCCAAGCTGATTGTGGAAGTTGTACCATCTCTCGTGTTCCAGTCCCGATATATTTGGTTCCCAATCCTCGAGTAAGATCAGCGGGATCGGCGTATGGATTCCCCGTGTTATCGAAGTTCTCCGATGTCTCCTCTTGTGGCCGGCTTGTTTCTCCAATTGCATAAATTTGATGATATTTTGAATTTTGATATTTGTCGGAACTGGTGACACCGTCGTACAGATCGGTGAAGACCTCTTCAACAATAGTGGATCTGTCGATGAAGCTGATGCTGTCGATGCTGTCTGAGTCGCTGCTTATATTGGAGTCCGCATACGACTCGAAGGACATGTCGCCGAAGATCTTGACGAGCTTTTCGCTTGCCGTAGTTTGGATGAAGCGTGGCGGCGAAATCACTTCATCGCCAGTTTCGAACGGTGATGACAAGTCCGAAAAGTCGGAATCGACCGCTGATAATCCCGACGAGATCGGAACTTCGAGACTATACGATCCTTCCTTCTCTACGCGGAAGTGGAATCTTCCGAACATCATCTCCATGGGCTCCTCCAGATACGCATATGCATCCAAACGGGAGGGCGGGTGAGGAACAAAATTGACTAGATCTGTTTCGATCCGTTTACCTCTATCTATCGCGTTGCTTGCTACCGAAGAAGTCGACGATCTTGAACGTGCCATCGAGATCAGCTTGTTGTCGCCTCTAATTCCCACAGACGGCGCCAATTTACAGGGGATTAACTTATCAATGCCTACAGATTGTAGACTAGGGTTTAGTTGGAAGTAGAGGGCAAGTTGATCTCGAGGGTTTCAGCCGAAAAGTACTCGACGATTAAGAAACTAGGGTTATGTTGACAATGGATTCGATGCTTTCTTTGTCCCTCGACCCCCCTTATATAGGAGGCGGAGCCGAGGGTACCGTGTTACACAGGTTTACAGATTCCGGGAGACTCTCTGAGTTCAACCCGTAGAATTACAAGTCTCTATATTTCCTAATACAACTCTATCTTCCCTGACAACTAATTGGGCCTCCGAACTTCATATTCTTCGACTTGTGGGCTTTCAATAAATCCCGGGTACCATCTTTGGCAAGCCCATTAGGGATGCCTATGTCACCATGCCCGCCTCCGGACTGATGCGTGAGTAGTTCATCCTTGGACTACGGGTCCATAGCAGTAGCTAGATGGTTGTCTTCTCCTATTGTGCTATCATGTTTAGATCTTGTGAGCTGCCTATCATGATCAAGATCATCTATTGTAATGCTACATGTTGTGTTTGTTGGGATCCGATGAATATGGAATACTATGTCAAGTTGATTATAGATCTATCATATATGTGTTGTTTATGATCTTGCATGCTCTCCGTTGCTAGTAGAGGCTCTGGCCAAGTTGATACTTGTAATTCTAAGAGGGAGTATTTATGCTAGATAGTGGGTTCATGTCTCCATTGAATCTGGGGGAGTGACAACGAACCCCTAAGGTTGTGGATGTGTCGTTGCCACTAGGGATAAAACATCAATGCTTTGTCTAAGGATATTTGTATTGTTTACATTACGCATAATACTTAATGCAATTGTCTGTTGTTTGCAACTTAATACTGGAAGGGGTGCGGATGCTAACCCGAAGGTGGACTTTTTAGGCATAGATGCATGCTGGATGGCGGTCTATGTTCTTTGTCGTAATGCCCTAAGTAAATCTCATAGTAGTCATCATGATATGTATGTGCATTGTTATGCCCTCTCTATTTGTCAATTGCCCAACCGTAATTTGTTTACCCAACATGTTATTTATCTATTTGGAGAGACACCACTAGTGAACTGTGGACCCCGGTCCATTCTTTTACATCTGAAATACAACCTACTGCAATCATTGTTCTCTTTTGTTTTCTGCAAGCAAACATCATTTTCCACACCATACGTTTAATCCTTTGTTTTCAGCAAGCCGGTGAGATTGACAACCTCACTGTTAAGTTGGGGCAAAGTAGTTTGATTGCGTTGTGCAGGTTCCACGTTGGCACCGGAATCCCTGGTGTTGCGCCGCACTACACTCCTTCACCAACAACCTTCACGTGATCTTCATCTCCTACTGGTTCGATAACCTTGGTTTCTTACTGAGGGAAAACTCGCTGCTGTACTCATCATACCTTCCTCTTGGGGTTCCCAACGGACGTGTGCTTTACCGTCACAAGCAGGGCACTTCTCGCCCTGAGAGTGAAGTTGCGGGTTCTCATAAATCCGCAGCTTCCTCTGAAAAAGAAGCTGGATCTGAGGCCCCCGAGTCTACGCAATCTCTCCCTTCTGCCGTTTCTCCGACAAACAAAAGGAAAAGGGATGAGGTCGCAGACTCTGGCACCTCCAAAGCGGGTAAATCCCCTATCAAGGAGACTTCTCCCGAAGAAGAGGAGAAAACCTTCAACCCTTACGATGATGCCCTCGTCAGCTCGTAAGTCTCTGTCGCCTTTTTTGTATCCGATATTTTGCCTGTTTAAGTGTTTCTTATACTCTTTCTTGATGTATAGTGGTGATGAGGAGCAAAATCCCCCTGTTGACGTGACTGCTCGAACGAGCACATCTCGTACTTTAGTTATTTCCGAGACTCGTCCTGACGCGGACGAAAGCTCGCCTCCTCAACAGGATATAGGACATCCCAGTCCTGTCGTAAGCCCCCGTGCTCCGTCGCCAAAAAGAACAAGGACTGATACGGGCAAAGAGTTGAGTCTCTTGACTGATAGCTCAGCGACTCCTTCTATGGACGACGTAAATGCATTTCTCGCTCTTTTTTTTGTCGAACGTTTTCAACTCTCTTTGCTGTCGAACGTTTTCAGCTCTTTCTCATTCTATGTTACTTTTCAGCCTTTGATGAAGGAATTCGTTCGTCTTGGTACCCAATTTATCGGGTACCGTGACCTTGCTGATAAGTTGAAAGGTATTCTTTTCTTGCTTCCTTTCATCGAATAGATTCTCCTCTTCTACTATGTTATAACCTTTGTCATCCTTTATTTTGCTAGATTCCCTTTCTGAGGCGAATAAGCACGCTGATGATCTTGCCCTCAAGTTGGAGCAAAGTGAAAAAGCTCGCAAAAAGGCTGAATTAGATGCTGCCGCTGTCGAGGGTCTTCGAAAGAGGCTCCACGACGCGGAAAATGCCTTAAGCGAGAACACAGCTCGGCAATCTGCTCGCGAGGAAGACATCATTGCTCGCTTGGAGTCGCAGAATCGGCGCTTCGTTAGTAAGTGCCCTTAACCACTTTAATTCGTCGTAGACGTTTGCTTTGCCATGCATCTCTTGACAACTTGAAGATTTTGTTTCAGCAGGGAAAACACACCAAGATTTTGAACTTGAGACGCCTGAAGATGATCGCCTTCTGGACGCTCTTTCTCTCCTTGAAATTCATGGAGACGAAGTTCGCCAGAGCATCGCTGATGCTAGGTCGGGGTTGTCACGGCTTTTCCCCTACTTCTTCGCGAGGACAGAGGAACCTACCACTTTTGCTGCCCTAACCAAGTGCTTCATCCCCAAAGAAGATCTTGGGCTAGGTCTTCGTCAAGAAGGCTTGAAGATTGGCGTTGAAGGCACCATCGCTTTGGTTGCCGACAGCCAACAAAGTGTCGACTGGACGAAGGTTGGCGATGTGAAGAACATGGAGACGAAGAAGTGGCAATCACTGATTAAGGCTGCCAAGCCTAACTCGAAGAAGATCCTCTCCTTCCTCGGATGCAAACCAACTCCTTCCCCTAGTTCATCGAAGCCGGAGGTCAAGTAGACCGTCTTGTCTCTTTTGCTTTTTCCTCTTTTGTTACTGTCGCCGTAGTAGCTTTTGCGACAGCTTACCATTGGTTCACTAGGGACCCTCTTTTGTAATGCTCATGTAAATATCCAAATGAAGCAATACAATGCTATTTCTATCAAGTTATTGATGTTGAAATATTTCTTTCCAGTTGGTTTTTGACAACTATATCGTGGTGCCTCGTTCTTCGGATGCGTTACCGGCCGCGTCCTACTCAAGAAAAACCTCCGTTGACGAGTTTATTGAAGGTTCTTCAAGCGCTGCTCACAAAAGATTTGGACGAACTTCGACAACAACTTCAGTCGATGAAGAAACATGCTCTCGTTATAATGGAACAGTCTCGAAAATCTTCTGAAAACGAAAAACTTGCTCTTCAGCAAGCTCAGGAAGCCCTTGCGTTGAAGGAAGCCGCGGTTACTGAGGCTGCGAAAGCTACTTCGCGGGAGGATTATATGCTTCAACTGATGAATGACTCCAGTTTGGATATGGCGGGTATTGATACGTCTCCGACGTATCGATAATTTCTTATGTTCTATGCCATATTATTGATGATACCTACATGTTTTATGCACACTTTATGTCATATTCGTGCATTTTCTGGAACTAACCTATTAACAAGATGCCGAAGTGCCGCCTCGTTTTCCGCTCGTTTTTGGTTTCAGAAATCCTAGTAACGAAATATTCTCGAATTGGACGAAACAAAGACCCAGGGGCCTATTTTTCCACGGAGCTTCCGTAAGACCGAAGAACATACGAAGTGGGGCCACGAGGTGGCGACACCACAAGGCGGCGCGGCCTAGGGGGCCCGCGCCGCCCTATGGTGTGGCCCCCTCGTCGTGCCCCGACTCTGCCCTTCCGCCTACTTAAAGCCTCCGTCGCGAAACCCCGATGCGAAAAACCACGATACGGAAAACCTTACTAAGACGCCGCCGCCGCCGATCCCATCTCGGGGGATTCTGGAGATCTCCTCCGGCACCCTCGCCGGAGAGGGGATTCATCTCCCGGAGGACTCTACACCGCCATGGTCGCCTCCGGAGTGATGAGTGAGTAGTTCACCCCTGGACTATGGGTCCATAGCGAGTAGCTAGATGGTTGTCTTCTCCTCATTGTGCTTCATTGTTGGATCTTGTGAGCTGCCTAACATGATCAAGATCATCTATCTCGTAATTCTATATGTTGTGTTTGTCGGGATCCGATGGATAGAGAATACCATGTCATGTTAATTATCAAGTTATTACATATGTGTTGTTTATGATCTTGCATGCTCTCCGTTACTAGTAGAGGCTCTGGCCAAGTTTTTACTTTTAACTCCAAGAGGGAGTATTTATGCTCGATAGTGGGTTCATGCCCGCATTGACACCTGGGACAAAGTGACGAAAAGTTCTAAGGTTGTGTTGTGCTGTTGCCACTAGGGATAAAACATTGGCGCTATGTCCGAGGATGTAGTTGTTGATTACATTACGCACCATACTTAATGCAATTGTCTCGTTGCTTTGCAACTTAATACTCGGAAGGGGTTCGGACGATAACCCGAAGGTGGACTTTTAGGCATAGATGCAGCTTGGATGGCGGTCTATGTACTTTGTCGTAATGCCCAATTAAATCTCACTATACTTATCATGTCATGTATGTGCATTGTTATGCCCTCTCTATTTGTCAATTGCCCGATCGTAATTTGTTCACCCAACATGCTTTTATCTTATGGGAGAGACACCTCTAGTGAACCGTGGACCCCGGTCCATTCTTTAATACCGAAATACAAATCTGCCGCAATACTTGTTTTTACTATTTTCTCTCGCAAACAATCATCTTCCACACAATACGGTTAATCCTTTGTTACAGCAAGCCGGTGAGATTGACAACCTCACTGTTTCGTTGGGGCAAAGTACTTTGGTTGTGTTGAGCAGGTTCCACGTTGGCGCCGGAATCTCCGGTGTTGCGCCGCACTACATCCCGCCGCCATCAACCTTCAACGTGCTTCTTGGCTCCTCCCGGTTCGATAAACCTTGGTTTCTTTCTCGAGGGAAAACGTGCCGCCGTGCGCATCATACCTTCCTCTTGGGGTTGCCCAACGAACGTGTGAAATACACGCCATCAAGCATATTTTCTCGGCGCCGTTGTCGGGGAGATCAAGACACGCCTGCAAGGGGAGTCTCCACTTCTCAACCTCTTTACTTTGTTTTTGTCTTGCTTAATTTTATTTACTACTTTGTTTGCTGCATTATATCAAAACACAAAAAAATTAGTTGCTAGTTTTACTTTATTTACTGTCTTGCACGCTATATCAAAAACACAAAAAAAATTAGTTTACTTGCATTTACTTTATCTAGTTTGTTTTATTTACTATTGCTAAAATGGCCAATCCTGAAAATACTAAGTTGTGTGATTTCACTAGCACAAATAATAATGATTTCCTATGCACACCTATTGCTCCACCTGCTACTACAGCAGAATTCTTTGAAATTAAACCTGCTTTACTGAATCTTGTTATGCGAGAGCAATTTTCTCGGTGTTAGTTCTCGATGATGCCGCTGCCCATCTCAATAATTTTGTTGAACTATGTGAAATGCAAAAATATAAAGATGTAGATGGTGACATTATAAAATTAAAATTGTTCCCTTTCTCATTAAGAGGAAGAGCTAAAGATTGGTTGCTATCTCTCGCCTAAGAATAGTATTGATTCATGGACTAAATGCAAGGATGCTTTTATTGGTAGATATTATCCCCTCGCTAAAATTATATCTTTGAGGAGTAGCATAATGAATTTTAAACAATTAGATAATGAACATGTTGCTCAAGCTTGGGAAAGAATGAAATCTCTGGTTAAAAATTGCCCAACCCATGGACTCGACTACTTGGATGATCATCCAAACCTTCTATGCAAGACTAAATTTTTCTTCGCGGAATTTATTGGATTCAGCTGCTGGAGGTACCTTTATGTCCATCACTCTTGGTGAAGCAACAAAGCTTCTTGATAATATGATGGTTAATTACTCTGAATGGCACACGGAAAGAGCTCCACAAGGTAAGAAGGTAAATTCTGTTGAAGAATCCTCTTCCTTGAATGATAAAGTTGATGCTATTATGTCTATGCTTGCAAATGATAGGACTAATGTTGATCCTAATAATGTTCCATTAGCTTCATTGGTTGCCCAAGAAGAACATGTTGATGTAAACTTCATTAAAAATAATAATTTCAACAACAATGCTTATCTGAACAATTCTACTAATAACTATAGGCCATACCCTTATAATAATGGTAACGGTTATGCTAATTCTTATGGGAATTCTTACAACAATAATAGGAATACACCCCCTGGACTTGAGGCCATGCTTAAAGAATTTATTAGTACACAAACCGCCTTTAACAAATCTGTTGAGGAAAAGCTCAATAAAATTGATATTCTTGTTTCTAGAGTTGATAGTCTTGCCTCTGATGTTGATCTTTTGAAATCGAAAGTTATGCCTAATATGGATATTGAAAATAAAAGTGTTACTACAGCAAATGCCATCCAAGTTAGAATTAATGAGAATATAAGATTAATGGCTGAACTGCGTGCTAGGTGGGATAGAGAAGAAAGTGAAAAACTAGCTAAAAAGGAAAATGTAGTTAAAGTTTGGACTATTACCACCACTAGCAATTCTAATAATTCATATGTTGCTGCACCTACTACTATCAATGGTAAAATAATTGGTGTTGGCAATGCTTCTACTCATAGTGCAAAGCGCGCAAAATTACCTGAAACTGCTAAAACTGCTGAAACTGCTTGTGATAAACCGCTGAAATTTTTTCCAACCTTGGGGATGATAATCTCATTGCTTTAGATTGTAATGATTTAGATTTTGATGATTGCCACATCTCTGAAGTTATAAAGTTCTTGCAAAAACTTGCTAAGAGTCCCAATGCTAGCGCTATAAACTTGGCTTTCACGAAACATATTACAAATGCTCTCATAAAAGCTAGAGAAGAGAAACTAAAACTTGAAACTTCTATTCCTAGAAAGCTAGTGGATGGTTGGGAGCCCATCATTAAAATGAGAGTCAAAGATTTTGATTGTAATGCTTTATGTGATCTTGGTGCAAGTATTTCGTTATGCCTAAAAAAGTCTATGATATGCTTGACTTGCCACCATTGAAAAACTGTTATTTGGATGTTAATCTCGCCGATAATGCTAAAAAGAAACCTTTGGGGAGAATTGATAATGTTCATATTATGGTTAACAATAACCTTGTCCCCGTTGATTTTGTTGTCTTGGATATTGAATGCAATGCATCTTGCCCCATTATATTGGGAAGACCTTTTCTTCGAACCGTTGGTGCTACTATTGATATGAAGGAAGGTAATATTAAATATCAATTTCCTCTCAAGAAAGGTATGGAACACTTCCCTAGAAAGAGAATGAAGTTACCTTATGATTCTATTATTAGAACAAATTATGATGTTGATGCTTCATCTCTCGATGTTACTTGAGTTACACTTTTCGCGCCTAGCCGAAAGGCGTTAAAGAAAAGCGCTTATGGGAGACAACCCATGTTTTTACTACAGTATTTTTGTTTTATATTTGTGTCTTGGAAGTTGTTTACTACTGTAGCAACCTCTCCTTATCTTAGTTTTATGTTTTGTTGTGCCAAGTAAAGTCTTTGATAGAAAAGTAAGTACTAGATTTGGATTACATGCGCAGTTCCAGCATTTCTTTGTCGTCACGAATGTGGGTCTATCTCCCTGTAGGTAGCTCAGAAAATTAAGCCAATTTACGAGCATGATCCTCAGATATGTACGCAACTTTCATTCAATTTGAGCATTTTCGTTTGAGCAAGTCTGGTGGCCTAATAAAATCCATCTTTACGGATCTGTTCTGCTTTTGACAGCATTCTGTCTTTTATTTCGCATTGCCTCTTTTGCTATGTTGGATGAATTTCTTTGATCCATTAATGTCCAGTAGCTTTATGCAATGTCCAGAAGTGTTAAGAGTGATTGTGTCACCTCTGAACATGTTAATTTTTATTATGCACTAACCCTCTAATGAGTTGTTTCGAGTTTGGTGTGGAGGAAGTTTTCAAGGATCAAGAGAGGAGTATGATGCAATATGATCAAGGAGAGTGAAAGCTCTAAGCTTGGGGATGCCCCGGTGGTTCACCCCTGCATATTTTAAGAAGACTCAAGAGTCTAAGCTTGGGGATGCCCGAGGCATCCCCTTCTTCATCGACAACATTATCAGGTTCCTCCCCTGAAACTATATTTTTATTCCGTCACATCTTATGCACTTTGCTTGGAGCGTCGGTTTGTTTTTGTTTTTGTTTGAATAAAATGGATCCTAGCATTCACTTTATGGGAGAGAGACACGCTCCGCTGTAGCATATGGACAAATATGTCCTTAGGCTCTACTCATAGTATTCAAGGCGAAGTTTCATCTTCGTTAAATTGTTATATGGTTGGAATTGGAAAATGCTACATGTAGTAACTCTAAAATGTCTTGGATAATTTGATACTTGGCAATTGTTGTGCTCATGTTTAAGCTCTTGCATCATATACTTTGCACCCATTAATGAAGAAATACTTAGAGCTTGCTAATTTGGTTTGCATATTTGGTTTCTCTAGAGTCTAGATAACATCTAGTATTGAGTTTTGAACAACAAGGAAGACGGTATGGAGTCTTATAATGTTTACCATATGTCTTTTATGTGAGTTTTGCTGTACCGTTCATCCTTGTGTTTGTTTCAATAGCCTAAACCTTGTATCGAGAGGGAATACTTCTCATGCATCCCAAATACTTGAGCCAACCACTATGCCATTTGTGTCCACCATACCTACCTACTACATGGTATTTATCCGCCATTCCAAAGTAAATTGCTTGAGTGCTACCTTTAAAATTCCATCATTCACCTTTGCAATATATAGCTCATGGGACAAATAGCTTAAAAACTATTGTGGTATTGAATATGTACTTATGCACTTTATCTCTTATTAAGTTGCTTGTTGTGCGATAACCATGTTTCGGGGACGCCATCAACTATTCTTTGTTGAATATCATGTGAGTT
>NC_061508.1:187688769-187823302 GCF_022539505.1 Lolium rigidum
CCGACGTATCGACAGTCTTCTATGTTCTATGCCATATTATTGATGATACCCACATGTTTTAAGTGCACACTTTGCGTCATATTCGTGCATTTTTTCCGGAACCAACCTATTAACAAGCATGCCGAAGCAAAGCGCCCGTCGTTGTCTTCGCCGTTGTTTTGGTTCTCTCAGTAAATCCTAGTAACGTAAATATTCTAATTGGACGAAATCAAGAGCCCGTGGGGCCTGCTCGTCCACGGACCTTCCGCAAGACCCGAAGGAGCAGACGGGCCGAGGGCCACGAGGGGGCCAGCACCACTAGGCGGCGCGCGCGGGGGGCCGCGCGGCCCCGTGGTGTGGGGCCCCCGTGCCGCCCTCTTGACCTACCCTTCCGCCTACAAATAGCCTCCGTGACGAAACCCCTGCATCGAGAGCCACAATACGGAAAACCCACATCATTCACACAATGACATAACCTTGTTATTAATAACATCCAATGTTCATGATTATGAAACTAATCATCCATTAATCAACAAGCTAGTTTAAGAGGCATACTAGGGACTTCTTGTTTGTCTACATATCACACATGTACTAATGTTTCGGTTAATACAATTCTAGCATGATATATAAACATTTATCATAAACATAAAGATATAAATAATAACCACTTTATTATTGCCTCTAGGGCATATCTCCTTCAGTCAGCTCTCCGACTCCGCCCTTCCGCCTACTTAAAGCCTCCGTCGCGAAACCCCTGATGCGAAAAAACCACGATACGGAAAACCTTCCAGAGACGCAGCCGCCGCCAATCCCATCTCGGGGGATTCTGGAGATCTCCTCCGGCACCCTGCCGGAGAGGGGATTCATCTCCCGGAGGACTCTACACCGCCATGGTCGCCTCCGGAGTGATGAGTGAGTAGTTCACCCTCGGACTATGGGTCCATAGCAGTAGCTAGATGGTTGTCTTCTCCTCATTGTGCTTCATTGTTGGGTCTTGTGAGCTGCCTAACATGATCAAGATCATCTATCTGTAATGCTATATTTTGTGTTTGTCGGGATCCGATGGATAGAGAATACCATGTTATGTTAATTATCAAGTTATTACCTATGTGTTGTTTATGATCTTGCATGCTCTCCGTTATTAGTAGAGGCTCGGCCAAGTTGAAGCTAGTAACTCCAAGAGGGAGTATTTATGCTCGATAGTGGGTTCATGCTTGCATTGATATCCGGGGAGTGACGAAATCCCTAAGGTTGTGTTGTGCTCGTTGCCACTAGGGATAAAACATTGATGCTATGTCCGAGGATGTAGTTATTGATTACATTACGCACCATACTTAATGCAATTGTCCGTTGCTTTGCAACTTAATACCGGAAGGGGTTCGGACGATAACCTCGAAGGTGGACTTTTTAGGCATAGATGCAGTTGGATGGCGGTCTATGTACTTTGTCGTAATGCCCAATTAAATCTCACTATATTTATCATGACATGTATGTGCATTGTTATGCCCTCTCTATTTGTCAATTGCCCGACCGTAATTTGTTCACCCAACATGCTTTTATCTTATGGGAGAGACACCTCTAGTGAACCGTGGACCCCGGTCCATTCTTTAATACTCGAAATACAAATCTGCCGCAATACTTGTTTTACTCGTTTTCTCTCGCAAACAATCATCTTCCACACAATACGGTTAATCCTTTGTTACAGCAAGCCGGTGAGATTGACAACCTCACTCGTTTCGTTGGGGCAAAGTACTTTCGTTGTGTTGTGCAGGTTCCACGTTGGCGCCGGAATCCCCGGTGTTGCGCCGCACTACATCCCGCCGCCATCAACCTTCAACATGCTTCTTGGCTCCTCCTCGGTTCGATAAACCTTGGTTTCTTTCCGAGGGAAAACTTGCTGCCGTGCGCATCATACCTTCCTCTTGGGGTTCCCAACGAACGTGTGAGTTACACGCCATCAAGCTCTTTTCTCGGCGCCGTTGCCGGGGAACGAAGAAAAGCTACACCACAAAGATTTCTAACTCCCACGTCAACTACACGCCAAGCATCTTTTTCCGGCGCCGTTGCCGGGAGATCAAGACACGCTCGCAAGGGGAGTCTCCACTTCTCAATCTCTTTACTTTGTTTTTGTCTTGCTTTATTTTATTTACTACTTTGTTTGCTGCACTTATATCAAAACACAAAAAAATTAGTTGCTAGCTTTACTTTATTTACTGTCTTGTTTTCTATATCAAAAACACAAAAAAAAATTAGTTACTTGCATTTATTTTATCTAGTTTGCTTTATTTACTACTGCTAAAATGGCCACCCCTGAAAACACTAAGTTGTGTGACTTCACAACCAAAAATAATAATGATTTCCTATGCACACCTATTGCTCCACCTGCTACTACAGCAGAATTCTTTGAAATTAAACCTGCTTTACTCGAATCTTGTTATGCGAGAGCAATTTTCTCGGTGTTAGTTCCGATGATGTCGCTGCCCATCTCAATAATTTTGTTGAACTATGTGAAATTCAAAAGTATAAAGATGTAGATGGTGATATTATTAAATTGAAATTGTTTCCTTTCTCATTAAGAGGAAGAGCTAAAGATTGGTTGCTATCTCTCGCCTAAGAATAGTATTGATTCCTGGACTAAATGCAAGGATGCTTTTATTGGTAGATATTATCCCCCCTGCTAAAATTATATCTTTGAGGAGTAGCATAATGAATTTTAAACAATTGGATAATGAAGATGTTGCTCAAGCTTGGGAAAGAATGAAATCTCTGGTTAAAAATTTCCCAACCCATGGATCGACTACTTGGATGATCATCCAAACCTTCTATGCAGGACTAAATTTTTCTTCGCGGAATTTATTGGATTCAGCTGCTGGAGGTACCTTTATGTCCATCACTCTTGGTGAAGCAACAAAGCTTCTTGATAATATGATGATTAATTACTCTGAATGGCACATGGAAAGAGCTCCACAAGGTAAGAAGGTAAATTCTGTTGAAGAATCCTCTTCCTTGAATGATAAGATTGATGCTATTATGTCCATGCTTGTGAATGATAGGACTAATGTTGATCCTAATAATGTTCCATTAGCTTCATTGGTTGCTCAAGAAGAACATGTTGATGTAAACTTCATTAAAAATAATAATTTCAACAACAATGCTTACCGGAACAATTCTAGTAATAACTATAGGCCATATCCTTATAATAATGGTAACGGTTATGCTAATTCTTATGGGAATTCTTACAACAATAATAGGAATACACCCCCTGTACTTGAAGCTATTCTTAAAGAATTTATTAGTACACAAACTGCCTTTAACAAATCTGTTGAGGAAAAGCTCAATAAAATTGATATTCTTGCTTCTAGAGTTGATAGTCTTGCCTCTGATGTTGATCTTTTTAAATCGAAAGTTGTGCCTAATAGGGATATTGAAAATAAAATTGTTACTACAGCAAATTCCATCCAAGTTAGAATTAATGAGAATATAAGATTAATGGCTGAACTGCGTGCTAGGTGGGATAGAGAAGAAAATGAAAAACTAGCTAAAAAGAGTAATGTAGCTAAAGTTTGGACTATTACCACCACTAGCAATGCTAATGATTCACATGTTGCTGCACCTCCTACTATCAATGATAAAATAATTGGTGTTGGCAATGTTTCTACTCCTAGTGCAAAGCGCGCAAAATTACCCGAAACTCGCTAAAGCTCGCTGAAACTGCCTGTGATAAAACTGCTGAAATTTTTTCCAACCTTGGGGATGATAATACCATTGCTTTAAATTGTAATGATTTAGATTTTTATGATTGCCACATCTCTGAAGTTATAAAGTTCTTACAAAAACTTGCTAAGAGTCCCAATGCTAGCGCTATAAATTTGGCTTTCACAAAACATATTACAAATGCTCTCATAAAAGCTAGAGAAGAGAAACTAAAACTTGAAACTTCTATTCCTAGAAAGCTAGAGGATGGTTGGGAGCCCATCATTAAAATGAGAGTCAAAGATTTTGATTGTAATGCTTTATGTGATCTTGGTGCAAGTATTTCCGTTATGCCTAAGAAAGTCTATGATATGCTTGACTTGCCACCATTGAAAAACCGTTATCCGGATGTTAATCTCGCCGATAATGCTAAAAAGAAACCTTTGGGGAGAGTTGATAATGTTCATATTATGGTTAACAATAACCTTGTCCCCGTTGATTTTGTTGTCTTGGATATTGAATACAATGCATCTTGCCCCATTATATTGGGAAGACCTTTTCTTCGAATCGTTGGTGCTACTATTGATATGAAGGAAGGTAATATTAAATATCAATTTCCTCTCAAAAAAGGTATGGAACACTTCCCTAGAAAGAGAATGAAGTTACCTTATGATTCTATTATTAGAACAAATTATGATGTTGATGCTTCGTCTCTTGATGTTACTTGATACACACTTTCTGCGCCTAGCTGAAAGGCGTTAAAGAAAAGCGCTTATGGAAGACAACCCATGTTTTTACTACAGTATCTTTGTTTTATATTTGTGTCTTGGAAGTTGTTTACTACTGTAGCAACCTCTCCTTATCTTAGTTTTGAGTTTTGTTGTGCCAAGTAAAGTCTTTGATAGTAAAGTAAGTACTAGATTTGGATTACTTGCACGGTTTCAGATTTCTTTGCTGTCACGAATCTGGGTCTATCTCCCTGTAGGTAGCTCAGAAAATTAAGCCAATTTACGTGCATGATCCTCGGATATGTACGCAACTTTCATTCAATTTGGCCATTTTCATTTGAGCAAGTCTGGTGGCCTAATAAAATCCATCTTTACGGACTGTTCTGTTTTGACGGACTCGCCTTTTGTTTCGCATTGCCTCTTTTGCTATGTTGGATGAATTTCTTTGATCCATTAATGTCCAGTAGCTTTATGCAATGTCCAGAAGTGTTAAGAATGATTGTGTCACCTCTGAACATGTTAATTTTTATTATGCACTAACCCTCTAATGAGTTGTTTCGAGTTTGGTGTGGAGGAAGTTTTCAAGGATCAAGAGAGGAGTATGATGCAATATGATCAAGGAGAGTGAAAGCTCTAAGCTTGGGGATGCCCCGGTGGTTCACCCCTGCATATTATAAGAATACTCAAGCGTCTAAGCTTGGGGATGCCCAAGGCATCCCCTTCTTCATCGACAACATTATCGGGTTCCTCCCCTGAAACTATATTTTTATTCCGTCACATCTTATGCACTTTGCTTGGAGCGTCGGTTTGTTTTTGTTTTTTGTTTTGTTTGAATAAAATGGATCCTAGCATTCAATTTGTGGGAGAGAGACACGCTCCGCTGTAGCATATGGACAAGTATGTCCTTAGGCTCTACTCATAGTATTCATGGCGAAGTTTCTTCTTCGTTAATTGTTATATGGTTGGAATTGGAAAATACTACATGTAGTAATTCTAAAATGTCTTGGATAATTTGATACTTGGCAATTGTTGTGCTCATGTTTAAGCTCTTGCATCATATACTTTGCACCCATTAATGAAGAAACACTTAGAGCTTGCTAATTTGGTTTGCATATTTGGTTTCTCTAGAGTCTAGATAATATCTAGTATTGAGTTTTGAACAACAAGGAAGACGGTGTAGAGTCTTATAATGTTTACAATATGTCTTTTATGTGAGTTTTGCTGCACCGTTCATCCTTGTATTTGTTTCAAATAACCTTGCTAGCCTAAACCTTGTATCGAGAGGGAATACTTCTCATGCATCCAAAATCCTTGAGCCAACCACTATGCCATTTGTGTCCACCATACCTACCTACTACATGGTATTTATCCGCCATTCCAAAGTAAATTGCTTGAGTGCTACCTTTAAAATTCCATCATTCACCTTTACAATATATAGCTCATGGGACAAATAGCTTAAAAACTATCGTGGTATTGAATATGTACTTATGCACTTTATCTCTTATTAAGTTGCTTGTTGTGTGATAACCATGTTCACTGGGGACGCCATCAACTATTCTTTGTTGAATATCATGTGAGTTGCTATGCATGTCCGTCTTGTCTGAAGTAAGAGAGATCTACCACCTTAATGGTTGGAGCATGCATATTGTTAGAGAAGAACATTGGGCCGCTAACTAAAGCCATGATTCATGGTGGAAGTTTCAGTTTTGGACATATATCCTCAATCTCATGTGAGAATAATAATTGTTGTCACATGCTTATGCATTAAAGAGGAGTTCATTATCTGTTGTCCATGTTGTCCCGGTATGGATGTCTAAGTTGAGAATAATCAAAAGCGAGAAATCCAAAATGCGAGCTTTCTCCTTAGACCTTTGTACAGGCGGCATGGAGGTACCCCATTGTGACACTTGGTTAAAACATGTGCATTGCGATGATCCGGTAGTCCAAGCTAATTAGGACAAGGTGCGGGAACTATTAGTATACTATGCATGAGGCTTGCAACTTGTAAGATATAATTTTCATAACTCATATGCTTTATTACTACCGTTGACAAAATTGTTTCATGTTTTCAAAATAAAAGCTCTAGCACAAATATAGCAATCGATGCTTTCCTCTTTGAAGGACCATTCTCTTTACTTTTATGTTGAGTCAGTTCACCTATCTCTCTCTCCACCTCAAGAAGCAAACACTTGTGTGAACTGTGCATTGATTCCTACATACTTGCATATTGTACTTGTTATATTACTCTATGTTGACAATTATCCATGAGATATACATGTTATAAGTTGAAAGCAACCGCTGAAACTTAATCTTCCTTCGTGTTGCTTCAATGCCTTTACTTTGATTTATTGCTTTCTGAGTTAACTCTTATGCAAGACTTATTGATGCTTGTCTTGAAGTACTATTCATGAAAAGTCTTTTCTTTATGATTCACTTGTTTACTCATGTCATTACAATTGTTCTGATCGCTGCATTCATTACATATGTTTACAAATAGTATGATCAAGGTTATGATGGCATGTCACTTCAGAAATTATCTTTGTTATCGTTTTACTCGCTCGGGACGAGCGAGAACTAAGCTTGGGGATGCTGATACGTCTCCGACGTATCGATAATTTCTTATGTTCCATGCCATATTATTGATGATACCTACATGTTTTATGCACACTTTATGTCATATTCGTGCATTTTCTGGAACTAACCTATTAACAAGATGCCGAAGTGCCAGTTGTTGTTTTCTGCTGTTTTTGGTTTCACAAATCCTAGTAACGAAATATTCTCGGAATTGGACGAAATCAAGTCCCAGGGTCCTATTTTGCCACGAACCTTCCAGAAGACCGAAGAGCATACGAAGTGGGGCCACGAGGGGCCACCACCACAAGGCGGCGCGGCCAAGGAGGGGCCCGCGCCGCCCTGTGGCGTGGGGCCCTCGTCAGCCCTCCGACTCCGCCCTTCTGCCTACTTAAAGCCTCCGTCGCGAAACCCCTGATGCGAAAAAACCACGATACGGAAAACCTTCCAGAGACGCAGCCGCCGCCAATCCCATCTCGGGGGATTCTGGAGATCTCCTCCGGCACCCTACCGGAGAGGGGATTCATCTCCCGGAGGACTCTACACCGCCATGGTCGCCTCCGGAGTGATGAGTGAGTAGTTCACCCCTGGACTATGGGTCCATAGCAGTAGCTAGATGGTTGTGTTCTCCTCATTGTGCTTCATTGTTGGATCTTGTGAGCTGCCTAACATGATCAAGATCATCTATCTGTAATGCTATATGTTGTGTTTGTCGGGATCCGATGGATAGAGAATACCATGTTATGTTAATTATCAAGTTATTACCTATGTGTTGTTTATGATCTTGCATGCTCTCCGTTATTAGTAGAGGCTCTGGCCAAGTTGAAGCTAGTAACTCCAAGAGGGAGTATTTATGCTCGATAGTGGGTTCATGCTTGCATTGATATCTGGGGGAGTGACAGAAACCCCTAAGGTTGTGTTGTGCTGTTGCCACAAGGGATAAAACATTGATGCTATGTCCGAGGATGTAGTTATTGATTACATTACGCACCATACTTAATGCAATTGTCTGTTGCTTTGCAACTTAATACTGGAATGGGTTCGGACGATAACCTGAAGGTGGACTTTTTCGTCCAATTCCGAGAATATTTCCTTACTAGGATTTATGAAACCAAAAACAGCAGAAAACAGGAACTGGCACTTCGGCATCTCGTCAATAGGTTAGTTCCGGAAAATGCATAAATATGACATATAATGTGTATAAAACATGTAGATATCATCAATAATGTGGCATGGAACATAAGAAATTATCGATACGTCGGAGACGTATCACGATGCTTGCGTTCAGCTGAATCATTTTCCGGATGAGCATGAGGATAAGATTCATGATGCTGAATGCCATTTTTTTGAAAGAATGAGTTAAGATGCTCATATTCTCCACCCCAATCAGATTGTATGCAAAGGTTTTTTCTATCAAATTTATGTTCAACAAGTTGCTGAAAATTATGAAATACTTGGAAGACATCTATTTTTTCTTGAGGAGATAAATCCATGAAATTTTACTAAAATCATCAATGAAGCTTACATAGTATGTGTTTCTTCCTACTGAGCTAGGTGCAGGTCCTCATACATCGGAGAACACAAGTTGCAAAGGATAAGTAGACACACTAGTAGACTTTGCATAGGGAAGTTAATGGCTTTTGGATCTTTGACAATAGTCACCACCCGACTCGACACTAGCGTTATTTGAATAAGGAAGTTCATAATTGCTAAGAACTTGTTCTACTATTCGGAATGAAGGATGTCCTAAGCGACTATGCCATCTTGAAGCTAAAGGCTTAGTGGCACTAGAGACTTGTTTATTCTTGATTGGCGATGAAGAAATCAACGGGTAGAGACCACGTACGCATCTAAGTTTAATAAGTACTTTCTTCGTTGCGTGATCCTTGACATAAAAATACCATAGGTTAAATTCAATGAAGACATGGTTATCTCTAGTAAAGCGATGAGCGGAAACACGATTTTTTGTGGCATGTGGAAAACATGGAGAACATTTTTAGGATGCAAGGATTTAGAGTGAGTATAAACAATTGCATGACCAACATGACTAATGATCATACCTTGTCCATTCGCCGCATGGATCTTCTCGCGTCCGGTGTACTTCTCCTTCATGGTGAGCTTGTTGAGCTCCCCTGTGATGTGGTCGGTGGCACCGGTATCACCATACCGGTTGGTGTCCACTCTATAGGACACACCATTGCCGCCATTTTCCTCCTCTTCTTCATCATCTTTGGAGTAGCGGTGCCAGCATTTCCATGCTTCGTATCCTTGTTTGCCACAGATTTGGCATGTGACGAGGTTGCGGTCCTTGCCGCTCCTACCTCCTACACGGCATGCACTGCCGCCGCTGTCGCGACGACCGTGACAACGGTTGTTGTTGCCATTGCCGCGGCCTCCCCTGCTTCCACAATAATGTCCAAGTCCACGCGGTCCACCGCGTCCGCGCTAGGTTGAGTTGACGGAGGCACCGCTGCTGATGCTGCCATCGGTGAGGAGCTCGATGTGGCTGTCGTAGGCGCAGACTTGGGCGCACAGATCGCTCACGGTGAGATCATCCCCACAGTTGATGTCGGTGACAAAGAAGAGGGGGTTTTAGGTGTCGTCCATGCCTGCGAGAAGGTACTCAACGAGCTCCTCCTCGTCAATCGGTTGCCTGCTACGGCGAGCTCGTCGGCGAGGCCCTTCATCTTGGTGAAGAAGGTCGTTGTCTTGATGTTCTCCTCCCTAGTCTTGGTGAGGGTGACGTGGAGGTTGGAAACCCGCGTCCTGGACTGGGAGGCAAACATGACCTTGATTGCCCCCCAGACCTCTGCCACTGTGTCCATCCCCATGACGTAGACGATGATGTCTGTCGTGAGGGAACCGAGCAGGAAGGTGAGAACCTGCTGGTCCGTGGCCACCCATGCGTCGTAGGCAGGGTTGGGCTCCTTGGAGGGCTTACCGTCCTTGTCGGCGATGATGTATTCCATTTGCGGCTCCGTCTTGCTGTCGAGGAAGCTCATGGGACGGGCGCCACAGATTGGGGGCAGAATCTGGGACTACCATAGGAGATGGTTTGATCTCGTTAGCTTCTCGCTCACATTGATATCGGCTAAGGGGTTTGACATGGTGGCAAGAGATGATTTGACGAAGCACATAGATGTGTTTAGGAAGTTTTCTATGATACCATATGATCGCTAGGGTTGATTGTGGAACGATGGGGACTTCCATCGGTTGTGTGTTGATTATATAGGCCAACAACAACCGTGACAAGATACAAGGAAGGTTAAAATAGATGGAGAGATAAGAGGGATCAATCATGATCTTATAGAACGATCAGGTCGTGTACAACAAGGAAACAACTCTCTTATCTCTATATGTTAACGTGACAAGCTATTGTCACTAACATGGAGAACATAAGTGATGAGGTACAATGTGCTACATTGCATCTTTAGACATAGCCTATGCCAAGTTCTTGCAACATAATATCCAGCGGTCAGCGCGGTTATTTTCTTTATGCTAACATAATTTGCCACACTTAATTGTTTCAACTTATTGATGGAAGGAACATATGTCCAAGACATGTTGATGTTGTTGAGATATGTAAGGTGCTTATGCGATATCCTTTATTCTACTCGGAATTTCTTATAGTAAATGGAGTCTTGGACATTTCATACATTTGCATGGCCACTGATACATCAAATAACAGTATAATGGAACCACCTAGGCCTAACCACAACGATTTGGCGCTCTCATCCATTCGATCGGATCTTCGACGATGCAGATTTTCCTGCTCTGTTGCGGAGCATTGTTGGCAATGTTTACCACGTACTAACACCCATCACAGCCTGCTTACCCTTAAAGGGATGCTAGTCCTTAGAAATTCCTGCACAATCTCTCATTCACCAGGCCTCGTGGTGTGCTCTATCAGCTTTTGCGCCCTAGTTGAAAATTCACTTTCATGCGGCATCCATCCTCATGACGATTCAATTGATAACCAACTTGACACAACGACGAAACCCTATCATTGGCTTCTCCTGCCCCTTGCCTCTTTTATGGCGTCGCTTGTCCACATACCTCCTTTTTTTTTATTTCTGATGCCATCAAGTCTATCTGGATGCGGCTCACGGCCTCTTCCCATCTTCATGTGGGAAGAAGGGATGCCGCCACCAAGGTATCGTATGTTGGTGTGCCATCTGACGTGGGGGTACCACGATAATGCCCAGGATTATGGACCAGGGGTTTAGGGAAGAGGATGCGTTGGTGGATCTATCGGTGTACAAACAAAACAACACTCGGGACATGATTTATCCAGCTTCAGGCCCCCTGAAGGAAAACGGCACGTGTTGCTTGTATGCTCTTGATTGATGATAGTTAGGGTTACAAGGCTGCCGTGATGGCTATGGTGTGCTCTAGATTAGGTGTTTTGGAATCGTCCTTCCCGTCGATCCCTCCTGGTCCTTATATAGGAGGCTAGGTCTCAGGACTCCTGGTCGGTTATATGTTCGACTATCCCTGTATGGGCTTGTCCTTGTGTTGCACGCCAAGTTTCTAGGCTTCAATTGCTTGTTGTGTCATGGGCTTCATGGGCCTTCCGTTGGACCGCACCATGGTATGTTAATGGTGGGTACCCGATAAGGTATGCCCATGTCAGTAACCCCCGAGTGTCTAGGGCAGTCAAAATTCCAATCAATGTCTACCAATACATAAGGTGTCACAACCAACATGGGTGAACATCAGGTAAGACTATGAATTCACAGTCGACATTCCAGTCGGGTGAAGCCATCGATCTGGAAGTACATCAGACCTACAGAATGTACAAGGATGTCGCCTAGAGGGGGGGGGGGAATAGACGGGTTATAAAACTTCTACTTGAGGGCTTAACAAGACAAAATAAAACTATGGTTTACTTGCTAAGCACAAAGCCTACAAACTAGGGTTTGCCTATGTGCACCAACAACCTATGCTAAGCATGATAAGAAACAAGGTGATACCAAACTAGACATAGAACATCAAGCATGAAGGCTATCACAATGTAAAGCGCATAAGTAAAGGAGCTCGGGTTGAGAAGTAACCGGTGCACGAGGAGACGATGATGTATCCCGAAGTTCACACCCTTGCGGGTGCTACTCTCCGTTGGAGCGGTGTGGAGGCACAAGGCACTCCATTGAACCGCTAGTGATGGGGGTATGCCCATAGGGGGTGGGTCGCCAGTCCCACTCGCCATGAGGATGAAGGCCCAGGGAGGATCGCCAGTCGCCCAACCGACTGGGCCCGAAGGCGACTGGGCCGAAGTCCTAAGGAGAAGATCTGCTCGGTTTGAGATAGTGATTGCTTGAAGAAGGGTGCGGTATCCCGGATTTGTAGTAACTGATACGATTCGGTGTTATCTCTTTGTAACCCTAGGCCGGGGGTGGAAATATAAACCCCCGAGCTAAACCCTAGAAGGACACATCATCCGAGATCCAATCTCCCCTTTGTAAGCTCTTGGCTCTACGCCAACCGAGCCCCCCATTGTAATTCTCCACCGAGCAATAAGATCTAGCAGGACGTAGGCCTTTTACTCTCCGGAGGGGCTGAACCTGGGTAAAACCTTGCGTCCCTTGCACCTCGACCCGTAGATGGCAATGTTCCCTTCCCCTCGCATCAACGAAGTGCTACCCCCTATAGCATCTGCCGTGGTTACATCCACGACAGTGGCGCCCACCGTGGGGCATGGGACATCAAGCCTCCGAGCTACGGCGAGGCCCTACTCGCCGGTGCAGCGGCCGGTCGCTTCTGGCAGGATGATCGCCACCGGCAATTTCTTCCACATCCAGCCAAGCACTTACCGGCCTGCCTCGTCACCTCTCAAACATGCATGGATGGTGCCGATCGGCTCCATCAACCTCTTCGTCGGGCTCGCCGGCGTCAGCGACCCCACCGAGCCCCGCCCTAGTCGATCGCACGACCCCTTCGCACCAGGGCAGCTCCTCACAGCCACTCGCCCAGTTACCGGCGAGGCATACGCGGAGGCCGAGTCGGCCCTGGAGGACGACGCCGACTCGGCAGCCGTGGCGCCGATCGCCGACTCCATCGTCACCTCGACAGCCGCCGACTCCGTCGACACCGTTCCAGCCATCGACTCCGTTATCGCCACGATCGACGCTGACTTCACCGACATCATCGCCATAACGTCGGTCGCTGGGTCCACCGCGACGTCCCCGACTGCCTGCTCTATCGCCACAGCGTCGTTCAAAGACTCCATCTCCCTGGTCTCTCACCCCAGCGACTTCGAGGGGGGCTTCGAGGAAGACTCCATCCTCTCCCTCTTCGGCAGCGACTCCGACTCGGACCTCGTTGAGGGCCCACGATATCGTTACCCGACCGCAGTCTTCATCGCAGGAGCCGAGGAGCCCCCAGTTGACGCCTTCACCACCCCGCTCCCTGCAACCGCCACCGCAATGGAGATCGAGGCACACCGGGCGGCCCTCGAAGAACAGAGGAAAAAGGAGCTCGCCGAACGGCAGAAATTTCGCCTCGAGCAAGACGGAGCGAGAGCTGTATCCCACTTTCGCCAGCAGCGCAATCGTCTGCGCATGGAGCGTGTTCGCGCGAACGACTTCCCCAGTGCGCGCCTTAACTTCGACGATCCAGATGGAGAAATTCGGGTCGCTCGAGTCCAGAACCCCGACATCCCGGAAGGAAGTCGGGCTGCCGCCGACAGAGCGGCACATGGAGCACCGCCACCGCCACCACCACCGCCACCACCTGAAGTCCCTCGGGCAGAAGTCGACGCCAACGGCCTACCATTGCACTCGTCTCCAGCTGACAACGTAGCGGCCGCCCAGGCCGTCCTTGCAAGGCTCCCCGAAACGGGAGACGGCGCGATCCTCGTCCAGCATGCCAAAGCCCTGGTCGCCAAGGCACTGGAGCAACAGCACGCCGCAGCTGATTCGCAAGGGCGACTCTATTCGCGCACGTCCGCCAGTCGCGCGGCATCGTCGGGCGCGGCAAATCGTGCACTCGTCAACGCCAACAACGGTCCGCCGCCAGCCCCGCGCGCGGCCCACTCGACCAACAACCGAATCGAGCCACGCCCCGCACGGGCGATGGTCGCCGCCAACGGACAGCCCGTCGACGCGCGAACTCACATCGTCAACGACCAAGAATGGCGGGTGCGAAACCGGCTGAACGACCGCTACGCCGATGAAGCCCCGCGCCAGAGCGCGTTCACTCGGGTCGGCCCCGCCTGCTTCGGGCCAATGATCAGAGGCGAGTCGTACCCTGTTGGGTTCAAGGGACCCCGTGATATCGAGAAGTATGACACACACATCGACCCCACAGTCTGGATCGATTCGTACGCCATGGCAATGGGGATCCAAGGCCACTCCGAGCTGCTCGCGGCACGCTACCTGCCTCTCATGATGGACGGTGTCAATCGCCACAGGTTCAACACCCTCACCGCCAACAAGCATCGATTCGTGGGAGGAAGCCCGCGCAGCATTCATCCAACATTTCGCCGGCGCGTACACCCGTGCGACAACCATAGAGGACCCGGATCGCCGTGTCCGGGGCCCGCGCGAGTCGACTCGCCGGTGGGTGCAGCGCGGCGAGACATGTGGACGACCTCCGGCGGCATCGGCACGGACACGGCAATCTATCGCTTCGAAGGTGCTGCCGGTACGAACCACTAAGTGCCAAGCTCCGTCGACTCAGCAGAGACAACATCTCAATCTCCGAGCTCTTCGACATTGCCCTGCGCTATGCTGACGAAGACCCTACAGTCGACTCGGACGACGAGTACGGCCAGCGACGTGATGGCGTGTATTTCACACGTTCGTTGGGCAACCCCAAGAGGAAGGTATGATGAGCACAGCAGCAAGTTTTCCCTCAGAAAGAAACCAAGGTTTATCGAACCAGGAGGAGCCAAGAAGCACGTTGAAGGTTGATGGCGGCGGGATGTAGTGCGGCGCAACACCGGAGATTCCGGCGCCAACGTGGAACCCGCACAACACAACCAAAGTACTTTGCCCCAACGAAACAGAGTGAGGTTGTCAATCTCACCGGCTTGCTGTAACAAAGGATTAACCGTATTGTGTGGAAGATGATTGTTTGTAGAGAAAACAGTAAAAACAAGTATTGCGAGCAGATTTGTATTTCGAGTAAAGAGAATTGGACCGGGGTCCACGAGTTCACTAGAGGTGTCTCTCCCATAAGACGAATAGCATGTTGGGTGAACAAATTACGGTTGGGCAATTGACAAATAAAGAGAGCATGACAATGCACATACATATCATGATGAGTATAGTGAGATTTAATTGGGCATTACGACAAAGTACATAGACCGCCATCCAACCGCATCTATGCCTAAAAAGTCCACCTTCGAGTTATCATCCGAACCCCCTCCGGTATTAAGTTGCAAAGCAACAGACAATTGCATTAAGTATGGTGCGTAATGTAATCAACAACTACATCCTTAGACATAGCATCAATGTTTTATCCCTAGTGGCAACAAGCACAACACAACCTTAGAACTTTTCGTCACTCGTCCCGGTGTCAATGCGGGCATGAACCCACTATCGAGCATAAGTACTCCCTCTTGGAGTTAAAAGCATCTACTTGGCCGGAGCATCTACTAGTAACGGAGAGCATGCAAGATCATAAACAACACATAAGCATAACTTTGATAATCAACATAACAAGTATTCTCTATTCATCGGATCCCAACAAACGCAACATATAGAATTACATATAGATGATCTTGATCATGATAGGCAGCTCACAAGATCCGACAATGATAGCACAATGGGGAGAAGACAACCATCTAGCTACTGCTATGGACCCATAGTCCAGGGGTAGACTACTCACTCATCACTCCGGAGGCGACCATGGCGGTGTAGAGTCCTCCGGGAGATGATTCCCCTCTCCGGCAGGGTGCCGGAGGCGATCTCCGAGGATCCCCCGAGATGGGATCGGCGGTGACGGCGTCTCCGGAAGGTTTTCCGTATCGTGGCTCTCGGTATCGGAAGTTTCGTCACGGAGGCTTTAAGTAGGCGGAAGGGCAAGTCGAGAGGGGGCACAGGGGCCCCAGATGACAGGGCGGCGCGGCCAAGGGGGGCCGCGCCGCCCTAGGGTTTGGCTCCCCTGTGGCCCCACTTCGTTTCGTCTTCGGACTTCTGGAAGCTTCGTGAGAAAATAGGCCCCTGGGCTTTTATTTCGTCCAATTCCGAGAATATTTCTTTACTAGGATTTCTGAAACCAAAAACAGCGAGAACAAAGAATCGGCACTTCGGCATCTTGTTAATAGGTTAGTTCCGGAAAATGCACGAATATGACATAAAGTGTGCATAAAACATGTAGATAACATCAATAATGTGGCATGGAACACAAGAAATTATCGATACGTTGGAGACGTATCAGCATCCCCAAGCTTAGTTCTCGCTCGTCCCGAGCAGGTAAAACGATAACAAAGATAATTTCTGGAGTGACATGCCATCATAATCTTGATCATACTATTTGTAAAGCATATGTAGAGAATGCAGCGATCAAAACAATGTGTATGACATGAGTAAACAAGTGAATCATAAAGCAAAGACTTTTCATGAATAGTACTTCAAGACAAGCATCAATAAGTTTTGCATAAGAGTTAACTCATAAAGCAACAATTCAAAGTAAAGGTATTGAAGCAACACAAAAGAAGATTAAGTTTCAGCGGTTGCTTTCAACTTGTAACATGTATATCTCATGGATATTGTCAACATAGAGTAATATAATAAGTGCAATAAGCAAGTGTGTAGGAATCAATGCACAGTTCACACAAGTGTTTGCTTCTTGAGGTGGAGAGAAATAGGTGAACTGACTCAACATTGAAAGTAAAAGAATGGTCCTCATAGAGGAAAAGCATCGATTGCTATATTTGTGCTAGAGCTTTGATTTTGAAAACATGAAACAATTTTGTCAACGGTAGTAATAAAGCATATTCATCATGTAAATTATATCTTATAAGTTGCAAGCCTCATGCATAGTGTACTAATAGTGCCCGCACCTTGTCCTAATTAGCTTGGACTACCTGGATTATCACCGCAATACATATGCTTTAACCAAGTTTCACAAAGGGGTACCTCTATGCCGCATGTACAAAGGTCTAAGGAGAAAGCTCGCATTTGGATTTCTCGCTTTTGATTATTCTCAACTTAGACATCCATACCGGGACAACATAGACAACAGATAATGGACTCCTCTTTTAATGCTTTAAGCATTTGACAACAATTAATTCTTTTCTCATTAGAGATTTGAGGATATTTGTCCAAAACTGAAACTTCCACCATGAATCATGGCTTTAGTTAGCGGCCCAATGTTCTTCTCTCACAATATGCATGCTCAAACCATTCAACTCAGTGTAGATCGCCCTTACTTCGGACAAGACGAACATGCATAGCAACTCACATGAAATTCAACAATGAGTTGATGGCGTTCCCCGATAAACATGGTTATCGCACAACAAGCAACTTAATAAGAGATAAAGTGCATAATTACATATTCAATACCACAATAGTTTTTAAGCTATTTGTCCCATGAGCTATATATTGCAAAGGTGAATGGTGGAATTTTAAAGGTAGCACTCAAGCAATTTACTTTGGAATGGCGGGAAAATACCATGTAGTATAGGTAGGTATGGTGGACACAAATGGCATAGTGGTTGGCTCAAGTATTTTGGATGCATGAGAAGTATTCCCTCTCGATACAAGGTTTAGGCTAGCAAGGCTTATTTGAAACAAACACAAGGATGAACTGGTGCAGCAAAACTCACATAAAAGACATATTGAAAACATTATAAGACTCTACACCGTCTTCCTTGTTGTTCAAACTCAAAACTAGAAATTATCTAGACCTTAGAGAAACCAAATATGCAAACCAAATTTTAGCATGCTCTATGTATTTCTTCATTAATGGGTGCAAAGCATATGATGCAAGAGCTTAAACATGAGCACAACAATTGCCAAGTATCACATTACCCAAGACATTTATAGCAATTACTACATGTATCATTTTCCAATTCCAACCATATAACAATTTAACGAAGGAGAAACTTCGCCATGAATACTATGAGTAGAAACCAAGGACATATTTGTCCATATGCTACAGCGGAGCGTGTATCTCTCCCATAAAGTGAATGCTAGGATCCATTTTATTCAAACAAAACAAAAACAAAAACAAACCGACGCTCCAAGAAAAAGCACATAAGATGTGGCCGAATAAAAATATAGTTTCGGGGAGGAACCCGATAATTTGTCGATGAAGAAGGGGATGCCTTGGGCATCCCCAAGCTTAGACGCTTGAGTCTTCTTGATATATGCAGGGGTGAACCACCGGGTGCATCCCCAAGCTTAGAGCTTTCACTCTCCTTGATCATGTTGCATCATACTCCTCTCTTGATCCTTGAAAACTTCCTCCACACCAAACTCGAAACAACTCATTAGAGGGTTAGTGCACAATATAAATTGACATATTCAGAGGTGACACAATCATTCTTAACACTTCCGGACATTGCATAATGCTACTTGGACATTAATGGATCAAAGAAATTCATCCAACATAGCGAAAGAGGCAATGCGAAATAAAAGGCAGAATCTGTCAAAACAGAACAGTTCGTATTGACGAATTTTAAAATGGCACCAGACTTGCTCAAACGAAAATGCTCAAATTAAATGAAAGTTGCGTACATATCTGAGGATCATGCTCGCAAATTGGCGTAATTTTCTGAGCTACCTACAGGGAGATAGACCCAGATTCGTGACAGCAAAGAAATCTGGAACTGCGCAGTAATCCAAATCTAGTACTTACTTTTCTATCAACGGCTTAACTTGGCACAACAAAACTCAAAACTAAGATAAGGAGAGGTTGCTACAGTAGTAAACAACTTCCAAGACACAAAATAAAAACAAAGTACTGTAGGTAAAAACATGGGTTGTCTCCCATAAGCGCTTTTCTTTAACGCCTTTCGGCTAGCACTCGGTGGAAAAACGAAGCTTCGGGAAGCCCCATAAGTCGCGAAGGTAAAGGAACCGCGACTAATGGGGTCTTTAGTCGCGGTTCGTGTGGTGAACCGCGACCAAAGGCCCGGGCCCGGGCGCACGGTGGCCAGCTGGTGCACGTGGGGGCTTTAGTCCCGGTTGGCCGGGCCAACCGCGACTAAAGGTGCCCGAAGGCTTTAGTCGCGGTTGGCCGGGCCAACCGCGACTAAAGCCCCTCCCCTATATATACCCATCCAGCATGACCAACACTTAGCCATTTGGTGCCATTCTCTTCACAAGCTTCACAAGTGGGTGTTAGGTTTGCTTTTGGTTCCTCTTATGCACATAAGGTGTTTGATGAAATGCCCCAAGAGCATGAAACAAACATGATATGAAGTGTTGGAGCCACACTTGAGCTTTCTCATTTATTTTTTCCTCCTCGATCGCGGTTAGCAACTTGAACCTTGATGTGTCGTTGATAAAATATGCATGTGTGTGTAGTTCATTGTTTAATTTATATTGTTTGTAGCTAGTTAGTTTAACAAATGCATGATGGTTAATTATATATTTTATATTATAATAATGCAGATGAATCGGCAATGGATGTACGGTAACCGACTCTCCGGCGAGTTCGATACGGGTTTGAAAGATTTCCTCGTAGTGGCTAATGCGAACAAGCAGGGGGGGGTTTGTTATCTGTCCATGTGTTAAGTGTAAGAATCAGAAGGGTTACTCTTCCTCAAGAGATGTTCACATGCACCTGCTTCGGCACGGTTTCATGCCAAGCTATAATTGTTGGACCAAGCATGGAGAAAGAGGGGTTATAATGGAAGAAGATGAAGAAGGGGATGATTTCATCGATGAAAGCTATCTTTCTCATTTCGGTGATACTTTCATGGAGGATGTCTGAAGGTGAAGGGGAAGGTGAAGGGGAAGGTGAAGAAGAGGATCCCGTTGATGATCTTGGTCGGACCATTGCTGATGCACGGAGACGCTGCGAAACTGAAAAGGAGAGGGAGAATTTGGATCGCATGTTAGAGGATCACGGGAAGGCGCCGTACCCCGGATGCGATGATGGTCTCAAAAAGCTGGGCTGCACACTCGGATTTGCTGAGATGGAAGGCACAGGCAGGTGTAGCTGACTCGGCATTTGAAAACTTGCTGAAAATGTTGAAGAATATGTTTCCAAAGAATAACGAGTTGCCCGCCACTACGTACGAAGCAAAGAAGGTTGTCCGCCCTCTAGGTTTAGAGGTTCCGAAGATACATGCATGCATCAACGATCGCATCCTCTACCGCGGTGAATACGAGAATTTGAATGAATGCCCGGTATGCACCGCATTGCGTTATAAGATCGGAGGCGATGACCCTGGTGACGATGTTGAGGGCCGGAAACCCGGGAAGAGGGTTCCCGCCAAGGTGATGTGGTATGCTCCTATAATACCACGGTTGAAACGTCCGTTCGGGAACAAAGAGCAATGCCAAGTTGTTGCGATGGCACAAAGAGGACCGTAAGTCGGACGGGGAGTTGAGACACCCCGCAGATGGAACGCAATGGAGAAAGATCGACAGAGAGTTCAAAGATTTTGCAGTCGACGCAAGGAACATAAGATTTGGTCTAAGTACGGATGGCATGAATCCTTTTGGCGAGCAGAGCTCCAGCCATAGCACCTGGCCCGTGACTCTATGCATCTACAACCTTCCTCCTTGGTTGTGCATGAAGCGGAAGTTCATTATGATGCCAATGCTCATCCAAGGTCCGAAGCAACCCGGCAACGACATCGATGTGTACCTAAGGCCATTAGTTGATGAGCTTTTACAGCTGTGGGGCAGACCTAGTGTCCGTGTGTGGGATGAGCACAAAGAAGAGGAATTTGACCTACGAGCGTTGCTTTTCGTAACCATCAACGATTGGCCTGCTCTTAGTAACCTTTCGGGACTGGTCAAATAAGGGATACAATGCATGCACACACTGCTTACATGAGACCGAAAGTGTACATTTGCCAAATTGTAAGAAGAACGTGTACCTTGGGCATCGTCGATTTCTTCCGAAAGGTCATCCAAGTAAGAAAGAAAGGCAAGCATTACAACGACAAGGCAGATCACCGGCCGAAGCCTGCGGAACACACCGGTGCTGAGGTATTTGATATGGTCAAGGATTTGAAAGTCATCTTTGGAAAGGGTCCTGGCGGACAATCAGTTCCGAAGGGAGCTGACGGGCACGTAGCCATGTGGAAGAAGAAATCTATATTCGGGAGCTAGAATATTGGAAAGTCCTAGAAGTCCGCTCCGCAATCGACGTGATGCACGTTACGAAGAATATTTGCGTGAACATCCTAAGCTTCTTGGGCGTGTATGGGAAGTCAAATGATACAAAGGAAGCACGGCGAGACCAGACAAAGTTTGAAAGACCCCGATGACCTGCATCCGGAACGGTTTCAAGGTCGTGCCGCCTACGCTCCGACCAAAGAAGAGAAGGTCATCTTTTTTGAATGCTCGAGCAAGTATGAAGGTCCCGTCAGGATTCTAGTCCAATATAAAGGGAATAATAAACATGGCGGAGAAAAAGTTCCAAAACCCGAAGTCTCACGACCGCCACGTGATTATGACGCAATTGCTTCCGATTGCTTTGAGGGGGCTCCTGCCGGAAAATGTTCGAGTAGCCATTGTGAAGCTATGTGCATTCCTCAATGCAATCTCTCGGAAGGTAATCAATCCGAAGTTCTACCACGGTTACGGAACGATGTGATCCAATGTCTTGTCGGTTTCGAGTTGGTGTTCCCGCTATCCTTCTTCAATTTTATGACGCACCTCCTGGTTCACCTAGTCGATGAGATTTCCATTCTCGGTCCCGTATTTCTACACAATATGTTCCCCTTCGAGAGGTTCATGGGAGTATTAAAGAAATATGTTCATAACCGTGCTAGGCCGGAAGGAAGCATCGCCAAGGGCTATGGAAATGAGGAGGTAATTGAGTTTTGTGTTGACTTTGTTCCCGACCTTAAGCCGATTGGTCTTCCTCAATCGCAGCACGAGGGGAGACTAAGTGGAAAAGGCACGATCGGAAGGAAATCAATGATATGTATGGACGGCCATTCTCTCGACCGAAGCACACCACACGGCTTCCGACCAATTCCAGCTTGGTGGCTCCGTACTTTGAGAAACACAAGAATATTTTACGCTCGGACAACCCCGGGAAGCTCGAATCCTGGATTAGGAAGGCCCACATGGAGACTTTCGGCGGTTGGTTGAGAAAACATTTAATGAGTGACAATAAGGTTGTAGATCAGCTCGTACATGTTGGCCAAGACACCATCTTCGACTATAACGACTTTCCAAGGGTACGAGATAAATGGGAATACATTTTACACGATCGCCCAAGATAAAAAGAGCACCAACCAAAACAGTGGTGTCCGCTTTGATGCAGCAACCGAGAATGGGCAAAAGGTCACATATTATGGTTACATAGAGGAGATATGGGAACTTGACTATGGACCCTCCTTTAGGGTCCCTTTGTTCCGGTGCAAATGGTTCAAGCTAACAGGAGGTGGGGTAAAGGTGGACCAGCAATACGGAATGACAATGGTGGATTTCAACAATCTTGGTTACCTTGACGAACCATTCGTCCTAGCGAAAGATGTCGCTCGGGTTTTCTATGTGAAGGACATGAGTAGCAAACCGAGGAAACGGAAAGATAAGAAAACGATCAGTACATCATGCGATGATCCAAAGCGCCACATTGTTCTTTCAGGGAAAAGAAACATCGTGGGAGTGGAGGACAAGACAGACATGTCAGAAGATTATAATATGTTTGCTGAAATTCCGCCCTTCAAAGTGAACACCGACCCAAGCATTAAGTTAAATGATGAGGATGCTCCATGGATACGGCACAATCGTAAGCAATAACAGGGACACAAGGGAAGAAATGATGTGTAATAATTATTGTACCAAACTTTGTTGAATGAATCATGTGAATTATATTACCCGTGATGTGTTTGGTGTCCATTTTCGAATGATTCATGTCAATTGACTCGAGATAGCACTGATGATACATGAAATTTGGAGTGACTAAGTCATACTCCTGCATACAGGAAATTTGGAGTGACTAAGTCATACTCCTGCATACATGAAATTTGGAGTGATTTAGTCATACTCCTGCCTAGGCGTATAATATGCATACTCGTAGTCTTCATAGCCGCCGCCGTTGTACTGGTAGTCGTCGCCTTCTAAGTTGCCGGCGTCGTCGTCGCTGCTGCTGTCGTCGCTATCGTCGGGCGGCGCTCGTGGCTCGAACTGAGGGTAGCGCAGGCGGGGGATATCGCCGGCCGTGATGTAGTCCATGACGCTCTGCAGAGTCCGGCCGTACCACCATAGCCGACGGCCGGCCTCGTGGAAGTTTCCAGGAGGCAGACCGTCCTCCTCATACCTGGCGAGTGCCCTCTCACGCCGATTGATGAAGAAGGCGTCCCAAGTATGCTGGTTATCGGGATGCCTGCGGGGATTCATCCGCTGCTCCGGCGTGAGGTCGAGGTAGTAGTGGTTCGTGATGGCCGCCCGGCGCGCAGTACCCTGAGGGACGGGAGGGACCGGCACGCCGCCAGCGCTTAGGCTCCAGCCGGCAGGGACGCGGTAGCCCGGAGGGCAAGGGTAGTTCGAGGCGCAAAGCTCCTCCACCCGCCGGTAGGTTAGAGTGGGTGCGGTGGAAGCCATGAGTGATGAGAGATTGTAGAGATGTGATAATGCCGGCCAAGCCGGGCTACCTATATGTAGTGACAAATGGCGGGAAAAATGGGAGCGGGAAGACGAGGAGGCGGGAAGAAAGAGGCGGGGAGAAAGTGGCGGGAAGAAATTGGCGGGAAAAAATTGGCGGGAAGAAAGAGGCCGGAAGAAATTGGCGGGAAACAATTGGCGAAGCGGGAAGAAAGAGGCGGGAAGACGAGGGAAGAAAGTGGCGGGAAGACGAGGAGGGAAGAGGGGGTCGGCGGAAAGAGGCGGGAAAGAGGGGGCCAAAGCGAGACTTTTGAATTGAATTAGTTTTATTTTTATGAATTTTTGATAATTTGTATTTTTAAAATTTTGAATTGAATTAGTTTTATTTTTCTGAATTTTTTGATATATTATTTGTATTTTTAAGATTTTGAATTGATTTAGTTTTATTTTTATGAATTTTTTGATATATTATATGTATTTTAAACATTTTGAATTGAATTAGTTTTATTTTTCTTAATTTTTTGACATATTATTGGTATTTTTAACATTTTGAATTGAATTAGTTTTATTTTTATGAATTTTTTGATATATTATATGTATTTTAAACATTTTGAATTGAATTAGTTTTATTTTTCTTAATTTTTTGATATATTATTTGTATTTTTAACATATTGAAATGAATTAGTTTTATTTTCTGATTTTTTTGATATATAATTTGTATTTTAAACATTTTGAAATGAATTAGTTTTTTTTTCTTAATTTTTTGATATATTATTTGTATTTTTAACATATTGAAATGAATTAGTTTTATTTTTCTGATTTTTTTGATATATAATTTGTATTTTTAATATTTTGAATTGAATTAGTTTTATTTTTCTGAATTTTTTGATATATTATTTGTATTTTATGATTTTGAAAAAGAAAAGTAATTTGAAAAGGACCTTTAGTCGCGGTTGGCCACACCAACCGCGACTAAAGGTATTTTCCGCGGGAAACGAAAACCCGGCGAAAATACCCTTTAGTCGCGGTTGGTGTGGCCAACCGCGACTAAAGGTACCCCTTTAGTCGCGGTTGGGGTCACCAACCGCGACTAAAGGGGGGGTCCCTATATAAACGCGCGCGCGCGAGGGGGCGGTTCACTTCTTCGTTCTCGAATTCTCGTCTCCGCCAGTTCGTCTCCGCCGCGCCGTCGCCGCCTGCCCCGCGCTCGTCGTCGTCGCCCCGTCGTCGCCCGTCGTCGCCGCCGCCCACCGTACGTCGCCGGCCCCCGCGCGCCTCCTAAAACGTCGCCGGCCCCCGGCCCTCTCGCCCATATGGCGCCGCCGCCGCCCTCGCCCACCATGGCGCCGCCGCCGCCCTCGCCCACCGCGCGCGCGCGCGCTCGCCGCCCGCCCAACGCCGCCCACCGCCGCGGGCGCGCGCGCCGCCGCGGCTCGAACCGTCGCCGCCCACCGCCGCGGGGGCGCCCCTGCCCATCTCTCTCTTTTTTTTTGTTTTTTTTTGTTTTTGTTAATTAAAATTGTAAACTAAAATTTGACTTAAAAAATATTATGTAAAAAAAATTAAAATTTGACTTAAACGAATTAACTTGTTGTTAATTAAAATTGTAAACTAAAATTTTGACTTAACAAAATTTAACAAATATGTAATATATAGTTAACAAAAATTTTGTACTCCCTCGAAATTTTGACATAACAAAAATAATTTTGTACTCTCCTCGAAATTTAACATATAATTTTGTACTCCTCGAAATTTTGACATAACAAAAATTTACTTAACAAAAATGTGTTAGGTTAACAAAAATTCACACATGTAATAGTAACTAAAATTTTACTTAACAAAATTTAGACTTAATGATTAAAATTTTAACTTAACAAAATTTAGACTTAATGATCAAAATTTTAACTTAAGAAAAATTTTACTTAACAAAATTTAGACTTAATGATAAAAATTTTAACTTAAGAAAATTTTATTTGGGATCGAGAGGGGGCGGCGAGGGTTATGTGTCCTCGGCACCGCCACCGCCCTCTCGGTCACGCGGTCACTGCGTCCCCCTTTCGCCACCGCCACCGGTCTCTCGGTCACCGCCACACCGGTCTCTCGGTCACGCGGTCACTGCGTCCCCCTTTCGCCACCGCCACCGGTCTCTCGGTCACGCGGTCACTGCATCCCCCCTTTCGCCACCACCGTTCTCTCGGTCACGCGAACACTGCGTCCCCCCTCTCGCCTCCCTCGTCGCCCTCTCTCTTTATATGTAGAAGAGATATGATAATGCTGGCATATACACAATTAATTTGTTTTGACTACATGTTTTCAGGATCGACATATGGCGGACGATAGAGCTGACCCGATTATGGACAACTATGATCCGGACGCTGAAGAACAAATCTTCGGCATCATAAAAGGCGATGTTCTATATGTGCCGACCGGACAAGAAGAAGATCATATCGATTCTTATCCGAACTTTGAGGGTGAAGATGAAGGGCATGGTCAGCAAGATGGTGCCGAAGGAACGTCGATAAACGACGATAATCTTCGGTTGAAAGTAGCAACCACCTCCGGCGCCGAGGTATATATATATACATTGAGCCTCCGGTGATACAAACTCAACTGATTTGAATAAATATGTGTGTACTAACGCGCGCGCCTCTCTTTCTTATTTTAGCCCTCGGCCGGATCGTCGAAACAATCGAGTACGTCGTCGTCAAAGCGTGGCGCAACCAAGACGATGAAAGCAGGAGAAACATGCACCATCGATGTTCTCGACGAAGCAACCGGCAGGCCGCTGGAGCCCAGCAAGAACGCCACCAAGTTTGTCAGCCAATGCGGAGCCGTTGTTAGAGACAACGTCTCGATCACCCTCCAGGAGTGGAATGAGCCAAAGAAGGCACGTGTTGGTTTCACTTTTGTCGATAAGAGAACAAAAAAGATTGCTTCAACAAGCTTATGGAACATTTCGTTCTACCTCCGGAATACCGCAAATACGATGAGGAGGGTAACAAGATTGCGGAAAACAAGAAGAGGCGCAAGCTAGTCAAACAGTTCGCTCTTTCTAGGATGGCCAACGCATTCGGAAATACAAGCAAAATCTAGCCCATGACTTTGTCAACCAGGGCAAGACTCCGGATTTCAAAGGACAATATGAGAAACCGCAACATGATTGGCCAGAATTTGTGAAGCAAAAGAAATCGGAGCAGTTCCTTGAACTATCGAAAAAAATAAGGAAAATGCGGCCAAGAAGGAGTACAATCATAAAATGGGGCCAGGAGGGTATCGCTTTTGGCAGCCTAGGTGGGAGAAGATGGAGAACGAGATGAGGGCGCGAGGAATCCGTCCAGGTACGGAGGGATGGGACCCAAGGGCCAAAAGCTGGTGGTACAGGCATGGGGGATCGCTGAACCCGGAGACAGGGGAGTGTGTTTACCAGGGCAAAATAATTACACCCACCCAAAAGCTTATTGAGGCAATGAGGGATGCTCAAGAGGGGAGAATCAAGTTCAACGAGAGAACGACGCCACGACAAAAGCCCTCGGGAATCCTGAACACGGAGGACGTGTACGAGGCATGGGGCACATTCCGTGGAAAATAGGGTTCCCCCAGAACGATGACCCGTACGGTTACAGAAGCCGTAAGAGAAAGATGGATCGGGAAAAAGATGTTGTGGCGCGGTTGGCATCGGAAATGGATGTCATGAAGAAAACCGTGAGTGTACTAGTAGCCGAAAGAGATGCAGCTCGGGCGCAGCATGAAGATCATCCATTGGATCTCGGAAGCGGCCGAAGCGGAGAAGCAGCGTGGCTTCCACGGAGGCCCCATCGGCCGGTGCACCGACGATCGAAATTACCGCACCGGAGCCTCCGGTGGTCGAAATTACTGCACCGGAGCCTCCTCGCTACCCCGTGGACGATATAAAGGAGATGAAAGCATGTCATCTGTATTATCCTATCGGGAACATGTCCATGAAGGTAGCCATCGGTAGTGCTTTACCACCTGGAGCACTCCACCACAACAACCCCATTCAAAATGGCTATGCTCGTGTCACGGTGGAGGACATAGTCCAAGGGTTTGAGGACCTGGACATTGACATTGACCTGAAGGGGCGACAAGACTTGGAGATGTCAAGCGCCAGTTCATTCTATGGCAGAAGAAGTTTATCAAGTTTCCAGGCGAGGCGCCAACAAGTCCACCCCCTACGGTGGTGGTGGTGGCGGCGGTGGCGGTGGTGGTGGTGGTGCTTCACCTACACCTCCTTCACGAGGGCCGACGCCGCCCCCAATTCACCTCCGGCAGGTAAGCAGCCGCCGCCCCTAGTCCGCCCCGGCGGGTGAGCGACGCCGCCCCCCAATCCACCTCCGGCGAAGAAGCGTAGCAGCAGTCCTGGATTATTAACCCGGACCCTTACGTACCTAAGAAAACAAAGGTACCGGAGGTATCACCGAAGCCTCTCCCCACGAGGCCTTGGGAAAGTAGTGCCGAGGAAGTCGAGGCGGGCGCGGCTGCCGATTTAGAGAAATGGAAGGCGAGCTGCAAGAAGAAAATAGAGGGCGAGCCCAAGCCAGTATATTCCGATGAGCAAAAGGAGTGGGCTAAGTCATTTTTGAACACACCGTCCCAAGCCGCAAAGAATCTGCCTGACGACTATGCACGTGAACTTCGTAGGCAAGCACTCGCGTTCAAGAGGAACCAAGATTTGGCGGAGAAGAAAGCCTTGGAGGAGGCCGAGAAAAAATTAGAAAGGGGGAAAGAAGTTGCCCAGCTCGGGGAACAAAGTAAACAATCGATCGCCCCGCTCATAGTGCAAGCCGCCGGTCCGGATGCCCCCGATATCATAGCAGCTGCGGCAGCACATGGATTGACTGTAACGAGTGCCGAGAGAACAAGCGGCCGACTTAGGTATCACTCTTCGTGCACTGTTAGGCCTTGATGAGGCGCCAATGAAGGACGTAGTTTTTACATATGTGAAGAATGGCCCTCTCGTCGAGCCTGCGCAGGAAGAGGATCTACCTCGACAAATGAAAGGTCTGCTAAATTGGTACAAGAGTTACATAAAACTTAAAAACGCCAAAGACTATATTTATGCGGAAGTTAGAGTTGAGCATCACTTCAAACATTACTATATAACAATTCATCGGAGTGAATTGTTCCAGCTGTTCAATCTGCGCGACCTCGACAAATCTATCATCAGTTGCTACGTTCTGTAAGTGATGTATTAATTTCTACCCCATCTCGTTCATTGCCTGCACTATATATTATCCTAACTATCTTGTTGTCTACGCTATTATGCAGAATGAAGAAGCTGGAAATGCAAATAAGGAACATCAATGATGTTGGGTTCATTGACCCACACATCGTTAATTCATATGTGTTAGAAGACCACCCCGCCGACGTGGAGGAAGACCTGTTTCGGTTTATTAGAAAACAGCAACTCAAAAGTGATATTCTATTTCCTTACCATTTTGGGTGAGTGTTTCTGTCTTGAGCACATTCTCTTTTGTTTACTCTCCATGCATGGTATGTGGCTAATCGATGAGTTATATATGCATGATCGTGCATGTATCGTGTCCGCAGGTTCCACTTGGATTCTGATGGTAATTCAAATTCACACCTCCACGGTTCTCGTCCACGACTCTCTCGAATATGTATGCGGCGCTTTGGGCCGACATGAGAAAAATGATGCAAAAGTAATTGTTTTCATTCATTTGCGATCTATATCGATCGGCCTATTTCGTTCATCATTTCCTAATATCAAGTAACTAATTAATAACTCTCTTGTTCATTTAATTTTCTTTGCCTCGTAGGGTTTGGAGACGGTTCGTAGATGAAAAGGTCGGTGAATTCAAAAAAGAGCTACATTTTAAAAGGGCAGTGCGGACGACCGGGGATATTCAGCCACCGGGGACCAATCTATGTGGATACTATGTTTGTGAGAGGATCCGGAGATACACCAATGAGCGGGACCAGTCGGATGAGCTCAACATCAAGAGGAATAACCTCCGGAAGACGCTTAGTCCAGAAGCTCGCTTCCGACCACTTCAGGAGGAACTAGCTGGATGGTTCGCGAGGGAAGTCATCGATCCTACAGGAAAACACTACGTAGAGGACGTAGAACTATACATGCATTAAATTATGTATGGAAACTTGTTCAAACTTGTATATGGTCATCCGATGATATTGAATATATATTGTATATTCCTCTTGAATTCTTTTTGGTTCTAATTTCAAATTTGTTTGAAATTGTACATTCATATGCATGCATGTATGTAGTACCGTAGAATATGTGAAACTCCTTCAAAATTACAATAAAGCACAAAAGAAATAAAACAATACAAATTAAACAGAAAACAGGTTTAGGGGGGCAGGTTTAGGGGGGGGCCTAAAACCCTAAACCTGCGGCGGCCTTTAGTCGCGGTCAGCCGGAAGAACCGCGACTAAAGGGCCTCCGCCCGACGGTCGCCTCGGCGCCCACGTGGACGGGCCTTTAGTCGCGGTTCGTAAGCGACCGCGACTAAAGGGGGGCTTTAGTCGCGCTACTTTGGTCGCGGTTGCGCAACCGCGACTAATGGCAGTTGCGAACCGCGACCAAAGGCCCTTTTTCCACCAGTGGTGAACTTGAGAGAGGACACACTTAAGAGAGAAAATGAAAATAATATAAAACAGATAAAATTTGGACTACAAATGATATGTGTTAGAACATAAATAGACACACCATAGTTTTTTTAAACAATAGAAACACCATAGATTCCCTGAAGATAGGAGGTATGTGCGAGAGAGCACACATTTTAAGAGATATATACGTGGACAATTTGGAGTTGAAATAAAATGTGTTAGAATACAGATAAATGCAGCATTGTTGGTAAGAATAGAAAATGCGTGGGTTGTGCATTTTAGGAAAAAAAAACAGAAATTACAATTGCATCTATGACTAATCTTTTTTCTGTTGTTGCTTGACATACTCAAAAAAATGTTTATCACACAATAAATATGTACTCAATGCTTAAGTGACTAATTTAACACTATTGAAACAATTTACTAGCTCAAGATTCCAAATGCTCAATTATCCAATATCGTGTATACACAATTAACAAGGGATTAACTTGTCAATGCCTACAAGTAGTAGACTAGGGTTTTGTTGGAAGTAGAGGGCAAGTAGATCTCGAGGGTTTCAGCCGGAAAAGTACTCGACTGCTTATGAAAACTAGGGTTGTATTGACAATGATTCGATCCTCTCTTTGTCCCTCGACTCCCCTTATATAAGAGGTGGAGTCGAGGGTTTCGTATTACACAAGTTTACAGATTCCGGGAGACTCCCTGAGTTGAACCCGTAAAGTTACAAATCTCTACTTTCCTAATACAAAACTAACTGGGCTTCCGAACTTCATATATTCTTCGACCTGTGGGCCTTCAGCAAACCCCAAGTACCATCTTCGGTAGGCCCATTGGGGATGCCTATGTCAATAATGTTCCAGCATCATATTTCAGAACTGTTGTTTCATGTATTATATAATACATGGGCCGACCTGTCCAATATGTGTACAACTTAATAGATATAAGTCATCGATAAAAATAATAATTGTATGTGGGGATCTACTTTCACCTATTATGTTGGTATTCCTAGTAATAATAAGCATAACTAACTTGCGTGTACTCGATATAAACAACCGAATATCTGACTTGCCGTCGGCAGTTTCTAATAGCAAGCAGATACAATTGATTGTCTCACATTCACACCATTAGACAGCTCGAGATGTTTCCTTATTCTAGATATATTATATCCAATGAGTTCTTCATATAATTAAGAAATAAATCTTAAAATTATATGTACACATGAGTGATCTATACTGGTACACCTAGACATGCATGCCACATCCGTTTATCTGATGGTAATGCCAGACGTACGCGCTACATCCGTTCGGAAAAATAGTGTTCTCTAAACATTTCATCTTGATCCCTAAAACATATTTTTTGGGCGTAGTTTTCCCAAGTGCATCTTTGGCAACTAATTGTATTATAATTCTAAGAGACTGAAAAAATTCAGAATTGTGACGTTACTTTTGTGATAATGTACATATATTATTTCCATGTATCCAATCCCAAAAAATAAATAGTTATGTCATTCGTAGTACAGGTTTTAGCTATGTGCAAAATCACAACTTTTTTTACAACTTTTTTTTTTGCAAAACTGAAGATGATTAAAATGTTTTCCATGCAAACTACCAAATATCTTGATGAATGAAAATCTAACAAAACTTATAAGAGGGAACTAAATGTTTAACTCTACATCATTACACATACAGGTAGGGTGGTCGATATCTTCCACATTAATTATACCGGGGTCCTCATAAGTTGAAAGATGATTGTAAGTTCAAGTTGATGAGAAACAATGATTCAATATCAATAGATTTCTTATAAAAATTGTCATGATGATGTTTTCATAATTCTTAGCAATAGTTATAAGATTGTCGAAGTTGCACATTCTCGATTGTATCGATTACTAGATCTCATGTATTTTGCAATGAAAGAGGTGAAAGGGAAGCGAAAATATTGGCATAGGATTTTCAATACATAAGATGGTGCCCTCGCATTTGCGAGGGCCATCCCGACGGAGAGGACGATTGGGGATATAGAGATGAAGTGAGGGACACGATACAACCAAGAGTGCATAGACGAACCGTGGAAGAAGCCAGCTGCCGTGAGCGAGTCGGCTCAAGGTGATCTTAGTACTTTTCCTTAGATATGCAAGTGAAGTTATATCTTTGCCCTCAAAAAATAAGTTTGTCCGGTGTTTTTAACACCGAGCAGTTCAATGTTCATTTGATCTTCTCATAAATGTTGACCAATATAATTGTGTGAAATAAATGGTCAAAGTTGCATGTTGAAGAAAATGCCTACTGCTAAAATGATTTGTATCTCTCATGGATGGATTAATACACAGATCTCTATGTACCCTTTGAGAAGAGCGGAGGCCGGTTATCTTGCTTTGAATGACAAAAGCCCTCGGGAATCCTGAACACGGAGGACGTGTACGAGGCATGGGGCACATTCCGTGGAAAATAGGGTTCCCCGCAACGATGACCCGTACGGTTACAGAAGCCGTAAGAGAAAGATGGATCGGGAAAAAGATGTTGTGGCGCGGTTGGCATCGGAAATGGATGTCATGAAGAAAACCGTGAGTGTACTAGTAGCCGAAAGAGATGCAGCTCGGGCGCAGCATGAAGATCATCCATTGGATCTCGGAAGCGGCCAGAAGCGGAGAAGCAGCGTGGCTTCCACGGAGGCCCCATCGGCTGGTGCACCGACGATCGAAATTACTGCACCGGAGCCTCTGGTGGTCGAAATTACTGCACCGGAGCCTCCTCGCTACCCCGTGGACGATATAAAGGAGATGAAAGCGTGTCATCTGTATTATCCTATCGGGAACATGTCCATGAAGGTAGCCATCGGTAGTGCTTTACCACCTGGAGCACTCCACCACAACAACCCCATTCAAAATGGCTATGCTCGTGTCACGGTGGAGGACATAGTCCAAGGGTTTGAGGACCTGGACATTGACATTGCTACACCTGAAGGGGCGACAAGACTTGGAGATGTCAAGCGCCAGCTCATTCTATGGCAGAAGAAGTTTATCAAGTTTCCAGGCGAGGCGCCAACAAGTCCACCCCCCACGGTGGTGGTGGTGGCGGCGGTGGCGGTGGTGGTGGTGGTGCTTCACCTACACCTCCTTCACGAGGGCCGACGCCGCCCCCAATTCACCTCCGGCAGGTAAGCAGCCGCCGCCCCTAGTCCGCCCCGGGCGGGTAGCGCACGCCGCCCCCAATCCACCTCCGGCGAAGAAGCGAAGCAGCAGTCCTGGATTATTAACCCGGACCCTTACGTACCTAAGAAAACAAAGGTACCGGAGGTATCACTGAAGCCTCTCCCCACGAGGCCTTGGGAAAGTAGTGCCGAGGAAGTCGAGGCGGGCGCGGCTGCTGATTTAGAGAAATGGAAGGCGAGCTGCAAGAAGAAAATAGAGGGCGAGCCCAAGCCAGTATATTCTGATGAGCAAAAGGAGTGGGCTAAGTCATTTTTGAACACACCGTCCCAAGCCGCAAAGAATCTGCCTGACGACTATGCACGTGAACTTCGTAGGCAAGCACTCGCGTTCAAGAGGAACCAAGATTTGGCGGAGAAGAAAGCCTTGGAGGAGGCCGAGAAAAAATTAGAAAGGGGGAAAGAAGTTGCCCAGCTCGGGGAACAAAGTAAACAATCGATCGCCCCGCTCATAGTGCAAGCCGCCGGTCCGGATGCCCCCGATATCATAGCAGCTGCGGCAGCACATGGATTGACCGTAACGAGTGCCGGAGAACAAGCGGCCGACTTAGGTATCACTCTTCGTGCACTCGTTAGGCCTTGATGAGGCGCCAATGAAGGACGTAGTTTTTACATATGTGAAGAATGGCCCTCTCGTCGAGCCTGCGCAGGAAGAGGATCTACCTCGACAAATGAAAGGTCTCGCTAAATTGGTACAAGAGTTACATAAAACTTAAAAACGCCAAAGACTATATTTATGCGGAAGTTAGAGTTGAGCATCACTTCAAACATTACTATATAACAATTCATCGGAGTGAATTGTTCCAGCTGTTCAATCTGCGCGACCTCGACAAATCTATCATCGTTGCTACGTTCGTAAGTGATGTATTAATTTCTACCCCATCTCGTTCATTGCCTCGCACTATATATTGTCCTAACTATCTTGTTGTCTACGCTATTATGCAGAATGAAGAAGCTGGAAATGCAAATAAGGAACATCAATGATGTTGGGTTCATTGACCCACACATCGTTAATTCATATGTGTTAGAAGACCACCCCGCCGACGTGGAGGAAGACCTGTTTCGGTTTATTAGAAAACAGCAACTCAAAAGTGATATTCTATTTCCTTACCATTTTGGGTGAGTGTTTCTGTCTTGAGCACATTCTCTTTTGTTTACTCTCCATGCATGGTATGTGGCTAATCGATGAGTTATATATGCATGACTGTGCATGTATCGTGTCCGCAGGTTCCACTTCTGATGGTAATTCAAATTCACACCTCCACAGTTCTCGTCCACGACTCTCTGAATATGGATGCGGCGCTTTGGGCCGACATGAGAAAAATGATGCAAAAGTAATTGTTTTCATTCATTTGCGATCTATATCGATCGGCCTATTTCGTTCATCATTTCCTAATATCAAGTAACTAATTAATAACTCTCTTGTTCATTTAATTTTCTTTGCCTCGTAGGGTTTGGAGACGGTTCGTAGATGAAAAGGTCGGTGAATTCAAAAAAGAGCTACATTTTAAAAGGGCAAGTGCGGACGACCGGGGATATTCAGCCACCGGGGACCAATCTATGTGGATACTATGTTTGTGAGAGGATCCGGAGATACACCAATGAGCGGGACCAGTCGGATGAGCTCAACATCAAGAGGAATAACCTCCGGAAGACGCTTAGTCCGGAAGCTCGCTTCCGACCACTTCAGGAGGAACTACCCGGATGGTTCGCGAGGGAAGTCATCGATCCTACAGGAAAACACTACGTAGAGGACGTAGAACTATACATGCATTAAATTATGTATGGAAACTTGTTCAAACTTGTATATGGTCATCCGATGATATTGAATATATATTGTATATTCCTCTTGAATTCTTTTTTGGTTCTAATTTCAAATTTGTTTGAAATTGTACATTCATATGCATGCATGTATGTAGTACCGTAGAATATGTGAAACTCCTTCAAAATTACAATAAAGCACAAAAGAAATAAAACAATACAAATTAAACAGAAAACAGGTTTAGGGGGGGGCAGGTTTAGGGGGGGGGCTAAAACCCTAAACCTGCGGCGGCCTTTAGTCGCGGTCGGCCAGAAGAACCGCGACTAAAGGGCCTCCGCCCCGACGGTCGCCTGGCGCCCACGTGGACGGGCCTTTAGTCGCGGTTCGTAAGCGACCGCGACTAAAGGGGGGGCTTTAGTCGCGCTACTTTGGTCGCGGTTGCGCAACCGCGACTAATGGCAGTTGCGAACCGCGACCAAAGGCCCTTTTTCCACCAGTGGTGAACTTGAGAGAGGACACACTTGAGAGAAAATGAAAATAATATAAAACAGATAAAATTTGGACTACAAATGATATGTGTTAGAACATAAATAGACACACCATAGTTTTTTTAAACAATAGAAACACCATAGATTCCCTGAAGATAGGAGGTATGTGCGAGAGAGCACACATTTTAAGAGATATATACGTGGACAATTTGGAGTTGAAATAAAATGTGTTAGAATACAGATAAATGCAGCATTGTTGGTAAGAATAGAAAATGCGTGGGTTGTGCATTTTAGGAAAAAAAACAGAAATTACAATTGCATCTATGACTAATCTTTTTTCTGTTGTTGCTTGACATACTCAAAAAAATGTTTATCACACAATAAATATGTACTCAATGCTTAAGTGACTAATTTAACACTATTGAAACAATTTACTAGCTCAAGATTCCAAATGCTCAATTATCCAATATCGTGTATACACAATTAACAAGGGATTAACTTGTCAATGCCTACAAGTAGTAGACTAGGGTTTTGTTGGAAGTAGAGGGCAAGTAGATCTCGAGGGTTTCAGCCGGAAAAGTACTCGACTGCTTATGAAAACTAGGGTTGTATTGACAATGATTCGATCCTCTCTTTGTCCCTCGACTCCCCCTTATATAGGATGTGGAGTCGAGGGTTTCGTATTACACAAGTTTACAGATTCCGGGAGACTCCCTGAGTTGAACCCGTAAAGTTACAAATCTCTACTTTCCTAATACAAAACTAACTGGGCTTCCGAACTTCATATATTCTTCGACCTGTGGGCCTTCAGTAAACCCCAAGTACCATCTTCGGTAGGCCCATTGGGGATGCCTATGTCAATAATGTTCCAGCATCATATTTCAGAACTGTTGTTTCATGTATTATATAATACATGGGCCGACCTGTCCAATATGTGTACAACTTAATAGATATAAGTCATCGATAAAAATAATAATTGTATGTGGGGATCTACTTTCACCTATTATGTTGGTATTCCTAGTAATAATAAGCATAACTAACTTGCGTGTACTCGATATAAACAACCGAATATCTGACTTGCCGTCGGCAGTTTCTAATAGCAAGCAGATACAATTGATTGTCTCACATTCACACCATTAGACAGCTCGAGATGTTTCCTTATTCTAGATATATTATATCCAATGAGTTCTTCATATAATTAAGAAATAAATCTTAAAATTATATGTACACATGAGTGATCTATACTGGTACACCTAGACATGCATGCCACATCCGTTTATCTGATGGTAATGCCAGACGTACGCGCTACATCCGTTCGGAAAAATAGTGTTCTCTAAACATTTCATCTTGATCCCTAAAACATATTTTTTGGGCGTAGTTTTCCCAAGTGCATCTTTGGCAACTAATTGTATTATAATTCTAAGAGACTGAAAAAATTCAGAATTGTGACGTTACTTTTGTGATAATGTACATATATTATTTCCATGTATCCAATCCCAAAAAATAAATAGTTATGTCATTCGTAGTACAGGTTTTAGCTATGTGCAAAATCACAACTTTTTTTACAACTTTTTTTTTTTGCAAAACTGAAGATGATTAAAATGTTTTCCATGCAAACTACCAAATATCTTGATGAATGAAAATCTAACAAAACTTATAAGAGGGAACTAAATGTTTAACTCTACATCATTACACATACAGGTAGGGTGGTCGATATCTTCCACATTAATTATACCGGGGTCCTCATAAGTTGAAAGATGATTGTAAGTTCAAGTTGATGAGAAACAATGATTCAATATCAATAGATTTCTTATAAAAATTGTCATGATGATGTTTTCATAATTCTTAGCAATAGTTATAAGATTGTCGAAGTTGCACATTCTCGATTGTATCGATTACTAGATCTCATGTATTTTGCAATGAAAGAGGTGAAAGGGAAGCGAAAATATTGGCATAGGATTTTCAATACATAAGATGGTGCCCTCGCATTTGCGAGGGCCATCCTGACGGAGAGGACGATTGGGGATATAGAGATGAAGTGAGGGACACGATACAACCAAGAGTGCATAGACGAACCGTGGAAGAAGCCAGCTGCCGTGAGCGAGTCGGCTCAAGGTGATCTTAGTACTTTTCCTTAGATATGCAAGTGAAGTTATATCTTTGCCCTCAAAAAAATAAGTTTGTCTGGTGTTTTTAACACTGAGCAGTTCAATGTTCATTTGATCTTCTCATAAATGTTGACCAATATAATTGTGTGAAATAAATGGTCAAAGTTGCATGTTGAAGAAAATGCCTACTGCTAAAATGATTTGTATCTCTCATGGATGGATTAATACACAGATCTCTATGTACCCTTTGAGAAGAGCGGAGGCCGGTTATCTTGCTTTGAATGACAACTGCAAGTATATGGTGATTAGGGTGGCATTTCAAAAAGAAAATACCAACTTGTGGTAACATATGCTGGAATAATGACTCACACTTGAAGAGTTCTCAGTTATATTTGTACCATGCTATATGCTTCGATGCAACAAGACAAGTCGATCATGTTGTAACATTTACCATCTCACGCACTTGAGTTTGTGTATACACATTCCATAATTATTAATAATGTGTAGCCATGAATGCTTATTGATTGTTGTACTGAGACATACATTGTATGCTTACGGAATTTTTGCAAATTAACAGTGGCATACGTGTATATATTTTAATTATTATGGATACCGGTTTTCTTCTAATCGCATACCTAAAAGAAAACCTTTTTAGACCATTGAGATGTTGCCCTCGCATTTGCGAGGGCCACTTTGCTAGTTTAGATAAAATTGTGATACTTATTTTGGAACGCAGGTAGTATGCACTTACACACCTTGCCGTTCAACCTAAAACACGTGGTATCTATCTTTTGTATTCTAGCTAGGGATTGATCTTTTTGTGTGTCGCACGAGAGGTTCAAACAAACCCCTAGTTGGTTACTGACAAAATGGGGTTGGAACCCGGAAAATTTTAGGAGTTTTATACACCAAAAACAAACCCAAAAAAACGTAAACCCTTTGCCGAGTGGTGCACAGCAAATGACTCCTTTGCCGAGTTGCACTATATTTGGCACCCAGAAAAGAGAGAGAAACCGCCGGCAAAAGATTCGTTTTTGGGTAGTGATAGAAAATATTTACTAGCAGAATCTAGATGAGATATATGAATGCAACGGTGGATCACGCGAGCTCTTTCGAACACAAACTAGCTAAAACACAAAAGGAAACGAAAAAGCATACGGGATCATTGTCTTGTTTACTTGACTCGTGACTCGACTCGGTCGGACAAAGCAAGGAATCTGATCAATACGGATGGAGAACTAAAACAAAATGATACCAGTTCAAACATGAGTGATCTCTGAGTACTAGGTACATCTCTGATTCATCGTATTTTACTAATTCGAGCCATGCATGATGCAGGCCGGGCAGCAGAGAGGCAAAGGATATACTCCATTACATTCTTATGGACCATATATAGCACATGTACATGCTTTGCTCGTCATCGTGTACACCCCGCTTTATTCTTAGTTCATGCGCCCTAGCTACGTACCTCTCGTCCAGCTCCTTTGGCTTGGCTTTCTTTTTTTGTCCCCGGAAGACAGGAATCATTCCTAGCTTGGTTTTATTTATGTGCAAAGAGAATGTCCATACGGACACGCAAAGACGGGTGCATGGGTTAAAACGTACGCACCATACATTTCAACTTTTCGCTAAACAATTGAGTTGCTTTATTTGATTAGTATATTTTTAAATGAGTGATCAGGTAGAAATTATAGCCAATGGCCTTATGGGTTAAACATGTAGTGTGTTGAACTGCAATGTAGTGATGTTTTAGGAGCTCTTACATTTATTAATTGGTGATTTAACTTTATATAACAGCATGGTTGTTGTTTGCTTTCTAGTAAGATCAAGTTAACTCTTCTTATTGGGAACGTAATGTATTATTTTTCCAGGCTTCATATTAGATTCATAATAATGAACGATATTATCTGCATTTCGCGTTATCCAAGTTCGACTCCGATTTCAAGTAAACAAATGATGTTTAGAATATGAAATAATAAATATCAGTCCAAGAAAGTCCACTTTTCGTCTTTGAAGTCTCGAGTGTTTACATTTCATCCTAAAACTCTCATTTTCAAATCTCATCTCACCCGATAAAAATAGTGACATGAAAAAAAGCCGTTTCTCCAACTGGCATCAATGATGAGCCCTCACACTGCCAAAAACAAGTGAAAGATCAGCAAACTCCCGACAGAATTGCTCACTCGAATTCTTTTGTCTCTCTCTATCTCTCTCACTACCGACATCATTTGTCTAGCACAGTCTCGACTGCCATGGCGTAGTACTTGCACCCCCACCCATCCTAGCATAGCCACCCTGTGCTACCAACGTGTGAAACGGCACCTCACCACCCCGTCCCATTTCCCAGAATTGCCTTGACTATTTGTTGGGATATGCTAAATGGGTATTCCCACGACATAGTATTATACCGGCAAGTCCGAGTGGCCCATAGATGATGGTCAGTCCGATGGCCTGATCTGGCAACCCAGTTGCTGATGGAACCAAGTGGAGGTATGGCTAGTACAGAGCAAGGTGGCAGATGCCTCCGCCTTGTGCAATGTGCAGCCGTGGAAAACCAGACATACACTATGTGAGTTAGTCTAGGACTCTGATACCGACACCGGCTTGGACTTTCATGTAACCCTATGTCCGAACACCTTTATAAATCCGTCATATAGGATCCTTCAGGGAATTATTATCAACACATCATTGTAACCTCACACTTGTTTCCATTATAGCAATTGTAGCAGAAAGTAGGATCTCGCCATTGTCGTGATATCTGAACCTGGGTAACTTGTGTTTCCCCATACCGGTGGCTCCTTGTCTCCTTCACCCTAACTCTCTCCTCGCCTTGACCTACTACTCATTGTGTAATCTTCGACAGAGCCGCGACAGTTGGCTCCCACCATGGGGTTGGAGGCGCCTGGAGCATGGATCTGAGCGGGATCGGCCTTCACAGGCATCGAAGACACCGTCGCCATTGGGCGCGTCCTCAATGCTGACAACTTCCGCATCGTACCGAAAAATGAGTTCTGGATTCCGACTAGCGAAAACATCGTCTGTTTCTCCATCATTCCGATCGGTGGCATACACACCTTCATCGGCGAAACTGGCTCGGGATCTAATTGCCAGCCACCGCCATTACGTCAAGACCCTGATACGTCTCCGACATATCGATAATTTCTTATGATCCATGCCATATTATTGATGATACCTACATGTTTTATGCACACTTTATGTCATATTCGTGCATTTTCTGGAACTAACCTATTAACAAGATGCCGAAGAGCCAGTTGCTGTTTTCTGCTGTTTTTGGTTTCAGAAATCCTAGTAACGAAATATTCTCGGAATTGGACGAAATCAAGACCCAGGGTCCTATTTTGCCACGAACCTTCCAGAAGACCGAAAGGGATACGAAGTGGGGTGACGAGGCGCCGCCACCATAGGGCCGCGCGGCCAGAGGGGGTCCCGCGCCGCCCTATGGTGTGGGCCCCTCGTCAGCCCTCCGACTCTGCCCTTCCGCCTACTTAAAGCCTCCGTCGCGAAACCCCTGATGCGAAGAACCACGATACGGAAAACCTTCCGCAGACGCCGCCGCCGCCAATCCCATCTCGGGGGATTCCGGAGATCTCCTCCGGCACCCTGCCGGAGAGGGGATTCATCTCCCGGAGGACTCTACACCGCCATGGTCGCCTCCGGAGTGATGAGTGAGTAGTTCACCCCTGGACTATGGGTCCATAGCAGTAGCTAGATGGTTGTCTTCTCCTCATTGTGCTTCATTGTTGGATCTTGTGAGCTGCCTAACATGATCAAGATCATCTATCCGTAATACTCTATGTTGTGTTTGTCGGGATCCGATGGATAGAGAATACCATGTTATGTTAATTATCAAGTTATTACATATGTGTTGTTTATGATCTTGCATGCTCTCCGTTATTAGTAGAGGCTCTGGCCAAGTTTTTGCTCTTAACTCCAAGAGGGAGTATTTATGCTCGATAGTGGGTTCATGCCCGCATTGACACCGGGACAAGTGACGAAAGTTCTAAGGTTGTGTTGTGCTGTTGCCACTAGGGATAAAACATTGATGCTATGTCCGAGGATGTAGTTATTGATTACATTACGCACCATACTTAATGCAATTGTCTCGTTGCTTTGCAACTTAATACCGGAAGGGGTTCGGATGATAACCTCGAAGGTGGACTTTTTAGGCATAGATGCAGTTGGATGGCGGTCTATGTACTTTGTCGTAATGCCCAATTAAATCTCACTATACTTATCATGACATGTATGTGCATTGTTATGCCCTCTCTATTTGTCAATTGCCCGACTGTAATTTGTTCACCCAACATGCTTTTATCTTATGGGAAAGACACCTCTAGTGAACTGTGGACCCCGGTCCATTCTTTAATACTGAAATACAAATCTGCCGCAATACTTGTTTTTACTGTTTTCTCTGCAAACAATCATCTTCCACACAATACGATTAATCCTTTGTTACAGCAAGCCGGTGAGATTGACAAACTCACTGTTTCGTTGGGGCAAAGTACTTTGGATTGTGTTGTGCAGGTTCCACGTTGGCGCCGGAATCCCTGGTGTTGCACCGCACTACATCCCGCCGCCATCAACCTTCAACGTGCTTCTTGGCTCCTCCTGGTTCGATAAACCTTGGTTTCTTTCTCGAGGGAAAACTTGCTGCTGTGCGCATCATACCTTCCTCTTGGGGTTCCCAACGAACGTGTGAGTTACACGCCATCAAGCTCTTTTTCGGCGCCGTTGCCGGGGAGATCAAGACACGCCGCAAGGGGAGTCTCCACTTCTCAATCTCTTTACTTTGTTTTTGTCTTGCTTTATTTTATTTACTACTTTGTTTGCTGCATTATATCAAAACACAAAAAAATTAGTTGCTAGCTTTACTTTATTTACTGTCTTGTTTGCTATATCAAAAACACAAAAAAAAATTAGTTTACTTGCATTTACTTTATCTAGTTTGCTTTATTTACTACTGCTAAAATGAGTAATCCTGAAGTTGAAGTTCGTTCGTTTAAGCAACAAGGGGGAGAATGTTTAAAAGATGCTTGGTATAGAATTTGTGATGCCCATAATAGGTGTACTAAGAAACACTCCACCACTATCCTACTCAGGAATTTTTATGTTGGTATCTCTAGCTGGAATAGATATGTTCTTGATTGTCTCGCGGGAGGTAACTTCCTAGGCGCTCCCGCTTTAGAAGCTAGTTGCATTATTGAGAGTTTATTTGGAACACCACCTGTTAATGAAATTAAAATTGAAACCTCCCTTGAGGATGTTATGAAAAATTGGAAACCATAGAGAAAAATTTTAGTGTTGAAACTAAGTTGGAGATGTTACTTGATAAAACTGATAAACTTGATAAATCCTTAGGAGAAATTGATGAAAGAATTAGTGTCCTAGGAACTTGTGTTGACCATGATAATCAAATTAATAGGATTGGCAAACTTGAAAAAGCTATGGGAACCTTGGGTTCAACCTTTTCATCTTCACAGTTTAGAGAGAAAGCTTATGTGGGAAAGGAGCAAAAGTTTATGTATGTCTCTAAAGTGCCTAAACCAAAGATGGGGGAGCTTATGATGTTGATGCTTCATCCTTTGATAATACTTGATATACACTTTCTGCGCCTAGCTGAAAGGCGTTAAAGAAAAGCGCTTATGGGAGACAACCCATGTTTTTACTACAGTATTTTTGTTTTATATTTGAGTCTTGGAAGTTGTTTAATACTGTAGCAACCTCTTCTTATCTTAGTTTTGAGTTTTGTTGTGCCAAGTAAAGTCTTTGATAGTAAAGTAAGTACTAGATTTGGATTACTGCACAGTTCCAGATTTCTTTGCTGTCACGAATCTGGGTCTACCTCCCTGTAGGTAGCTCAGAAAATTAAGCCAATTTACGTGCATGATCCTCAGATATGTACGCAACTTTCATTCAATTTGGGCATTTTCATTTGAGCAAGTCTGGTGCCCTAATAAAATCCATCTTTACGGACTGTTCTGTTTTGACAGATTCTGCCTTTTTATTTCGCATTGCCTCTTTTGCTATGTTGGATGAATTTCTTTGATCCATTAATGTCCAGTAGCTTTATGCAATGTCCAGAAGTGTTAAGAATGATTGTGTCACCTCTGAACATGTTAATTTTTATTGTGCACTAACCCTCTAATGAGTTGTTTCGAGTTTGGTGTGGAGGAAGTTTTCAAGGATCAAGAGAGGAGTATGATGCAATATGATCAAGGAGAGTGAGAGCTCTAAGCTTGGGGATGCCCCGGTGGTTCACCCCTGCATATTCTAAGAAGACTCAAGCGTCTAAGCTTGGGGATGCCCAAGGCATCCCCTTCTTCATCGACAACATTATCAGGTTCCTCCTCCGAAACTATATTTTTATTCCGTCACATCTTATGCACTTTGCTTGGAGCGTCGGTTTGTTTTTGTTTTTGTTTTGTTTGAATAAAATGGATCCTAGCATTCACTTTGTGGGAGAGAGACACGCTCCGCTGTAGCATATGGACAAGTATGTCCTTAGGCTCTACTCATAGTATTCATGGCGAAGTTTCTTCTTCGTTAAATTGTTATATGGTTCGAATTGGAAAATACTACATGTAGTAACTCTAAAATGTCTTGGATAATTTGATACTTGGCAATTGTTGTGCTCATGTTTAAGCTCTTGCATCATATACTTTGCACACATTAATGAAGAAACACTTAGAGCTTGCTAATTTGGTTTGCATATTTGGTTTCTCTAGAGTCTAGATAACATCTAGTATTGAGTTTTGAACAACAAGGAAGACGGTGTGGAGCCTTATAATGTTTACAATATGTCTTTTATGTGAGTTTTGCTGCACCGTTCATCCTTGTGTTTGTTTCAAATAACCTTGCTAGCCTAAACCTTGTATCGAGAGGGAATACTTCTCATGCATCCAAAATACTTGAGCCAACCACTATGCCATTTGTGTCCACCATACCTACCTACTACATGGTATTTCTCCGCCATTCCAAAGTAAATTGCTTGAGTGCTACCTTTAAAATTCCATCATTTACCTTTGCAATATATAGCTCATGGGACAAATAGCTGAAAAACTATTGTGGTATTGAATATGTACTTATGCACTTTATCTCTTATTAAGTTGCTTGTTGTGCGATAACCATGCTTCGGGGACGCCATCAACTATTCTTTGTTGAATATCATGTGAGTTGCTATGCATGTCCGTCTTGTCCGAAGTAAGAGAGATCTACCACCTTTATGGTTGGAGCATGCATATTGTTAGAGAAGAGCATTGGGCCGCTAACTAAAGCCATGATTCATGGTGGAAGTTTCAGTTTTGGACACATATCCTCAATCTCATATGAGAATAATAATTGTTGCCACATGCTTATGCATTAAAGAGGAGTCCATTATCTGTTGTCCATGTTTTCCCGGTATGGATGTCTAAGTTGAGAATAATCAAAAGCGAGAAATCCAAAATGCGAGCTTTCTCCTTAGACCTTTGTACAGGCGACATGGAGGTACCCATTGTGACACTTGGTTAAAACATGTGCATTGCAAAGATCCGGTAGTCCAAGCTAATTAGGACAAGGTGCGGGCACTATTAGTATACTATGCATGAGGCTTGCAACTTGTAAGATATAATTTTCATAACTCATATGCTTTATTACTACCGTTGACAAAATTGTTTCATGTTTTCAAAATAAAAGCTCTAGCACAAATATAGCAATCGATGCTTTCCTCTTTGAAGGACCATTCTTTTTACTTTTATGTTGAGTCAGTTCACCTATCTCTCTCCACCTCAAGAAGCAAACACTTGTGTGAACTATGCATTGATTCCTACATACCTGCATATTGTACTTGTTATATTACTCTATGTTGACAATTATCAATGAGATATACATGTTACAAGTTGAAAGCAACCGCTGAAACTTAATCTTCCTTTGTGTTGCTTCAATACCTTTACTTTGATTTATTGCTTTATGAGTTAACTCTTATGCAAGACTTATTGATGCTTGTCTTGAAGTACTATTCATGAAAAGTCTTTGCTTTATGATTCACTTGTTTACTCATGACATTACCATTGTTTTGATCGCTGCATTCATTACATATGTTTACAAATAGTATGATCAAGGTTATGATGGCATGTCACTTCAGAAATTATCTTTGTTATCGTTTTACCTGCTCGGACGAGCAGAACTAAGCTTGGGGATGCTGATACGTCTCCGACGTATCGATAATTTCTTATGATCCATGCCATATTATTGATGATACCTACATGTTTTATGCACACTTTATGTCATATTCGTGCATTTTCCGGAACTAACCTATTAACAAGATGCCGAAGAGCCGATTCTTTGTTTTCTGCTGTTTTTGGTTTCGGAAATCCTAGTAACGAAATATTCTCGGAATTGGACGAAATCAAGACCCAGGGTCCTATTTTGCCACGAACCTTCCAGAAGACCGAAAGGGATACGAAGTGGGGCGACGAGGCGCCGCCACCATAGGGCCGCGCGGCCAGAGGGGGGGCCGCGCCGCCCTATGGTGTGGGCCCCTCGTCAGCCCTCCGACTCTGCCCTTCCGCCTACTTAAAGCCTCCGTCGCGAAACCCCTGATGCGAAGAACCACGATAAGGAAAACCTTCCAGAGACGCCGCCGCCAATCCCATCTCGGGGGATTCTGGAGATCTCCTCCGGCACCCTGCCGGAGAGGGGATTCATCTCCCGGAGGACTCTACACCGCCATGGTCGCCTCCGGAGTGATGAGTGAGTAGTTCACCCCTGGACTATGGGTCCATAGCGGTAGCTAGATGGTTGTCTTCTCCTCATTGTGCTTCATTGTTGGATCTTGTGAGCTGCCTAACATGATCAAGATCATCTATCCGTAATACTCTATGTTGTGTTTGTCGGGATCCGATGGATAGAGAATACCATGTTATGTTAATTATCAAGTTATTACATATGTGTTGTTTATGATCTTGCATGCTCTCCGTTATTAGTAGAGGCTCCGGCCAAGTTTTTGCTCTTAACTCCAAGAGGGAGTATTTATGCTCGATAGTGGGTTCATGCTGCATTGACACCTGGGACGAGTGACAGAAAGTTCTAAGGTTGTGTTGTGCTTGTTGCCACTAGGGATAAAACATTGATGCTATGTCCGAGGATGTAGTTATTGATTACATTACGCACCATACTTAATGCAATTGTTTGTTGCTTTGCAACTTAATACTGGAAGGGGTTCGGATGATAACACTGAAGGTGGACTTTTTAGGCATAGATGCAGCTTGGATGGCGGTCTATGTACTTTGTCGTAATGCCCAATTAAATCTCACTATACTTATCATGACATGTATGTGCATTGTTATGCCCTCTCTATTTGTCAATTGCCCGACTGTAATTTGTTCACCCAACATGCTTTTATCTTATGGGAGAGACACCTCTAGTGAACTGTGGACCCCGGTCCATTCTTTAATACTGAAATACAAATCTGCTGCAATACTTGTTTTTACTGTTTTCTCTGCAAACAATCATCTTCCACACAATACGATTAATCCTTTGTTACAGCAAGCCGGTGAGATTGACAACCTCACTGTTTCGTTGGGGCAAAGTACTTTGGATTGTGTTGTGCAGGTTCCACGTTGGCGCCGGAATCCCTGGTGTTGCGCCGCACTACATCCCGCCGCCATCAACCTTCAACGTGCTTCTTGGCTCCTCCTGGTTCGACAAACCTTGGTTTCTTTCTGAGGGAAAACTTGCTGCTGTGCGCATCATACCTTCCTCTTGGGGTTCCCAACGAACGTGTGAGTTACACGCCATCAGACCCCTACGGACAACCTTCAGGCTGGACACAGTCATGGAAGATCGATCTGAGCATGACCTCTTTGATGAGTTCTTCAACTTAGATATCTTCGAAACAAGGCCCACCTAAACCGCCTTAGGGCTGAAGATAACAGTGGAACACTGATGCAGATCCTCCTAGGTTTCCTAGGTGTTAGAGACGCAAAGGTGTCACTTTGTTGGCTACGTTGGTTCTAATTATGGATCTGGCTCCAACGAAGCCGAAAACAACACTAAACCCACCCTAGAGGCGCTCGACCTAGTGTCGGAAGATTCGAATGGTGAACCAATGAGCGAAGAACATTATGTTGCCGCCATGAGGGAGTACGAGGTTGTACTCGCTCTTGAAAAGCTAGCAGTTCAGCCTCTCGCCATCTAGCGGGTCTTTATGACCATGCGGAAAAAGGCAAAGCCAAAAAAATCCTTAGGACAGCGCAGAGGCAGCGGCTTACGCGGCCAAAGAGATGCCACTCGCGGCTCCTATCCCACTTGATGGCAAGAACTCCGTGTGTAATAACTTATTGGGACTCCAAGTGCAGAGTGTTTTAGCAAGCGTTTTTTCCCACAAGTTAGGGTGACTCGGGGGATTTATATCAAACTCTCGGAAAATTGGCTTAGATCCAGCAGAATTCTTCCTCTCCTCTTGTAGCAACCTGCAAAATAAAGTTCTTTCCTTGTGTCCCCAACTCCATCGTGTGGTTATCAAGCGCAAGGTTTCGTATTAGTAATGGGAAATACAATTGTAAAAGTAAAGTAAAGTAATTAACCCAAGTAAACTAGATGAAAGCAAATAAAGGCTTGTGGTATTTGGGTTTTGTCTGTTGTCGAGGGTACTCCTTATGTGAGGCTTTCCTGGGTATCAAACCTCATTTCGGTTTATGGAAGAAGATCTTCTTCATGAAGAGATACAACTGCAGTAGCGGGTCCTTCGTCACCAGCGGAGTTGGATTCGTTGTCCGCAAAGACGTTAATTACTTCAATTTTCCAATGAGGGAATATGTCCAAGGATGGAGGTTGAAGTGGTTCTATATCAAAGATTCGTCATCAGCCGACATGCAACTACCACGATTTACCGATCATGGGTCTTTTTTGTAAGTATATATGTGTTTACCCTTGCTATCTGCAGCACTCGTGTAATTTCGAGGCTTTTCTAGCGGAGGGTGAAAGTCCTGTTGATCTTGTCTCGTAGCACTCGTAATTTCAGAGGCTTTAGATGACAATCTTGAGTAAATTTTTGAGTAAACCAATGTTTGTTGTAGTATATGAAAAAGGTTCTCGATAAACTTTGTTCGGTTGCCCCAAATTACTGCAATACTTCAGATAAACGAAACTTGAGTCTTTATAAATATCGTAATCTAAAAATGAAGTGGCTTGAAAAGCCTTATTGAAAGAAAGAAAAATAAATATGCATAATGCTGCCAATCTTCTTTAACCAAGAGGAGGGTTTTTCTTATCTTCGATCTTGTCTAGAGAGCCGGTGGCTTTGGTGTCATCGACGATTCCATCAGAAGTGCTTGCAGCAAGCGCAAGAGTTATACTGTCATCGGCAGAGGCCTTGCTATCAACTGCCGAAGGCCCAACTGCCGAGATTTTCAAGACGGGGTCGTCTGGCTTCTTTTTCACTTTCTTGATGCTCTCATCCTCTTTACCTTTAAGTGCTAATTATTTAGAAGGGAAGTCTACAACTTCTTGCTTTATACCGAACTTGGCAGCAATCCTCTGAAACTCGCGGTCGCAGTTATCTGAGCATGAAAAACTTCCATAGACTGTGATGTTGGTTCCATTATTGCCTGGCATCTTGAGCTTGAGATACGCATAATGTGGCACAACCATGAACTTGGCATAAGCTGATCTTCCGAGTATAGCGTGGTACTGCGATTCCCAATCTACTACCTCGAACTCTATCTTTTCCTTCCTGAAATTGCCAGGCTTCCCAAAGACAACATTTAAGAAAACTCTGCCAAGAGAGTACGCTGGTAAAGTGGGGAGGATGCCATGAAAACATGTGTCAGATTCTTCCAACATCCTCATTGTAATTCCCATATTCTTGACTGTGTTCGCGAATATCAGATTTAAGCCGCTTCCGCCATCCATGAAGACTTTGCTCATATTGTATCCTCCTATTTGCGCTCAACTACCAAGGCAGCATGCCCTGGCTTTGGGATTGTCATCGGGTGATCCGCTCTGCTGAACAGGATACTCTGAGACGACCAATCGATATATTCTGGAACATTTGCCATAGTACTTTCTGCCAGGTTGATTTCTTGAGTCAGCTTCTTCATCTCCCTTCTCGAAACACCAGTTTTGTGGATCATGCTCATCTGTCCCCGTGGTGGAGAGAAGGACTCGTTAGGGTTACGAGGCTGTACTTGCTGAACTTGGTGCTGAGGTGGTGGTGGTGGTGGTGGTTGACTCGGCTGCTGCTGCTGTTGAATAAACTTCTGCATCTCGATAAACTATCGATAGTCCCTGAGCAGGTGGCTCGACTTCTTCTTGTCATCTTTAGAATCGATATATGTGTGCAGGTAACAGGGAGCGTTCAACTGCTCAGCGAAAGGGCGCTCTGGGATCCTTGAGGGTCGTGATTTGTAATTGCCACGGTTCCCGCGGTTGCTGTCCTGTCGATCATCCCGCCTGTCATCGTATCGATCATCTCGACGATCAGAATATCCTGCGGCTACCATGTTGGTATCATCGTATCCGCACTCTTTCTTCTCTTACGGCTTCGACTACCTGAATCATGTCTCGGTTGATCGGCGTCTTCATCGTCACTGCGCAGACGAGGCTTTCGTACATTATCCTCGCCATCAGCCCAACTATTGGCGATTTCCATTAACTTGGTTATGGTCTTCGGCTTTTTACGCCCAAGCTCCTCTATGTAAGATTCGCGTCGGATACCATCGCTGAAAGCGTCGATTGCTCTATCGATAGAGATATCTTTGGCAGTGTTCAGGAGTTTGGTGAACCTCTCGATGTACGTGCGCATCGACTCCTTCGGCTTCTGCTGACAATGACGTAATTCATCGATTCCGATCAGCCTTTCATATGTTGCCTGGAAATTTTTGACGAAAGCGTCTACCAGATCATCCCACGATTTGATGGATCCCTTCGGCAGGCCTCTCAACCAGGTTCGTGTCGAGTCCTTCAGGTAAAGCTGCAAGCACTGCATCGCCGCTATTTGGTTTCCTTTGTATAAGATTACAGTCTGCAGATAATCATCTATCCAGGACGTCGGCTCCTGTTGCCCATCATATTTAGCGGCATCAGTAGGAGTGGGTTTGAACCTTTTGGGTGGCATTGTCTCGCGGATCTTGTAACTTAAATAATCGGCTCCCCTCATCTCGCCGTCGTACTCCTGGCTTTCCTCGGAATCATCACTGTCGTATTCTTCCCTTGCCGCTCGCCGTCGCCTGGCTCTGTCAATCCCGCACCGAGTAATTTCATCTCGAGCGTCTCTCGAACGGTGCCTTCAACCGCTAGCTTGAAGCGTAGATTTCTCTTTCCGTGGAACTAGTTTATCTCCAAGGATTGCGAGGCTTTCCAGGGCACCCCAATGAGCTTGGGCCATAGGACCTTCGGGTGCTAGTTGCTGGTTGATTAAATATGCCACGAGGTTGGCGCTTGCTCCTTCGACGGGCTTTGGCCTCAATATACCCGCAGTGTCTGTGGTCATGAAGGACTTGGATAGGTTTGACGTTATTTCCCTTGCATCATCTTCTGAGAGTCTAGATAACCTTGAATGATGCCTCCCTACACCATGACTGCTTCGAGAGGCGCTTCCATGCGAGGCCCTCCGACGCTCACTAGATTGATCTGCTACAAGTATGCGACGATTGAGATTGGCCTGCTCGTTCGATAACCACACTCGATTCCTCTCCAAGATTCTCCGGTATGCATTAAGAGTTCCAACCGAAGTTCCAGCGGGAAGCGGCGTGTTGTTGGTTATAGCGTCTCGAGCTGCTTCACACTCTTCCTCTGCGATAGTGTAATCGTTGTCGTCGTAAATGGCGCTATTCTCGGAGTTGCATCGCCTGTTGGCGTGTGGAGTGCGATCTCCTTCTTCTCCTCCTCCGTTCCCCGTGCTTCCTGCATTGAGGATAGCATAGATCTAGTGGTGCGCCATCCTCCACGTGGCTGTCTTGATGGCACTGTCGATACTTTCCTCTCCCGATGAGTATCTGGCGCTGCATACGAACGGTGTGTCACTCGATCCTAATCCGTGCTTGTTATCACAGTTTAAGCAGTAGTATGAAGCCATATCAGATGGCATGGAATCATCAGATCGAATCGACATAGAGGACATCGATCGGGTGATCGATGGTGAAGAGGAATTCGTCGAGTCCGTCAAACTGGCCGATAGATCGACTGACGAGGATGCAACCGATCTTGCGGCTGATGGAGATGGTTTCCTGGCTGATTCAGAGACGAACGGCTCAGGAAACCGAAGGATCCCTTCCGCGTTGACGTTGTAATGAATGCTTCCGAACGTCATGCCCAAACCTCCTTGCAGATCCGAAAAGGTCGAGCGAGACGAGTCACTGTGCGGGGTGAACTCGAAGGAACCGAATCGAATCGAATTCCCTGAGCTTGGCGACGAAGGGGCCGGTGATGACGCCGGAGGTGTAGATGAAGCTGCCGACAACATGGCCGAATCTGCCGATGAAGGGTCTTGTGCCAACAGGTTCCCCACAGACGGCGCCAATTGTCGAGGGTACTCCTTGGCAATGCCCTCCGTATGGGGCTTAGGGTAGATGGAATCAAGTAGGCTGACACGAGACATGGGTTATCAAACAAGCGGGGAGAGCGATTTACCCAGGTTCGGGGCCCTCGATGAGGTAAAACCCTTACGTCCTGCATGTCTGACCTTGATTATGAAGATATCGAATTACAATGGGGTGCCGAAGGTTTCGGCTGTGATCTCGTCGAGAGACTAAGTTCTGTAATGACCTAGCTCTAGACTTGCGGTGGCTATCATTACTATGATTGCGTGTGTCCCTCGGCAGCCCCTCTCCTGGCCCTTATATTGGGAGCCAGGTCTCGAGATCTGTCCGGGTACGACTAGGTTACAGAGAGCCCTAGATCTAAACGTTCCTTGTATTCTTCGCGTTCTTGCCTTGTGCTTCAAGAATCCTCCTTCAGAACCGACGCTACGGCCCACCTGGTCGTCGAGTGTCTTCATGGGCCCCTAGCTAGGCTTACAATAATAGTTACCCGAAGGGTAATGCCCACATCATCTGTGTTTAGAGATAGTATTTTTTTTGGTAATTTCGGATTAAATAATAGTGAAAAATATAAAGTATGGTAAAAGTGTTGGAAAGGTGTTTCTACTGATTTAAAATGGACAGGGGTTCATGGGTTCGCTTGTCTACTCTCTTTTTAAGTTGTAGTCGACACTAACAATTCATCAATGAAATAATATCGGTGGTACTTCAACATGTGTTTGATAAGCATTCATATGGCCATTACGTCCTAACATAGAGATGATGCAACACATCCCTCTTATACTCCTCAAGAAGGGGAAAACTCTATGCAATCTTGAATTAAGAATCAACATGGTATAGCCTTGAGTAATTTGACATAATGCTTGAATATCAAATATGCTACCTTGAACAAACAACATTATCACAATGTCACATGATAATTATAGCACATGCATTCACTTTATCCCTAGTGAGGCAGCAAAAGAAAGGTAAAATCCATAGTAGATCTTGAATATGTTTCACTATTCAATCACTACCACCATGGTACTCCATCTAATACACACACTTCTCCCCACACATGTTCTTGCATGCAACTTGGATCAGAATAAGTACTTAAGAACGAGGTACATGATATGCATCTATCGGTACATCTTACACATAATAGGTTCCAATCCCATATATCAATATCTTAGAATAAAGATCCACCATATAGAAATTACATATATGACCATAATCATGTTGGGCAGCTCATATATAACGACATCTATGAAGAACAAGAGATAAATAGATCAAGATACTGCCACAAACCCATAGTCCAGAGGTGGAATACTCCCTCTTCATCATTGTGATAATGCTGGAGATGTTGGAGAAGGTGCAGATCTTTTTGACGGCAGCTCCGGTGGAGTTTCCACCTCCAATCTTTGCTAGTTCTGGCTCTATTTCGGTGTTTCGGTGTTTTCGTGGCGCTCTCCTTGAGGAAGCCTCGGGAAGTCCTTAATATAGCGGTTTTAAGGTCGGACGAAGTCCTTGGGCGAAAGAATCTAGCGAATCGGACGGTTGAAGAATAAAATATATAGGGTGGCACGCCCCCTGCTGGGCGCTCCACCTGGCCTCTTTTGGCCTTCCTAGCCCATCTCGTGAGGTCAAAGTGCTCCAGAAACTTCTCTTTATGAAATATTGACATTCCCGAAATCCTAGCTCTTGACTTTGTTTAGGTCCCTGAAAGATAAAAAAATACATAAAAAAAGGTTTTCTAGAGTTATAACCCAGATAAAGGGGATCATTGGTAAATCCCCAAAAATCAATATAAAACATGGATATAACACCATATATGTTGCAAATATGTGGGTATATGTGTAAACAAACTAAAAAGTTCATGCATGCATTTTACATGCATCAACATCCCCAAACTTAACATATGCTCGTCCTCGAGCATAAAGGTGATAAAACCAACATGGACTTTGGACTTTGGAATTTGTTGCTTTGCTTCTTTTCATTATCACACAAAGTTCACAAGGTTCAATCCTTAAATAATAACAATAAGCAAGTGATCTATACAGTGATATCTTTGCAATCTACAAAACATGCTTAACAATAAGTGGTCTTGTGTTCAAACAAATGAAAAGTATTATAGACCATAAAGCATGCTTGGATGAACCTATAGAATTTTTGGAAGACTCTTTTGTTTGTTTTATTTTTTGATACTCTTATTTTGATTCTTTTGACTCTTGGATAACATAAAGTAAGTAGGGAACATATGTGCTAGACCTCCAATAGTTGGAGCATAAAATAAAGTTTTTAGATATGTAGCTCATGTCAATGGTAATCATAATCATGGAGGTCCAAGCATCTTTTTGTTTCTAAGATTCTATAATTTATGTGCTTGACATCTTACAAGTTGGATGTATCATGCTCCTTGGCACATGCAACCACACCTCATGCTAAATTAGTTTGGTTTTACCATAGACCTTGTTCATATGCATATTGTTTCAACAAAGGGGTACCTCCATGCTTCATGTACGAAGTGCCGAAGAAAATTGGATAATCTTGATTTGTGGGGGGGGCATCCATATCGGTAAGACAAGATAACCGACAAATGGACATACTCTTACAATGTACAATTTTTTATTTTCCTTTTGTTTTATGAAAGGAGATTGAGGATGCCATTGCTGAAAAATTTCAGCATGATTTTTTTTGCATAGCTTCCATTAGCGGCCCAATGTTTTTATCTAACATATATGCATACTCCAAACTTTTGCATGATAGCCCCGATTCATTTGGCACAAGATGATCACCCATAACCAAATGCGTAAACATGAAAACAACTTTGGTGCAATTTTGAAAGTGTTCCCCATGTCAGCATGGTTCCTACTTAACAACACCTACTCATAATATGTCAAACACATAACTTTCCATAGTGGTATCACCCCACACCTTACTTTCTCATGAGCTTAAAACTACACAAAATAGATATTCTAAAGTATTTGGAGGCATAGCACACATATTATACTTGGAGTAGCAAGTGAAGCATAGGTAGGTATGGTGGGTGTTTGGTTTGAGGTGTTTGGAGACAAGTCTTAGCTTGTTTTGATAATTTTTGTGCTAGCAAAAGACCAAGAAGCATGTCATTGTGCCCATAGTGCCAATCACGGCTCCTTACTATTAAAGATTCATGTATGAGCAAAAGGTAGCACTATATAACTCACTAGCAAAATATCATCCATCAAAGTATTTGAAACTAGCAACACTAAGCATATCTTTAAATTTCAGCTTTTTGCTTTCTTTCCCTTTTCTTTTCATGGCATACAACTTATTTTAATCAAGTCTCTCATTCATGGGATAGTTTGTTTCAGTAGATCCGAGAGTTTAAGTAGGTCCAGTGAGGTGCCTTAGGCATCACCAAGCTTATGGTCTTCACCATTCTTGCATAGGTCTTGGTGTGGTGTTCCTCCATTCCATGTCAAAAAACCTTCAACACAAAATTTTCTCCCATTTCTTTTCTATGAGCTGATATTAGTGGTACAAAAATAGAATGATTGCTGCAATATAAACCAAAGACAAAATTCCCCTTGATGGTAATGCAAGCGTATAGTGTCGTACACATTCGTAGCATATCAAAATATTCATCGAAAATCATTTTGGGACCCAAAGAAATGGCTCAAACACTAATAGGAAGAATATGTCCAGATTTTTAGTTGTAGAAAATTAGGTTTAATTCGACCACTTATACATGTCAGGAAGTTTGCCAATTTTTATGCTTATATAGGATGAAAAGTTGCAGCTTCAGTGATTGTTTCGTGATTTTAGGAGTTACCAAAAAGAGTCAAAAAATCACGCCCTAAAAAGTAGCATGCGGAAATCAGCAACTCCTCTTATGTTTCACAACTTTAAGACATCCAAATAGGTTAAACTTGGACATTTATTTGAATGACCAGAGAGATAACAAAAAAAGTAACTCTCTTTCTAATACAAGAGTGCATAGCAAAACTAAAAACTAAAATAACGGGTTGCCTCCCGCAAAGCGCTTTCTGCATAGCCATATAGCTAGCCTTTACTTACTTGTCTTAAGTGGCATGAAGATCATGTGGTAGCTTGTATGTTGGTGTTACCTCCTTCTTCCTTGGAAAGTGTTCCATGCACTTCTTGTGTGGGAATTGAAACTTCAAATTTTCTTCCTTTGGGTCAATGATTGCAATTGTAGTTCTCAAAAAGGGTCTTCCAAGGATTATAGGACTAGAGGGTTTAATCCCCATGTCCGTGATAACAAAATTAACAGGCAAAAAATTCATATGTAACTCAACCATTATATCATTTAATTTCCCAAAGGCTTGTGTGGTTGAGTCATTAGCAAGCAAAAGATTTGGGCATTTTTTCATAGTGTTGAGTTCTAATAGATCATATAATTATTTTGATAGTACAGAGACACTAGATCCAAAATCTAAGATTACATGATGGGTCTCTTTGACAATAGTGATTAATATCTTGGGGATCCAAACACGTCCCCAAGATTTGGTGGTATCATAGCTTTATTCTTGTATCTTTCTATCTTTTCTTTGATTACATACTTTGGTATGTATGAGCTAAATCCTACTTGATGAACATTAATGGATGGGTCATTAGAAAACTTTTGTAAGATATTAATAAGTTCATATCATGATCAAGTAGAGGTTCTTTTGTTTCACTTAGCATTTTAACATCTTCTATTTTCTTTTCTCTAACTATTTAGGTTAAAGATTTAATATCTATCATCAAATACTTCTTGAGGCACTTCACCTTTCTCCAAACTTTCCATAATTTTGACTTCCAGAAGAAAGACATTTAATAATACATAGGTGTTGGAGGCATAAATGTTCATGAAAGCACCACCGCATTCATTATCCAAATATTTCCTATAAGTAATAGCTAGACCCCTATAAAATATGTGCATTAGCATCTAGTCCCTAAGACCATGTTCTGTTCCATAAGCAAGTCCTCTAAATCTTTCCCAAGCTTTTACTAGTAGTTCATCTTCAGTTTGTTAAAAGAGATAATGATTTCCGTAAGGTTACTCAATATTTTAGGGGATCCAAATCTTTCTACAAAGGCATCCTTAACAATAAACCAAGAGCTAAAGTTTCCAGTTGGCCATTTTAATAGCCATCTAATGCATTTCTAGCAAGTGAATATGGAAAATGTTTAACTTTGATTATGTTATTATTTTTGTTGCTTATTGATACGTCTCCGACGTATCGATAATTTCTTGTGTTCCATGCCACATTATTGATGATACCTACATGTTTTATGCACACTTTATGTCATATTCGTGCATTTTCTGGAACTAACCTATTAACAAGATGCCGAAGTGCCAGTTCCTGTTTTCTGCTGTTTTTGGTTTCAGAAATCCTAGTAACGAAATATTCTCGGAATTGGACGAGACGAAGAACCACGATACGGAAAACCTTCCAGAGCCGCCGCCATCGCGAAGCCAAGATCTGGGGGACAGGAGTCTCTGTTCCGGCACCCTGCCGGAGCGGGGAAGTGCCCCGGAAGGCTTCTCCATCGACACCGCTGCCATCTCCACCGCCATCTTCATCACCGCTGCTGCTCCCATGAGGAGGGAGTAGTTCTCCATCGAGGCTCGGGGCTGTACCGGTAGCTATGTGGTTAATCTCTCTCCATGTACTTCAATACAATGATCTCATGAGCTGCTTTACATGATTGAGATTCATATGAGTTTTGTATCACAATTCATCTATGTGCTACTCTAGTGATGTTATTAAAGTAGTTCTATTCCTCCTGCACGTGTGTAAAGGTGACTAGTGTGTGCACCGTGTGGTTCTTGTCGTAGGCTATGATCATGATCTCTTGTAGATTGTGGAGTTAATTATCATTATGATGGTATTGATGTGATCTATCCTGGTTATGTTGATCTATCTTACACTAAAGGTTACTAAAATATGAGCATTATTGTGGAGCTTGTTAACTCCGGCATTGAGGGTTCGTGTAATCCTACGCAATGTGTTCATCATCCAACAAAAGTGTAGAGTATGCATTTATCTATTCTGTTATGTGATCAATGTTGAGAGTGTCCACTAGTGAAAGTGTAATCCCTAGGCCTTGTTCCTAAATACTGCTGAGTTACTACCGCTTGTTTATTGTTTTATCTAGCGTTACTACTGCTGCAATACTACCACCATCAACTACACGCCAGCAAGCTATTTTCCGGCACCGTTGCTACTTGCTCATACTTATTTATACCACCTGTATTTCACTATCTCTTCGCCGAACTAGTGCACCTATTAGGTGTGTTGGGGACACAAGAGACTTCTTGCTTTGTGGTTGCAGGGTTGCATGAGAGGGATATCTTTGACCTCTTCCTCCCCGAGTTCGATAAACCTTGGGTGATCCACTTAAGGGAAAACTTGCTCGCTGTTCTACAAACCTCTCGCTCTTGGGGGCCCAACACCGTCTACAGGAAAGGAGGGGGAACGTAGACATCAAGCTATTTTCCGGCGCCGTTGCCGGGGAGGAAAGGTAAAAGGCTCTCATACTACGGTCCCGGGTAAAGTATTTTTACGCGCGCCGTTGTGTGTGTGCTCGAAGCTATTTCCTTTAGATCCTGCAATTGCATCTTTTTGTTTCTTGTTTACACTAGTTTGGCATAATGTACAAGAGTGAGCTTCTTATTCTATTTCCTGATTTAAAACATGGATTGTTTGATGCGAAAATTAAAAAACCTATGAAATCTTCTTTGCATGCTGGTAGTAATATTAGTATGAACGCTTTGAACACCATTGTTGACAATAATATAGAAAGTTCTAAGCTTGGGGAAGCTGGTTTTCATGATCTTTTTAGTCCCCCAAGCATTGAGGAGAAAATTTTCTTTGATGATACTTTGTCTCATATTTATGATGATAATGATAGTGGTCTTTTGGTGCCACCTACTATGGAGAGTAAATTTTGTTGTGATTATACTATGCCTCCTACACTTGATGAGAATAATAATGATAGCTACTTTGTTGAATTTGCTCCCACTACAACTAATAAATTTGATTATGCTTATGTGGAGAGTAATAATTTTATGCATGAGACTCATGATAAGAATGCTTTATGTGATAGTTATATTGTTGAGTTTGCTCATGATGCTACTGAAAGTTATTATGAGAGAGGAAAATATGGTTGTAGAAATTTTCATGTTACTAAAACACCTCTCTATGTGCTGAAATTTTTGAAGCTACACTTGTTTTATCTTCCTATGCTTGTTACTTTGCTCTTCATGAACTTGTTTATTTACAAGATTCCTATGCATAGGAAGCATGTTAGACTTAAATTTGTTTTGAATTTGCCTCTTGATGCTCTCTTTTGCTTCAAATACTATTTCTTGCGAGTGCATCATTAAAACTGCTGAGCCCATCTTAATGGCTAAAAAGAAAGAACTTCTTGGGAGATAACCCATGTGTTATTTTGCTACAGTACTTTGTTTTATATTTGTGTCTTGGAAGTTGTTTACTACTGTAGCAACCTCTCCTTATCTTAGTTTTGTGTTTTGTTGTGCCAAGTAAAATCTCTATGGTAAAGTTGATACTAGATTTGGATTGCTGCGCAGAAACAGCATTGCTGTCTGTCACGAATCTGGGTCTAATTCTCTGTAGGTAACTCAGAAAATTATGCCAATTTACGTGAGTGATCCTCAGATATGTACGCAACTTTCATTAGTTTTGAGTTTTTCCATTTGAGCAAGTCTGGTGCCATTTTAAAATTCGTCTTTACGGACTGTTCTGTTTTTGACAGATTCTGCCTTTTATTTCGCATTGCTTCTTTCGCTGTGTTGGGTGGATTTCTTTGTTCCATTACCTTCCAGTAGCTTTGAGCAATGTCCAGAAGTGTTAAGAATGATTGTGTCACCTCTGAACATGTGAGTTTTTGATTATGCACTAACCCTCTAATGAGTTTGCTTAAAGTTTGGTGTGGAATAAGTTTTCAAGGGTCAAGAGAGGAGGATGATATACTATGATCAAGGAGAGTGAAAGCTCTAAGCTTGGGGATGCCCCGGTGGTTCACCCCTGCATATTTCAAGAAGACTCAAGCGTCTAAGCTTGGGGATGCCCAAGGCATCCCCTTCTTCATCGACAAATTATCAGGTTCCTTCTCTTGAAACTATATTTTTATTCGGCCACATCTTATGTACTTTACTTGGAGCGTTTGTGTGCTTTTGTTTTTGTTTTTGTTTGAATAAATGCTTGTGTGGGAGAGAGACACGCTCCGCTGGTTCATATGAACACATGTGTTCTTAGCTCATAATATTCATGGCAAAGTTTCCTCTTCGTTAAATTGTTATATGGTTGGAATTGGTAAATGATACATGTAGTAAATTGCTATAATGTCTTGGATAATGTGATACTTGGCAATTGTTGTGCTCATGTTTAAGCTCTTGCATCATATACTTTGCACCCATTAATGAAGAAATACTTAGAGCTTGCTAATTTGGTTTGCATATTTGGTTTCTCTAGAGTCTAGATAACATCTAGTATTGAGTTTTGAACAACAAGGAAGACGGTATGGAGTCTTATAATGTTTACCATATGTCTTTTATGTGAGTTTTGCTGTACCGTTCATCCTTGTGTTTGTTTCAAATAACCTTGCTAGCCTAAACCTTGTATCGAGAGGGAATACTTCTCATGCATCCAAAATCCTTGAGCCAACCACTATGCCATTTGTGTCCACCATACCTACCTACTACATGGTATTTATCCGCCATTCCAAAGTAAATTGCTTGAGTGCTACCTTTAAAATTCCATCATTCACCTTTGCAATATATAGCTCATGGGACAAATAGCTTAAAAACTATTGTGGTATTGAATATGTACTTATGCACTTTATCTCTTATTAAGTTGCTTGTTGAGCGATAACCATGTTTCTGGGGACGCCATCAACTATTCTTTGGATATCATGTGAGTTGCTATGCATGTCCGTCTTGTCTGAAGCAAGAGAGATCTACCACCTTCATGGTTGGAGCATGCATATTGTTAGAGAAGAACTTTGGGCCGCTAACTAAAGCCATGATTCATGGTGGAAGTTTCAGTTTGGACATATATCCTCAATCTCATATGAGAATAATAATTGTTGCCACATGCTTATGCATTAAAGAGGAGTCCATTATCTCGTTGTCCATGTTGTCCCGGTATGGATGTCTAAGTTGAGAATAATCAAAAGCGAGAAATCCAAAATGCGAGCTTTCTCCTTAGACCTTTGTACGAGGCGGCATGGAGGTACCCCATTGTGACACTTGGTTAAAACATGTGCATTGCAAAGATCCGGTAGTCCAAGTTAATTAGGACAAGGTGCGGGCACTATTAGTATACTATGCATGAGACTTGCAACTTATAAGATATAATGTACATAACTCATATGCTTTATTACTACCGTTGACAAAATTGTTTCATGTTTTCAAAATAAAAGCTCTAGCACAAATATAGCAATCGATGCTTTCCTCTTTGAAGGACCATTCTCTTTACTTTTATGTTGAGTCAGTTCACCTATTTCTCTCCACCTCAAGAAGCAAACACTTGTGTGAACCGTGCATTGATTCCTACATATTTGCATATTGTACTTGTTATATTACTCTATGTTGACTATTATCCATGAGATATACATGTTACAAGTTGAAAGCAACCGCTGAAACTTAATCTTCCTTTGTGTTGTTTCAATGCCTTTACTTTGATTTATTGCTTTATGAGTTAACTCTTATGCAAGACTTATTAATGCTTGTCTTGAAGTACTATTCATGAAAAGTCTTTGCTTTATGATTCACCTGTTTACTCATGTCATCACCATTGTTATGATCGCTGCATCCACTACATATGTTTACAAATAGTATGATCAAGGTTATGATGGCATGTCACTTCAGAAATTATCTTTGTTATCGTTTTACCTGCTCGGGACGAGCAGAACTAAGCTTGGGGATGCTTGATACGTCTCCGACGTATCGATAATTTCTTGTGTTCCATGCCACATTATTGATGATACCTACATGTTTTATGCACACTTTATGTCATATTCGTGCATTTTCTGGAACTAACCTATTAACAAGATGCCGAAGTGCCGGTTCCTGTTTTCTGCTGTTTTTGGTTTCGTAAATCCTAGTAACGAAATATTCTCGGAATTGGACGAGACGAAGAACCACGATACGGAAAACCTTCCAGAGCCGCCGCCATCGCGAAGCCAAGATCTGGGGGACAGGAGTCTCTGTTCCGGCACCCTGCCGGAGCGGGGAAGTGCCCCCGGAAGGCTTCTCCATCGACACCGCTGCCATCTCCACCGCCATCTTCATCACCGCTGCTGCTCCCATGAGGAGGGAGTAGTTCTCCATCGAGGCTCGGGGCTGTACCGGTAGCTATGTGGTTAATCTCTCTCCATGTACTTCAATACAATGATCTCATGAGCTGCTTTACATGATTGAGATTCATATGAGTTTTGTATCACAATTCATCTATGTGCTACTCTAGTGATGTTATTAAAGTAGTTCTATTCCTCCTGCACGTGTGTAAAGGTGACTAGTGTGTGCACCGTGTGGTTCTTGTCGTAGGCTATGATCATGATCTCTTGTAGATTGTGGAGTTAATTATCATTATGATGGTATTGATGTGATCTATCCGGTTATGTTGATCTATCTTACACTAAAGGTTACTAAAATATGAGCATTATTGTGGAGCTTGTTAACTCCGGCATTGAGGGTTCGTGTAATCCTACGCAATGTGTTCATCATCCAACAAAAGTGTAGAGTATGCATTTATCTATTCTCGTTATGTGATCAATGTTGAGAGTGTCCACTAGTGAAAGTATAATCCCTAGGCCTTGTTCCTAAATACTGCTGAGTTACTACTGCTTGTTTATTGTTTTACTGCGTTACTACTGCTGCAATACCACCACCATCAACTACACGCCCACAAGCTATTTTCTGGCACCGTTGCTACTGCTCATACTTATTCATACCACCTGTATTTCACTATCTCTTCGCCGAACTAGTGCACCTATTAGGTGTGTTGGGGACACAAGAGACTTCTTGCTTTGTGGTTGCAGGGGTTGCATGAGAGGGATATCTTTGACCTCTTCCTCCCTGAGTTCGATAAACCTTGGGTGATCCACTTAAGGGAAAACTTGCTGCTGTTCTACAAACCTCTGCTCTTGGGGGCCCAACACTGTCTACAGGAAAGGAGGGGGAACGTAGACATCACTTATATTCAGAGCCTTGCATCTTTCATTGAATTTTCTTAGATGCATCATAGGATCCTCCTTTGGTTTTCCATGAAAGCGGTTTTCATAAATTGATTTTAGTATTGCGGGATCAATTTCAAAGGGTTCAATGGGTATTTCATCTTTTTGTGGAAAGTTTCTTACATTAAAATGCCAATAAGTTCTTTTATCCATTCGATCTTTAAAGAGTTACACTAAGTTTTATGTGTTTTAAAGAGAAACTAAATGAAAGACTAAAAACAAGAAAAAAATTACTTTGAAAATCTATAGGAGAAACAAAATATCACATGGTGCAACCTCCCCAAGCTTAGGTGTTTGCACAAAGTTGATGAAGATGTTGTTGTGATGTCCCGCCTGCAACTATATGGCGCCAGAAAATGTACAAGCAGCTGATGTGGAGGTTAACCAAACTGCAACCAAAGTGATGTGTAGCTTATAGCGATTCCCCGGCAATGGCACCAGAAAATGTTCTTGATGGCAGCAACTCCGTGTGTACCAACTCGTTGGGACTCCAAGTGGAGAGTATTGTAGCAAGCGTCTTTTCCCCACAAGGGTGACTCGAGCGTGTATATCAAACTCTCTGGAAATTGGCTTTCAAAATAAAGTTCTTGCCCTGTGTTCCCAACTCCACCGTGTGGTTTTCAAGCACAAGTGTAAAATTAAAGTAAAGTAATGTAAAGTAATTAACCTAAGTAAACTAGATGAAAGTGAATAAAGGCTTGTGGTATTTGGGGTTTGTCTGTGTGTAGAGATAGTATTTTTTGGTAATTTTGGATTAAATAATAGTGAAAAAGTACGGTAAAAGTGTTGGAAAGGTGTTTCTACTGATTTAAAATGGACAGGGGTTCACGGTTTCGCTTGTCTACTCTCTTTTTAAGTTGTAGTGGACACTAAAAATTCATCAATGAAATGATATTGGTGGTACTTCAACATGTGTTTGATAAGCATTCATATGACCATTACGTCCTAACATATAAATGATGCAACACATCCCTCTTATACTCCTCAAGAAGGGGAAAACTCTATGCAATCTTGAATTAAGAATCAACAGAGTATAGCCTTGAGTAATTTGACACAATGCTTGAATATCAAATATGCTACCTTGAACAAACAACATTATCATAATGTCACATGATAATTATAGGACATGCATTAACTTTATCCCTAGTGAGGTAGCAAAACAAATGTAAACGCTATAGTAGATCTTGAATTTGTTGTCACTATTAAATCACTACCACCATGTTACTCCATCTAATACACACTTCTCCCCACACATGGTCTTGCATAGAAGTTGGATCGGAACAAGTACTTAAGAACGGGGTACATGATATGCATCTATCAATACATCTTACACATAATAGGTTCCAATCTCTTATATCAATATCATAGAATAAAGATGATCATTATCATGTTGGGCAACTTATATGGTACTAAATCTATGAAGAACAAGAGAGAAATAGATCAAGATACTGCCACAAACCCATAGTCCAGAGGTGGACTACTGCCTCTTCATCATGGTGATGATGGTGGAGATGTTGGAGAAGGTGCGGATCTTTCCGGAGGAGTTTCCCCCTCCAATCTTCGCTGGTTTTGGCTCTATTTCGGTGTTTCGGTGTTTCTGCGTCGCTCTCCTCGAGGAAGCCTTGGGAAGTCCTTCATACAAGGGTTTTTAGGTCAGACGAAGTCACTGGGCGAGAGAATCTAGAGAACCGGACGGTCCAAGAAGAAAAGAGGTAGGGTGCCCCCCACCCCCCTTGCTGGGCGCGCCACTTGGCCTCTTTTGGCCTTCCTGGCCCATCTCGTGAGGTCAAAGTGCTCTAGAAGCTTCTCTTTATGAAATATTGATATCCTCGAAGTACTAGCTCAATTTGACTTCGTTTAGGTCCCTGGAAGTTAAAAGTGCACAAAACATGATTTTCTTGTCCCGCGGAGTTATAACGCAAATAAAGGTGATCATTGGTAAATACCCAAAAATTAATATAAATATGGATATAACCTCATATATATATATAGCAAATATGTGGGAATAGGTGTCAAAAAACTAGAAAATTCATGCATGCATTTACATGCATCATCACCTCAGTAGCAGCCACATGAAATCCAAACTAGAGGTAGCGGACCTATGACTGGTAGGGAATCCCCCCCCCCGCCTCTTCCTTTGGCTTCGAACGTCGGTGGTCCCTTCATCACTCCGATGGACAAAATCATGTATGGCCAGCTCCTCACGCAAGCTAGATCGCGTCTAGGATGTCATCAAGCTCGACACCAAGCGCCATGATCTTTTGGAGGAGGCCAAGTACTACACATAACACCACTAGAACCTAAACCAAAACCTGTAGATCACAGAGGATGCAATGAAGCGGGCAAAGACACTGGAAATGAGTGCATGAGGTTCATAGCTCAACAAAAGGAGAAAGCCTTCCTAAGTTGGTCCTTAATTTCCAATGAAGTTTTGAAGCCCCCCACCCCGCTGCCAACGAATAGCTTGTCCCGAGGGACATATACTTCACCCCGACATCCAAGCTAGCAGAGAAGCAACTCAAGATCACCGACCCTTACATTGACAAGGATGACAAGCAAGTTATGCCAACCCCAATCAAAAACATAGCAGTGGGCAAGCACATAATGGAGCAGGATCCATCCTCGGTATTGATTGCTTCGGTGTACGACCTCTGTACTAAGGTTTTGAAAGAACAAGAAAGAATTGGGACCTTACAAAGGATCGCCTTCGATACGGAGCTATGCGAGTCAAGTACAGGAAATTGCCACATCAAAAGATCTCCACCTCCGGTCGTCTACGGAGGACCTCGGTTTAACGAGTCACACACTGCCTCTGGCGCTACGAAGGATAAGGGTAACGACACTAAGTCAACGAACACATCGTGATACTCACTGCAATAATATGACACCTCCACGACAGAAATGCCGTTCAGCAGAAAATCACCCGCAAGGTGGCATAGTAATTCGTGAACAAGGCACCCCAGGTGGAGTAGAGATGATGGTCGCAAAAAACAAGTTGGACGGTGACATCACAACGAGGGTCGCGGCGATCAAGGTAGCCATCACCAACGTGGCATCAATTATGATGGTCGCGACAGGTCGCAAGGCAGAGGAAGCAATAAAACCTATGCACCACCACGGTTGCCACCTAGAAGTCACCATGGGGGATGGCCAAGAAAGGTCGTGCAGTTTGCGCAACAAAAACCATGTCCTCCTCTCATGAAGGCAACAATAAGCAGCGGGAGCCTACAACTTTGGATGCACGTATGTGCATTGACCCTATCCACGAAGCCCGTCATCTCTTTTATGTCGGACCAAAGTGTTTTGGCCCTCGCATCCACAAGGAGTTCATCTATAGGGGGTTTCAAGATCGAAAAAGAACGTTAGGGCGTATGATTTGTGTTCAAAATCCGTCTACCTAGTTGTAGGACTACTTCAACACGTGGAGTTTGCTGGTGGGACCCCTAATATTGCACTTAGGTAGGTACCTCATGTTGATGCTAATAGGAACGACATGAAAATGGATCGAATGACTTGCCAGAAAAGTCCATCCAAAACAAGTTCAATATGCAGATTGTATTCACCAACAACTTGGAATGCATGTTGTTGTGGGTATACTTTATGGGTATATATCAACGGCATGGCCTACATCCGGCAAGCCCGGGTGGCCCATAGTTGGTGATGAGGCATGTGGCCCATCGGGCGGCCCAGTTGCTGTAGATCATGAAGGATGAAGTCCAGCCCAAGAACAGGGAGCCGGATCCCAACCGACCTACGAAGGAGGCCGGATCCGTGACGGCCCATGAAGTATCCGGATCCAGCACGTTCTTAGAGGAAGGCGGATCCTTGACGTACACGGCAAGACATTGTACCGTAGTTAGGCAACTTGTATTCCGGCTAGGACTCTCCATGTAAACCCTAGATCCGTGCGCCTTTATAAGCCGGATCCGGGGAGCCCTAGAGGCACAACCACAACTCATTGTAACAACGCGAAAGCGCCCAGATAATTCCAGACAAGCAGCAGTAGGCCCTATCATCGTGCAGGAGTTCCGAAGCTGGGTAAATTGCGTACCACCGTCCCGTGTGCACTCCGCCCATCGTGGGGCCTGCGGCGTCTGGAGGCCTGAACCGGGAGGGTTCCGCCATGGGAAGCTACGACGACACCATCGCTCTGGGGCGCGTCCTTTACGCCGGAAATCTGCCAATCGTCCCTCCGGATGAGTGCTGGATTCCGGCTAAGACCAACCCCGTCAAGCTCTCCATCGTCCCAGTTGGTGGCATACACATCTTCATCGGGGAAACCGTCGATTCCGACGGAAACCCACTGGTAAGTAGCGCTGACGCGACCGCCGCTGAGCGGGACGCAGTCGCGAAGATCCGATTCGAGACGCGAGGAACTTCCCAAGGAAGATTCCGCCTTAGATCTGAAAAAATCAAAGCCCACCCAATCCGCCCCCGAGCAGGGAAATAAAGGTGGAAGACCAATGCGGATCCGCTCGGGTCTCCCGGTGTTAGAGAAGCAAAGGTGTCACTTCGTGCACTTCTAGGCCCATACCGTCGGAACCGCCCCTCAAGAAGCCGGAGCTGGTCCCGAGCAGGTCGAGGCCCCGGAAAACAACGCTGCTCCGGATCAGCAGGAGGCTGTCGGAGAAAGCGGAACTCTGGTTGAAGAATCGATTCTGGGTAATCTAAGCCCAATTTCCGGGGATGCCCCCTCCATGGATACTGAAGAGTTCGATCGCAAGGTGAAGGAATACGGATACGGTGATCAGCCCGAAGTTGAATCCGCCCAGCCTAAACAGGTCCTCGCAACCTTGGCGGCGCTGGATCAACGCGAATCAGAGGATGACAACACCTATTCCGATCCACAACCATCCCGTGCAGGATCTCCGCTCTCGCGGGAGCGTCCGCACAAGGAAGTGCTGTCCCCAGAAGAGCTGGTTGAGCAAGCAGGCATGGAGGCAATCGCACACTCGGATGTTCTCAACAAACACATAACCCCTGACGATGCCGCAGATCCGGAGGCTCTAGAAGATAAAAGACAGGAGATGCTGGCAACAGCCCAGAAATTCGCCAGAACCGCAGCAGCAATGCTGGACGAGAGGAAAGAAGCCGCGCACTTCGTGGAAAATTTCCACCAGCGAGAGCTTGAGGTTGACGAACAACTGGTTAAAGTCAAGGAGCTCCAGCAACACTGGATAGACAAGGTCACCGAGCTTCAGCGGGAGGCCGATAAAATCAGAGCGGGATGCTATACCTCCCCGCAAGATTACCTTCGCAACCCCACCGAGCAACAGCCACTCGCAACTCCAAAGGATAACATGAAGAAGGCTGCGGAGATCCTGAAGAAAAAGACCGAGGAGATTGACATCGAATACGTCCGTACGCTTGTTGCCTCAGCAATGAAGCAGCAAAGCAAGGCAGACACTTCGCGCAGGTTGGAATCCAACCCGGAGCATTGCGTCTCTACTGCGCAGAAGGACGCCTACGACAATCGCCATCGCGATGACGAATCACGAACCGGTCCTCGGAACGCAGAAGGAAAACCAGAGAACACCCAAATCCAATCCCCGTACCATCAAAGACGCCTCCGTCAGATCCGAGAAAGGGAAAGGATGCGATGTACACTGGTAGGAACAAGTACCGGAATCCCTCACCTCCACCCAACGGACACCCGCGTCCTCCACTCCCTCGCCGCCATAGTCCAGTCGGAAACACTAGGCCTCACGGTCCAGGTGGAATCAACATCTGCGACAACGTGCAGCCTCCGAGGAACAGAGAGCGTACGCCGGAACCCCGCCGAAGCCGGAACAACGATCGAGAACCCGAGCCTAGGAGGAGTCGGAACGAGGAGCGTGACCCGGAGCCTCGCAGAAGCCGGAACGACGAAGGCAACCAGCACCATGGTGAAGGCAGCCATCGAAGCCCCAGTCAACACCACGAGGGACGGGGAGATTCGGATGGCGGAAGCAAGAGGTCACATCGGCCCCCTCGCAGGTCTCCCTCACCACCACCTAGCGGTGGAGGCGGAGGTGGAGGCGGAGGCGGCGGCCGGAGATCTCGCTCTCGCTCAAAATCCCCCCGCCACGGCTCGCGTGACGCGCGGGAACGTCTCAACGAATACAGAACTGATTACATAGGCCCAAAGTGCTTCGGCAGGATGATTCGAGAGGAACCAACGCCAAGGATGAACCTCAAGCTACCCGGAAACCTGAAGACCTATGATCCTAATATCGCCTGCCGCATGCTTCAGTTGTACCTTGTAGGTCAAGCCCGGATCTGGCTCAGCGACCTCGAGAAGAATTCCATCTTTTGCTTGTTCGACCCGAAGACTGCCTTCGAAAAGCACTTCAGGGGCACCTACAAAAGACCTGCCACAACAAGCGACTTACAGGCGTGTATCCAGAAGAAGGGTGAAACATCAAGGAACTTCCTCACCCGTTGGTTGGCATGCAGAAACGAGTGTGAAAATGTCGATCATACAACAGCTATGCACGCCTTTATAGGTGGACTGTAGAGGGGAGGATTGCTGCGACACAAGCTCACTTGCTTGGCTAACGCAAACAAACTGACTTTGGATGACATGATCTCCATTGCCAGTGACCACACTGCCGCCGATGACGACGCAGGCGGAGACCTCGCAGCCACAGCAATTCCCCTGCACAGCAGAAGAAGAACCGTGATAACGGCAACACCAGCGGCACTAAGCGGAAAAATCCACCTGATGACCAGAAGAGTGGCGGATCCGAGATGGTCGCCATGGCTTTCCAACGCGGAGGTCAAGGAGGCGGAAGAGGCCGCGGCCGCGGAGGCGGATCCGACAGGGGCCAGCAGCGAAGTGACGAGGTCACCGCTGCCGGAACCCGCGCTCCCCAAACATACGAAGAGTACAGAGACATGCCCTGCCTGGCCCACCTGGATCCGGCTACGGGGAAGTCCACTCACACTAACCGCAACTGCAAGTGGGTCAATGATCTGAAGAACGACCCGGAAGCAGGATACAAGCGAGCCCGGAAGCACCGCCCACGCGGCAAAGGAGGCAAGGGCAAGAACAAGGACAAAGAGGAAGACAGTTCCGAGGCAATGGATGAGGACGACGCTTCGCCGGAACCCAAAGAAGGATCCGCAGCTAAATCCAACCCTTTTGGCAAAAAGAGTGTAGGCGCGTACCACACCTTCCTCGGAACCCCCACAGTCCGCGCAAGCAAGTCAGCTTTCCGGATCCTGAACGCCACAGTTCCGGCTGTGCCGCAGTATGTCAGGTGTCGGAAGTCCCGTGCACATTTGATAGGCAGGATCACCCTACCATTGTGCCAAAAGAATGCTACGCCTTGGTTGTAAGTCCCCGCATTGACGGGTATGACTTCTCCAAGTGCCTCATGGATGGCGGAGCCAGCTTGAACATCATGTACCTGGAGACTCTGGAGCGGATGAACCTTACCAAGGAGCAGCTTAAGCATAGCACCACTGAATTTCATGGTGTGGTTCGGGTAAAAAGGCGAATTCCCTTGGCAGCATCAGACTTCCCGTGGCCTTCGGCGACATTAATAATTTCCGCGAAGAGATGATCACGTTTGAGGTCGTGCCCTTCAAGAGCTCCTACCACGTCATCTTTGGCAGGCCCACCTACCACAAGTTCCACGCAAGAGCGTGCTACATCTACAACAAGCTCAAGTTTCCGGGTCCAAATGGTATGATTAGCGTATCCCGAGACTACAAGAAGGCTCATGAGTGCGAGTTGGGCGAAGCCGCCTTCGCAGAGTCTGTGATATCTGGAGAGGAGCTGAAAGGCTACAGAGCCGCGGTGGATCCGACTGAGATGCAGACCACCAAGAAGCAGATCTCCGAACAGAAAAACTCCTTCAAGGCCGCGATAGAGACCAAAAAAGTCAACTTCAAGGAAGATGACGCTACCAAGCAGGTCTCGGTCGGAGCCAACATGGACCCCAAATAGGAAGACGCGCTCGTCGAGTTCCTCCACGCTAACATGGATATCTTCGCATGGCAACCTTCTGACATGTCCGGAGTACCAAGGGAACTCGCCGAGCACTACCTCAACATAAACCCAGGGGCTAAACCGGTGAAGCAAGCTATGCGACGCTTTGGAGACAAGAAGCGCCACGCCATAGGAATGGAATTAGCAAAGTTACTAGAGGCAGGTTTTGTAATAGAAGTTATCCATACTGATTGGGTCGCAAACCCCGTCCTTGTACCCAAAAAGAATTCTGAAATACTAAGAATGTGCATCAATTACTCCGGCTTGAACAAGCATTGCCCGAAGGATCCGTTTCCCTTGCCGCGCATTGACCAAGTCATTGATTCGACGGCAGGGGTGGAACTTCTGTGTTTTCTTGACGCATATTCCGGGTATCATCCGATCCGGATGAAGAAGTCCGACCAAAAGGCGACCTCGTTCATCACCCCATTTGGCACTTACTGCTATGTTACTATGCCCTTTGGCTTGAAAAATGCAGGTGCCACCTACCAACGTACGATGCAGCGGTGCTTGAAGGACCAAATTGGCCGGAACGTGCACGCCTACGTCAAACACATCACGGTCATGACCCGGAAAGGATCCGACTTGATCAGTGACCTTACAGAAACCTTTGAGAATCTCTGACGGTACAAGATAATGTTAAATCCGCTGAAGTGCGTCTTTGGCGTTCCAGCCGAAAAACTCCTTGGCTTCATCGTCTCTAATAGGGGCATTGAAGTTAACCCGGAGAAAATCAAGGCTATCATGTGCATCAAAAGGCCAACTTGTCTCAAAGATGTGCAACGACTAACTGGTTGTGTCGCAACAATCAGTAGGTTTGTTAGCCATCTTGGCGAGAAGGCGCTACCCTTGTACAAGCTATTGAAGAAGACATACAAGTTTGTCTGGGACGAGGCAGTAGATGCAGCGCTTCAAGGGTTGAAGGAAATACTCACCTCCCCACCTATTCTAGCAGCGCCAGGAGAATCAGAGCCTATGCTCCTTTACCTGGCAGCTACCAACAGAGTCATCAGCCTCGTCATCGTGGTGGAGCGACAGGAAGAAGGACACGAGTATGGAGTCCAAAGACCAGTCTACTACATCAGCGAAGTGCTGACGGAATCCAAACAAAGATACCCTCACTTTCAAAAGCTAGCCTATGGAGTATTCCTGGGTAGCAGGAAGCTGAGACACTACTTCCAGGAGCATCCAGTAACAGTCGTGAGCAAAGCTCCGCTGTCAACGATTCTCAATAACGCTGACGCAACAGGACGCACAGCAAAATGGGGCATTGAATTATCCGCCTTCGAAATCAACTACAAAGCCAGGACTGCGGTTAAATCCCAAATCTTGGCAGATTTTTTTGCATATTGGACAGAAGCTCCGGATATAAATCTGGAGCCGGAACCAGAGACATGGGTTATGCACTTCGATGGATCCAAGCACCATCAAGGCTCAGGAGCTGGAGTCACCCTGAAGTCCCCTACCGGAGAAGAACTGCAGTACGTTCTGCAGATCCACTTCGAAGCTACAAACAACATGGCGGAATACGAGGCTCTACTACACGGTCTGCGCATCGCTAAGGAGATAGGGATCAAGCATATTATTTGCTGCGGAGATTCCGACCTGGTGGCACAGCAAGTAGCCGGAACCTGGGAACGCCAGAAACTCCGTCATGGCGGCTTACGGAGATGAAGTTGACGAGATCGCCAAGTGCTTCCTCGGATACGAAGTCAAGTACGTCGGGAGAGACGACAACGCAGCGGCGGACATGCTATCCAAGCTCGGATCCGGCAGGAAACCAATTCCGCCTGGTATTTTCCTGGAGCATCTACGGATACCCTCGATGAAGGGCGCTAACCCGGAAAACCCAGATGTGGCAGTATCTCCGGCTAGAGAAGTGATGGCCATCATTCCGGCCTGGACGCAACCTTTCCTGGACTACCTCATCGATCAGAAGTTGCCAGAGGACGAGGTCCTCGCACGACAGATCATCAGACGAGCAAGATCCTACACAATAGTTGATGGACAACTCTACAAACGAAGCGCAACTGGAGTATTTCTCAAGTGCGTCTCCAATCAAGATGGCATTGAAATCCTCAGAGAGATCCACGCAGGGGATTGCGGGCATCATGCCGCTCCCAGGTCCCTCGTTGCCAAAGCTTTCCGGCTTGGATTTTACTGGCTCACAGCTAAAGAAGATGCTGATAAGTTGGTAAAAACCTGCCGAGGTTGTCAGTACTACGCTACCCAACCAAACGCGCCAGCCCAAGAGCTGAAGACCATACCTATCACCTGGCCGTTTGCGGTCTGGGGGCTTGATATGGTTGGTAAGCTAAAGAAATCAACTCCTGGCGTTTTTGAGTACCTCCTGGTCGCTATTGATAAGTTCAGTAAATGGATCGAGGCAAAGCCAGTGAGAAAAGCCGATGGTGCTACGGCACTCAAATTTGTCTGCAGCCTCGTGACGAGATTCGGCATCCCGCACAGCATAATCACAGATAATGGCACGGACTTCGCCCAAGGAGAATTGAAGGATTAATGCCATGACGTTGGGATCCGACTAGACCTGGCATCCGTGGCTCATCCACAGTCCAATGGTCAGGTCGAAAGAGCCAATGGACTCCTCTTATCCGGAATAAAACCGCGCCTTGAAGAACCGTTGCGCCGCGCAGCTGGAGCTTGGGCTGAGGAGTTAGACTCCGTCCTGTGGAGTTTACGAACTACCCCCAACAGGTCAACAGGATTCACTCTGTTCTTCCTGGTATACGGATCCGAAGTTGTGCTCCCCTCCGACATCATCCATGATTCAGCGCGAGTCTCCGCCTATAATGAAGAAACTGCTGACGAGGCCAGACAGCTATCTGTGGACCTGATCGAAGAAGCTCGGAACTTAGCATACCAACGTTCCACCATTTACCAGCAGAAGCTCCGACGCTACCATAGTCGTCGAGTTCGCAATCGCTCGTTCATGGCCGGAGACTTGGTCCTCCGCCTTCGCCGAGTGAAAGATCATAAGTTGCAATCTCCATGGGAAGGACCCTTCGTCGTTAGCAAAGTGCTTCACAACGGATCGTACTACCTTGTCGATTTCCGAGAACTAAAGGACAGACCTGCTAATTGGTACCGGAAACGCAAGCGGGGGGATCCGGATGACATTTACGATGAAACAGAACGTCCTTGGAACATTGCACAGCTACGTCCTTTCCACACTTAGCATAGAATTACATACTTTGTAACAGTATTATACATGATCAATGAAATAAAGCTTCTGGTTCACTCTATGAGTCATTTACCTCCTTTACTTGTTCATTTTTAGATCGTGTATGTTTTCCGACTAAAACCGCAGAGCTGGATATTTCCGCCTAGGCGTGTATGAAAGTTGTGATTTTCAAAAATCGTCCCTTAGGACGTAAGCTTAAGTTTTCTGGTGGAAATATTTTCTGTTGCGAATTCGTGGATTCCTAGTAGCGATTTCTGGCACCTTGGCTGGGGGCTTGTTTCCGCGGTTATTGACGGATCACTATTGGGCTTCGTCACCGCTGGCGAGCGTTTCCGGTTAAAAGGTCTTCCGGCTCGCGGAAGGTCAAGCGAGTAAGCCGGAAAACATAGAAATCAGCACTTGCTTTCCAACAAAACGAAACATGTAAATAATATTAAAGGATAGCGGGATAAGTTGTTTCCGCCCATGCATAACTGTTTCGTCCCTAGCTACTTAAGAATTTAAAGTTATATTACAAACCCTCTCGGGGCCAAAATGATGCATTGTATTTCGTCTTCCACGCAGGAACAAGTTTTTACTTCTCCTTAGCCGGAGAAGTTTCCACATTGGCATCAACCTTTTTTGCGTCAGCCGGAGATTCCTTCTCTGCGTCCTTGGCAGGAGAGGAGACATCTTCGTCTTCATCCTCTTCAGCTGCAGTCGGAGAAGTGGCGCCGCCTTTGTCCTTTGAGCTCGTCCAGGTATACTGACTTCCGGATTGGGCGGGCCTGGTTTCCGCTTCGCGTTCCTTCAGAAGCTCAGCTTCGAGAGGCTCGTCAGCAGGAAGAACCGCCTTCTCATAAAATTCATCATGGCGAATTCTCCGGGCAATGCGCGTATCATAACCACTGACTCGCGTCAAGAAGTGCATTGACATCCGCATCCGGAGGAACGCCAGCGAGTGACCCGGTCCGGATTCAGCTTTGGGTTATGCGCTAAGCACATTGCCAAGGACATGGCAGCTGCACCCCGTGCCGAAGAAGATTGCAGGTCCACAACCAGCTCCGGAAGCAAATCCATCCTCTTGATGAGCTTGCGCACATCGCAGGTTCGGCTCTTCTTGATGTTGAGGTTGTGACAGATTTTCCTGGAGGCGGAGATGAGATCCTTGCAGTCTTCACCGGCTAGCTGCAGTAGGTCATCGCGCGGGAACTGGCTCCGACGTTCCTCATCATATCCAAGTGGATCTGGAAGACGCAAGTTTTGATAAGTACAACAAGTTAAACGCAACATATGCACTATCATACGAGTTTCAAGGACATACCCATGACGTCGGAATTGAGCAGGTCCCAGCAACTCTCTGCTGTCTCCATATACTTCCGGAGTCCACCCAGCTCTTTCTGCTGCTTTTGGATGGTGTCGCTGTCAGTTCTTCTTTTAAGCTCGAACTCACCCGCCTTGCGAGTAAGCTCCAAGTTCTTCTCAGCAAGCTTCTGTTCCGCCTCTGTGAGTTTTGCCTCAAGATTCTTCTGTGAGGTACGCAGAGTTTCCAGCTCGGAGGAAGCTGCAGCGAGGGATGAGGATGCACCTGCTCAGCATTAGTAAAACAACAGGTTTGAGATGCGGAAAATAACCCACAGGAAAGCGAGTGTCGGAAACCAACCTTGGGCTTCTGACAGTTTCTTCTTCAGATCGGCGTTCTCCGTTTGGAAACGCTGGATCTTCTCCGCCTGGCTGATGGTAACACGGCGCTGAAGCGCAATATTCTTGTGCAGCTCGTAATGAAGAGCCTTCTGTTCCTAAAAGTCCAGTCAGTGCCGAAGTAAGTTCCACATATATTTTATGGTTAAGTCTTTCTAAAGCATTGACGCTGGAAATTTTTTTCCGCCATCATGCTTGGGGGCTACCACGACATTTAAATCTTCCTTCAGTTTGAGTTTTCTCTAAAGTATTCAGACGCTAACTACTATAGTTTCCGCCTAAATACTTGGGGGCTACTGGGGAGTTACCTTTTGCTTGCAAACAAGCTTGTCGAGGAAATGGCCAACGTCTTTCTTGAAATCCTGGATCTCCGACGTCTCGACGTCTGGTTTACCCCAGGCATTGTTCAGCATCGCGTTGAGCAAATCTTGCTCCAGCTCCCACTTTTCCGCCTCTGATAGTTTGTTAAAAAAATTGTGGCGTAGGCTTTTGGGGGTGGAAGTAAGGTCAGCCGGATCTCCAAAATTCTTGGGGAAAACGACCATGTCACCAGCGGGGGCTTCAGCTTTGCCGGAGGAATTGACTTCTGCTTCCTCCCGACCTTGTCCTTCAGTTTCGTCGTGGACGGGGCCCTTGCCGCCGGAACCATCTCCGCCCGCTCTACCGCTACTAACCGGAATTATTTCCGGTGGAGTGGATGCAGCAGGAGCAGGAGATTGATCCGCGGGAGGAGGAGAAGGTTGTGGGGAAGCTTGCGGAGCGCTTGGCGGAGCTGGCGTTGAGGGGCCAATGGCAGGAGATTTCTTATGCATATACTTGGTAATATGCTCCTGAACGTTGGTCCGCGCGGTGGTGGGGTTCGGATTCCTGCAAGCGAGCAAAGGAAAAGTATAAGTAACACAACTTACCAAGACAAACAACGCGCATTACTCGGAAACTTACGCTGCGCCCGGAATGTTGGGACGCGAGGGCCTCCCTGCTGTCGAAAGCATCTTAAGGCGCTCGCGCTCCGCCTTCTTGGAGTCAAGCGGAGGCGGCTTGGTCACCTTGGGTTTCTTGGCGGAAGCCTCGCCGCTAGCTCCGGCTTCGGAGCCGGAGACTTTGGCGCGGGAACGCTTTGAAGGTCGAGGAGCAGCCTTTCGGGGCGCTTGCTCTTCTTCCTCCTCAGGGTCCTCCGGATCCTCCTCCGCCGATTCACCGCTAACGGGGACTCGGAGTATGTTGCGCAGGTTCTCCTCCGCCAAGGTATCCAGTTGCGAGGAGGGTGAGCAAAACAAGTTAAAACATTTAGAAGATATGAGAAGTTGAAGAAATGCGAAGGAATAAGTGCTTACCGGAGGACACTTCTCGTGTGTGCTGATGTCTTTAATCAGTTCCGGGACCGGTTGGCCCCGACCTATTTTCACCAGTGTCTTAAATCTCCTCTTGAGAGAATCAGCCGGAAGATCATGGCGAGTGACCCGGAGGAGATCATCCGCCCCAGTATAAGCGCACATTAGGCGTGCGTTGTAGCGCAAAGGCTGGATTCTCCGGGTAAACCAGCTGAGTGTGAGCTGAGCTCCGGTTAGTCCGTCGTGAACTAACCAGGAAATCCTCCGCGCGGCCTTCTCCAGTATTGGCGTTTGGGCAAGCGTGGGAATGAAGCTCCAGCTCGCCAATTCTTCCGGAGGCTTGTTGCTGAAGGGTGGAAGTCCATCGTGGACATTCGGAACTGATGCATTCTTCACGTAAAACCATCCGGCGTTCCAGTACCGGACGGACTCGTGGGAGTCGTGAGGCGGATACATGCGGCCGGAGCGGAGCATGAATGTCATACTTCCGCAGTTCAACATGGCCTTGTATTTCGTCTCCTTCTTCACTCGGAAAAAGAATTGCCACAATTTGACATCTGGTTGGATCCCAAGATGCCCCTCGCAAAGAGTTGCGAAGTTAGAGAGTAGGAGGTAGGAATTGGGGCAGATGTTGTGGGGCTGGAGCCCATACGTGTCAAGGACGGAGAGGAAAAACTCCGAGCAAGGGAGCGACAAGCCGCGCTCAACCCACGCCTTAGTCATAACTCGTTCGTCCGCGTCGAGTTTGGGGACGACGGAGTCGCGCGTGAAACTCCAGTGTTCGGAGATCATGCCCTCGTTTTGGAGCTCTCTAAGCTCCGCATCTGTGGTCTCGCAGGGCCACCATTGACCCCTCACCCCTTCACGACTCCGGGCCTTGGAAGCCTTCTTGTTTTCCGCTTCCTGGACCTTGGCTGCCATTCTAGCTTGGCCTTGGAGCTCTTCTTCGAGTTCTTGAGCTGTTGGGATCTGGCCTAGTAAAGTACTGGAAGAGGCGGAGAATGGTTGAGCAAGCCTAATGTCGAAAACATATGGTGGTAGATATGCAATGGGATCCGGACAGATTGGTTCCACGGCACTGGGATCCGGGCTACTCGGAGAACTACCAGTGCAGTGAGGAGAACCATGAGACATGCTTCCGGCTGCACCCATGCGAGCTAAGTTGAGTAACCGGAAAATCTACACTACGACTACTTCTTCTTCTACGAGACCGGTGCACGTACCGTCAATGGCGCGGCGGTCCGGTGAAGCTCCGACGAGGTGGAGGTCGCTGAACTAGTGGTTTCAAGCCTCCGATGACCACGAATCGGCGGCGGAGTCGATTTCCCGATCAACCGTGACGATTTCGGCTCGAGGAGAGGCTTGGAACGGCGGCGCGCGAAGCTCCCGTGAGAAAGGTTCGCCGGAGTGGAGATCTGCCGGGCGGCGCGGCGCGAGGAGGAAGATGAAGTGGTGAGGGTGCGGTGAAAGAATGAAGAATTACCGAGCCGCGGGGTATTTATAGACCACGCGCGGAGATTCGGGATTCGGATCCAACGGTGGAAACGGAACGGTCACGCCATCAGATGGTTGACACGTGTTTTAGGTCAAGTGCGGTAAAACGACGTGGAGGTAACTTAACCATGCGCTCCCGAAATTTCCGGCTAAAGATTCGCCTCTTCGAAAATTTAGCGCGGGAAACAAGGAAGTTGCGCGCGGGAAAGCCAGAAACTTCGTTGCGTTACCAATTCTGAAGATAAGAGATTTCCGAGCAGATGAACCCGGAAACAAGTAAAAGTTTTGAAGCTCTTCGTGATTCTCTTCGGATCCAAGCTAATAAGGTCGGAGGAATGATGAATCTCGGAGAACTTCGGGGGCTACTGTTGTGGGTATACTTTATGGGTATATCAACGGCATGGCCTAGATCCGGCAAGCCCGGGTGGCCCATAGTTGGTGATGAGGCATGTGGCCCATCGGGCGGCCCAGTTCCTGTAGATCATGAAGGATGAAGTCCAGCCCAGGAACAGGGAGCCGGATCTCAACCGACCTACGAAGGAGGCCAGATCCGTGACGGCCCATGAAGTATCCGGATCCAGCACGTTCTTAGAGGAAGGCGGATCCTTGACGTACACGGCAAGACATTGTACCGTAGTTAGACAACTTGTATTCCGGCTAGGACTCTCCATGTAAACCCTAGATCCGTGCGCCTTTATAAACCGGATCCCGGGAGCCCTACAGGCACAACCACAACTCATTGTAACAACGCGAAAGCGCCCAGATAATTCCAGACAAGCAGCAGCAGGCCCTGTCATCGTGCAGGTGTTCCGAAGCTGGGTAAATCGCGTACCACCGTCCCGTGTGCACTCCGCCCTATGGCCCCTACTTCTTCTCCCCCTCGTGAGGATCCCTCCTCCGAGGCACCGTCGATTAGGCAACGACACATGTGTATAAATAGCCCCACGCGATTGGAGACCTACAGCGGTGCACACGAGCAGCGGCTAAAACCTCTAGGAACATCCTCACCTAATAGCTTGACATGAAGAATTAATGCGAGGTAGTAAACGATGAAACCACCATGCTCGCCTTCATTGACAGATGTGAAAGGGGAAGATCTTCACGATTGGCGATATTGTAAGACTATATGAGATCTATATTAAATCCATCTTTTGCAATGTTTATGATCTTTGATCTCGTTATGAGTGATTAGTCCTCACCGGTTGCTATTGTGTTGAGTTCGAATAGGATTTTATCCTTGTTCGCATTTCTTGCCTCGATCTAAAGACTTGTTAGGTACCCAAGTTCCGAGGATCGATCAAGCTATTGAGGGGGTATGAGTGGTGCTTCAACCTCTAGATAAAAAGTCAGTGACATAAGGGATTAGTAGAATAGAGGACCTGAGATCCACATGGGGTAAAGGTAACATAATTATATGTAATTCTTTGGTCTATTTAATTACTTAATGACTGCTTAACACCCTGGGTTGCAGACATTTGGTAGTGGACCAAAAGTCTATAGCGGTGGTGGCTGACAAAAGCTATAGAAAATTAGGACGTGCCTCCCATAATATTTATCCTTATTTAACATGACTCATGTTATGCTTATTATTATCTTTATCTCATATGTACGCATAGTTGCAGGTGAATTCTAGGCCCTAGCCTATCTTCATCCATAGATATACAACAAAAAGTTAAGCTGGAAAGGTTCGGTAACAGAAAGATAACTAAGCTCTCGAGGTTTCGACAAATAACGTAATCTTAGACCAAACCAAATTCTTCCCAAGGTTCAATTAAACCTATGGTTTCCACGAAAAAAACTACTATACTGCTTCCGTAATCCGGATCGAATGTATCAACCCTTTTTTTGGCGTTGTTGCCGCGAAGCAAATCTCGCTACCCTGGTGAGGTTACTAGAGACCTTGCTAGTTAGTTTTATTTATATTTTATTTTATTTATTGTTATAAGTTCCCTATTTGCTGTTAATTGAAAACCCAAAAATATTATTTAATATTTTATCTTACTATTCTTGTTATTCGTCTTAGCTAAAAATTAAGAATTTAAAAATATGGCACAAAATAAGCTTGGGGAATATATTACCTCCAATGATGATTACATTCATGCACCTATTACTCAGTCCACTGTCACAACGGAGAACTATGAAATCAAGCCTAACTATTTGAGCTACTCGTATGGAGTATATATACATAAGTTATCCTTACATAAAACGAGAGAATGACTCGGGAGTGCATGCTTTCCCGTTAAAAATAAAGACATTTGAAACGTCAAAAAAAAAACTGAATCCCTATATGTACATGTCAGTGTCCATGTCTTATGTGCAAATGTAAATTTTATGGAAAACCACATTTTTGTGGCCAGTATAAAAAGCAAATTTGATCCTCAAAAAATTGATTTTGACTACGCCGATTTTGCTTTTCTACTCATAGCATTGCTTTTGAATTAACTAGTCTATATACTAGCTCGAGACTGAAATATCAACAAAATAAGTGTCGCAAGCTTGGAACTAGCCCCTTTTAAATAGTTTTAGGTTGATTTAGAATTAAGTTAGTTCTAGATCGATTCTAGGACAATGAGATTTACATCATGATACGTGTACATGAGAATTAGAGATGTGTGTGCAATTTCCATCTTTATTTGCATATGAAATTGAGCGACATTGTCTGACCGAGAATTCAGTAAGTTATATGCATGTCAAGGGAGAAATGCATCATCCATCCCACGGGCACGAAGTAACTAACATGGACACCCCACGAATTTTATAACATGGATAAAAAATCGTTGTATTTAATGGTTGAAGTATCCGCGTGTGTCATTCGGATTTGTATTGGTTAATTAACATGGATTAGTGAAACATAAAAGGACTCTAGCTACTTGAGGCGCGTACGACCGGGCTGATGATCTAGATAGTCGGTTAATATTGGACGGTAAAGATTTCTCTTCCATCTAGTTGCACTTTATTAGACTCCTCACATATGTCATATATATGTGGGTATATCCGCTACACGGTGGAGATAATTTCATGGGGATAAACACCGTTCGACTCTCCATCGATTCCTGAGTTTGGTGGTGTCACGTTTGAAAAGCTGGGAGCTTGAGAAGATTGAATACCGATAGTATATATCTCTAAGAAGAAGAAAAAAAATGAAAAAGACGAGATAAACCGTACAATTCAGTTTCAATCCGGTAATTGGTTTGAAGAGAGGACGTGCGGGCCCAGCCGACGCCCCCACCAGCCTTCCAGCTATATAAACAGAGCCCTGCTCCTTCGGCCAAAGCCACGCTTCAGTTTGGATAATACCTACGTACATACGTGAGCACCGCGGCGTGATCTCCCGCCTCCGGGCGCCCCCGCCGGCGGCGAGCAAGATGGCGGCGGCTGAAGGTCTTGAGCGGATCAAGAACGAATCCGTCGACTTGGTGAGCTACTTTCCGCACCAGAAATTATCTGTCCATGAGTGGTGCACGCATGCAGTCTGATCGTGTTGTCGATCTCTTTTCTCACCTTCTATCGGATCAATTGTTCTATGAGAACAAGAGCATCGATCGAGTAACGTTCAGAAGATGTAAACATAGATCGAATCTACTTTGCTGTGTTTGCACATTATCGCTTCACGGGATTATAGCTAGCTAAAGATGCATCTTGCCTTTTTGTTACTATTTGATTCACGGGCGAGTTCAAAGGCACCGATCGATCCGTCTAATTTTCACGCTTTTTTTGTGATCTTCAACCACTGCGCGCGCTTTTTTCCCCATCTACCATCATCAATGCTCATGATTACACGTCTCTATCTGAAGATAGATTTCAGAGTATTTGCTTGCAGTTTACACGAATTGCTCATTGTAATTGTGTTTGCTAATCTGTACGTACGTGCTTTTGCATTGCAGGAGCACATCCCAGTGGAGGAGGTGTTCCAGAACCTCCAGTGCGGCGAGGAAGGCCTCACCACCAAGGATGGCGAGGAGCGCATCGCCATCTTCGGCCCGAACAAGCTCGAAGAGAAAAAGGTTCGATTTAATTGATCTCGTCGCCTTCCTTGAATTTACAAGATTTTAGATGAGGATGCTTTGCGTGCTGTGAGTTTGCAACGACAATTAGAATTAATGGAGGTGCGTGTATTTTTGCAGGAGAGTGAGATTCTAAAGTTCCTGGGGTTCATGTGGAACCCGCTGTCGTGGGTGATGGAGGTGGCGGCGATAATGGCCATCGCGCTGGCCAACGGCGACGGCAAGCCGCCTGACTGGCAGGACTTCGTGGGCATCATTGTGCTGCTCGTCCTCAACTCCACCATCTCCTACGTCGAGGAGAGCAACGCCGGCAGCTCGGCCAAGGCGCTCATGGCCAACCTAGCCCCCAAGACCAAGGTGCTCCGCGACGGCAAGTGGAGCGAGCAGGACGCCTCCATACTCGTCCCCGGCGACATCATAAGCATCAAGCTCGGCGACATCGTCCCGGCCGACGCTCGCCTCCTCCTCGAAGGCGACCCGCTCAAGATCGACCAGTCGGCGCTCACCGGCGAGTCACTGCCCGTCACCAAGAACCCTGGCGACAGCGTCTTCTCTGGGTCCACGTGCAAGCAGGGCGAGATCGAGGCCGTCGTCATCGCCACCGGCGTGCACACCTTCTTTGGGAAGGCGGCGCACCTGGTCGACAGCACCAACCAGGTCGGCCACTTCCAGAAGGTGCTCCGCGCCATCGGAAACTTCTGCATCGCCGCCATCGCCATCGGCATGGTCGTGGAGATCGTCGTCATGTACCCCATCCAGCACCGCCGGTACCGCGATGGCATCGACAACCTCCTGGTGCTCCTCATCGGCGGCATCCCGATCGCCATGCCCACCGTGCTGTCGGTCACGATGGCAATCGGCTCCCACCGGCTGTCGAAGCAGGGCGCCATCACCAAGCGCATGACGGCCATCGAAGAGATGGCCGGCATGGACGTGCTCTGCAGCGACAAGACCGGCACGCTCACCCTCAACAAGCTCAGCGTCGACCGCAGCCTCATCGAGGTGTTCGCGGCGGGCGTTGACAAGGACGAGGTCCTGCTTTTCGCCGCAATGGCCTCGAGGGTGGAGAACCAGGACGCCATCGACGCCGCCATGGTCGGCATGCTCGCCGACCCGAGGGAGGCCAGGGCCGGCATCCGGGAGATTCACTTCCTACCGTTCAACCCCGTCGACAAGCGCACCGCGCTCACCTACGAAGACGTCAATGACGGCGCATGGCACCGCGTCAGCAAGGGCGCTCCCGAGCAGATCCTGGACCTGTGCAACTGCAGCGTGGTTGTCAAGAACAAGGTGCACGCAATCATCGACAAGTACGCCGAGCGAGGCCTCAGGTCTCTCGCGGTGGCACGGCAGGCGGTGCCGGAGAGGAGCAAGGACAGTGCCGGAGGGCCGTGGGAGTTCGTGGGTCTTCTGCCGCTTCTCGACCCGCCGAGGCACGACAGCGCCGAGACCATTAAGCAGGCTCTCAGCCTCGGCGTCAATGTCAAGATGATCACCGGCGATCAGCTCGCCATCGCCAAGGAGACCGGCCGGAGGCTCGGTATGGGCACCAACATGTATCCCTCGTCGGCCCTGCTCGGCCAGTCCGTCGACAAGTCCATCGCGTTGCTCCCCGTGGACGAGCTGATCGAGAAGGCCGACGGCTTTGCCGGCGTTTTTCCCGAGCACAAGTACGAGATTGTCAAGAAGCTTCAGCAGATGAAGCACATATGCGGGATGACTGGGGACGGCGTCAACGACGCGCCTGCACTGAAGAAGGCCGACATCGGCATAGCCGTTGCAGATGCCACCGATGCCGCCAGGAGCGCCTCTGACATCGTGCTCACCGAGCCCGGGCTCAGTGTCATCATCAGCGCCGTGCTCACCAGCCGTGCCATATTCCAGAGGATGAAGAACTACACCGTGAGCATCATCTCCCCCTCTCTGCTCACATTAACATCATTTTATCAAGTTTTATCCCACAATTGAAAATAATTCCTGATTGTTGCCCTTGTTGTTTGTTACTCTAGATTTATGCGGTGTCGATCACTATCCGTATTGTGGTAAGTAAAATTGTCCTGAAATCATCAAGAATCGATCACCTCTATATATAGTGTTGTGTGCATTGGACTTGATTTAATTCGTTTTCTGATGTCGAACTGCAGTTGGGCTTTATGCTGATAGCGCTTATCTGGAAGTTCGACTTCTCGCCATTTATGATCCTGGTCATCGCCATTCTGAACGACGGTGGGTTTGGACACTCAAATTCCATATGCCAAACATGCCAATGTCTCACCAGCCCCTGAATCGTCTAACCCGTTCATCTGCTTAAATAAATTCAGGCACAATCATGACGATCTCCAAGGACAGAGTGAAGCCATCGCCACACCCGGACAGCTGGAAGCTGAAAGAGATCTTCATCACCGGCATCGTGTACGGCACCTACATGGCCGTGATGACCGTGGTGTTCTTCTACGCCATGACTAGCACCAACTTCTTCAGCGTAAGCATTGGCCAACCACTAGAAACTAAAGCACACGAAAGAGCAACAATGCTTGTAGCATGGGGTTGATGTTGTCTTGAAAGATGCTGATCATCAATCTCGTTTCCGGATTGCAGGAGAGGTTCCACGTGAGGTCGCTGAGGGGCAACAATGACGCGATGATGTCTGCCCTGTACCTGCAAGTGAGCATCATCAGCCAGGCCCTCATCTTCGTGACCCGGTCGCGCAGCTGGTGCTTCACGGAGCGCCCAGGCCTGTGGCTCTGCTTCGCCTTCGTCCTCGCGCAGATCGTAAGTCCACCACACTGCAATCGAGTGATGAACATAAATGATCGAGTTTGTATTGCGTTCACCTGTAACCGTTCCTGTTGTTGCCACCGCCATTGCAGATTGCCACTCTCATTGCCGTGTACGCGAACTTGGCGTTCGCGCACATCAGAGGCATCGGCTGGGGCTGGGCGGGCGTGATCTGGCTCTACAGCTTCGTCACCTTCATCCCCCTAGACCTGTTCAAATTCGGCATCCGCTACGCCCTCAGTGGGAAGGCATGGGACACCCTGTTCGAGAACAAGGTACACGATCTGTTTAGCTATACTCATCGAAATGTTTGGCATTGTTGTTCATGAATCCGCACCACACACGCAGATCTTCTTCACGAGGAAGAAGAACTATGGGAAGGAGAACAGGGAGCTCAAGTGGGCGACGGCGCAGCGGACGCTGCACGGGCTGCCGACGTCGGAGCTGGACAGCACGCAGCAGGACAGGAGCAGCTACGGCGACTTCTCGGAGATCGCCGACCAGGCCAAGCGCCGGGCGGAGATGGCCAGGCTGCGGGAGCTCAGCACGCTCAAGGGGAAGGTGGAATCGGCGGTGAGGCTCAAGGGTCTCGACGTCGAGACCGTCGACAACCGCCATTACACAGTTTGATCCATCCGCAACGGCGGTCGCACGCGTGGGGGACGGTCTGCCTCGTACTCGTTGCGCATTTTCAGGAGCGGTACCGATGGAACAACGTCGCCCTGTGTAAATTTTAACGTTTAGGCTGTCCGATCCATATGTTATTAGTGGTACTATATACCATATCTTTTCTCTTTTATTATTCAAAATTAAAGACGATGTGCAGTTTGTATCAGATCAATTTGCTTAATTTTGATTGAACGTTCTAGACAGCCACTTATTACCGCAAATTTGTAGTCCTTGCATTTTATATTAGTTGTTGCTGATTTAGTACAAAATTGATGAACTTTTCATGATTTCATTGACCCATGCCATTAAAAGAAGCCATTGGTAATGTACAAAGTACAAACTTGGTTGTGGTTTATGATGGTTTGCAGCACATGGCATTTGTCAAAATGAGAAAAACAATAACCTTCATGGGTGAACTCTTGCAGAGATTCTGCTGCCAAAAAATTGTATCACATATTCACATGTCCCTTCTTTCTTCGGAGTCCAAATGGCATGCATCAGTTATCCCATTCTATTTCTTTAACGCGTTTGATTTCTTCTTATTCTTAGAAGGGTAAAAAGGTAGCCAGCAAGGTGGCGGTTAATAAGATTTTGGAACAAATCCATGTGGGTTTTGTATCGAAGAAAAGACTCCCCACCAATTTTGACTTATAGCGAACCAGTTTCATGTAAACTTGTTTAACGGCGTAACCACCTAAAAACTTTTATTTTGTGGTTTATCTATAAGAAAAATAATGGGCACTTTATTACTCATAAAAGCAATTACACCCGACCTCTGCATAGCTAAGATGCACACAGCCATTTAAAAAGTCTCAAAAGTTTGGAGTGCTAAAAAAGCCGAATTACATATCAGACATGAGCAAATGTAAAACGCCTAAGATGAAGGCGGAGGCCCAATCCGTAGATTATGCTGTCACCCATGTAGGGAAAAAGTATCCCTCGCAGTGTCCTCCAACCGTGTACCGGCCTCCGTAAACAGGTCGCGGTTCTCCACCTTCTGCAGCGCAGTCCACGAACGGAGAGTAGCGGCACAGCTGTAGATAACCTGCAAGAGAGAACAATTCTTGTCATTAAAAACTTTGTCATTTCTACACAGCCATAGCGATCATATAATGGCAAGCGTCCCCACCCTAATAAACGTTCTAAATCTGTGATCGATCCCATGAAGCCAATTATCAAAGATGTTGGCCACACTAGTCGGGGGATACAGATCAGAAGCTATTTGAATGCATGATCATATAGATCTAGCAAAGCGACATTGGAAGAGTGTTTAATTGTCTCATTGTGTTGACAAAAACACACTGCGTACTCCCATGCCAATTGTGTTTCACAAGATTATCTTTGGTTAGGATTACTCCTCGACCAAATATTAGCCAAAAATCTTAGTTTTGAGAGGTATCTTCATCTTCCAAATCTTCTTATTTTTATCAACTGGTATTTCCAGTTGGATAATGGCATTGTACAATGAACTTACAGAGAATTTTTCATTGGATTGTAAGTTCCAACAAAATTCATCTTGTCCTTCAGACAACTGGATGGATTCCAAACGCATCAGTAAGGCATTCCATGCAAGAAGTTTCGGACCGATTAAATCTCCTCTAAACGTCACTGTCGGAGGTGAGGTTGCCATTACTAATGCAATGGTATCACTTTTGCGACGAACAATGATGTATAACGCTGGATATTATTCAGAGAGAGGTCTATTCCCTAGCCATGTATCTTCCCAGAACCGTATCTGCGATCCATCCTTAATAATGAAAGTACCATATCTGAAGAATTTTTTTCTTCATTGCCATTAGGCCAGGCCAAAAATGCGAGTCTCCCGGTTTCCAAAGGATCTGGGATAACGCTTTGTCACCGATGTACTTTCTTCTAACCATGATTTGCCATACGTCTTCTTCGGTTAGTAGCTTAAAAAAGTCACTTACCTAATAAGGCTGAGTTCTTGACCTCAAGGGCGTGAACTCCTAGCCCACCCATATCTTTAGGTTGGCATACGACAGACCACTTGACCAGACGATATTTCTTTTTTTTCACTATCCCCTTACCAAAAAATCTTGATCTATAATAATCGAGCTTGTGTAACACATCTTTTGGCAAAATTAAGAAGGATATCATATACAACACCATATTGGTGAGTACTTAATTAATGAGAACCAATCTTCCTCCAAGGGATAGCATTTTACCTTTCCAACTACTAAGTCCCTTCTGAAGTCTTTCCTCGACTAGTTTCCACTCAGCCATCGTTAATCTCCGATAATGAATCGGGATGCCTAGATAGTTGATAGGAAATTGCCCTTGCCCACAGCGAAATAGTTCCGAATATTCGGCGACTGAGCCCTGAGCGTCGCTAAAACGGAACAATTTACTTTTATGGAAGTTTATTTTGAGTCCCGATAAATGCTCAAAAGCAGCCAAAATCAGCTTTAAATTTCGAGCTTTATCGAGATCATGTTCCACAAATAAAATTGTATCGTAGGTGTATTGAAGGATTGATAAACCACCATCTACAAGATGTGGGATCACTCCTTCAATTTGACCATCAGCTTTACCTCGTTCGATCAATATAGCGAGCATATCCACCACAATGTTAAATAAAAGTGGTGATAGAGGGCCGCCTTGGCGTAAACCTTTTCGTGTCTGGAAGAAGCGTTCCGTATCATCATTGACACGAATCGCTACACTTCCTCCATACACAAAATTATCAATCAACGCTCTCCACTTCGGTGAAAACCTTTCATCCTGAGTGTCTGATGGAGAAAAAAACTATTTGACTTTATCATAAGCTTTCTCGAAATCAAGTTTTAAGATTACCCCATTCATCTTTTTGGTATGTTGTTCATGAACCGCCTCATGTAGAACCACAACCCCATCTAGGATATTGCGTCCTTGCATGAAAGCGGTTTGCGGCGGCCTTACCACATGATCAGCTACTGTATTCAGTCTAATGGTGACCACTTTCGTGAATATCTTGAAACTTACATTTAAGAGGCAGATGGGTCTATATTGTTGGATCCTTTCTGCCTCTTTAACTTTGGGTAACAAGATAACCTCACCAGAATTTAGACGAAATAATTCTATCTGTCCAGCGTGTAAAACAGTAAACATTTCTAGAAGGTCGCCTTTGATTATATCCCAAAAAGTCTGATAAAATTCAACGGGTAAACCATCTGGACCCGGGGCTTTGTTATGTTCCATTTGGAAAATAGCCTTATTAACTTCCTCCTTCGAGTAAGGAGTCGTTAAAATAGCATTCTCCTCCTGAGACACTGGGGTATATCTGCTATTTGGGACTCATCCTGAGAGAAGGAACTCTCATCTGGCTGACCAAATAGACCCTTATAATAATTAGTAATATAGGATTTAAGTTGCTCATGGCCTTCAATTAGACCCTCATCTTGTACTAGAGATTGTATACGTTTTTTCCTGTGACGGCCATTGGCAATCCATGAAAATATCTCGTATTTGAATCTCCTTCTAGAATGAATTGGGCTTTTGAACGTTGGTACCATTTCAACACTTCTTCCCGAACAAGACCTGCTAATTGAGTATTAGATTGATTTATTCAATGCTCGTTAGCGGTCTCACTTCAGCAAGCGCTTCTATATCATCTATGATAGACGATAAGCTAAGCTTCTCCTTTTTAAGAATACCTGCTGTATGACTCGCCCATTTAGAAAGGTGTTTGCGAACAGCTCACATCTTTTTATTCCACCTTAAAACCGGATTGTTGGCATACACTGGTCTTTCCCATACATTTTTAACCATCTCGTGAAAACCTTCCCGCTGTAACCACCTAAGTTCAAACTTAAATGGTTTCTTAGATAGCGGTCGTGTTAACCCGGTAGCTAAAAGTATGGGAGCATGGTCCGACAGTTTTTCAATACGTTCTAGAGCGCGGACTGACACCATCGGATATTTATCCTCCCACTTGGTGTCCATCAACACGCGGTCTAATTTTTTGTATGTTGAGTCAGGTAAACTGTTAGCCCATGTAAAATGTTGGCCTACCATCTCAACCTCTCTCAAGTCTAAGCTATCTATGACAGCGTTAAACAAGAAAGGCCAGTGGCCATTAAAAGGACCTTTACTTTTCTCATGGCGAAATCTCAGAAAGTTGAAATCTCCCCCTATGAGAATAGGGTATGGATCGTCCTTTGCAAGATTCACAAGCTCACGTAAAAAATCAGCCTTAAAATTGTCCTGGGCCGCACCATAAATGGAGACCATACTCCAAATGAAATTATCAGGTCTATTCCGAATAGTGAGTTTGATATGATACTCACCATCAAAATTAGCCAAAACTTCCATAGAATCTGTCCGGACTCCAATGAGCAAGCCACAAGACCTACCTCTAGGCGGGCGAGAAAGCCATTCAAAGTCTATTCCACCGGATAACCGGTTTAAAAAACTTTGAGAGTAATCACGCTTACCCGTCTCAGAAATAGCAACAAAATATAAATTGTAGTCCTTACAACAATCGGCAATATGAGAATGCTTAGCCAAGTCACGAAGACCTCTGCTATTCCTAAACATGTCATTCACTTAGAAACTAACTTATATTTTGTAGCTAAATCTGACCTATGCTTCTTCTTCTTTTCCGCAGAAGACTTAGAAGACCGTCTAGAGGCTTTTAGATCACAAAATGACTCTAACCCCGACTGCTTCAAGTCCACCTCCGAAATACCACCTACTAGAGTGGAAAGAAGACGACCATCTGAGATGACATCATCTTCCTCCTCCTCTAGAGAAGATAGTTCAGCCCCTGCCGAAGCCTTCGGAATTACCGTGATACGGTCATGTTCCAAATGCCTCAATACGTTGGTCGAAACCGAAATCTCTTCCGAAGTGCGATCCAAAGAAACGCCTACACTACCTAATGTAGAAGAAATTTTGAATCTGAAAAACTAGTAAAAGACGTGGAGGAACTTTTCGTACCTGGCGCATCCAGGTTCTTCGCCGCCTTACGGTGCATCGCCGTCTGCATCAGAAAAGTTTATCTAATTATCTCATGGACATCTGAAAAAAGTTATAAACGTGTTTAGCCTATCCTCAACGAACGCACCCCTATTTTGTAGTTGATGCCTTTTTCGTTTCTCATCCACGTGAATTATTGAGAAAATAAAATCGTGTGTAAGCCAACTTTTTTGTGCAGAAGGCAATTCAATAAAAATACAATTGAATTGAATTTATGTTTTGTTTTTCTTTAGATTTAGATTATTTAATCTTTTTTGAAAACTAAAAAGGGTGGAGTAAACTTTTCTATTTTCTTTGAAACTAATGCCCTCTTCCTCCCTAGAGACCAATAATGACAATCTATAAACCAAATCCTAATATGATTGATATTAACGGGAAACAATCTCAAGATTAGCATTGAAGTGCAACAAAGATGAAGCTTTGATTGCTACTGGGGAAAAAAAACTTTGCTTGCTCTATGTGATTTATCAGTAAACTTTTTAAATCCATCGTATGGCTTTAATTTAATAAAGCTACACACAACAAAATTCGACACATCCAAGTTCACAACACACGGGTCACCTACTCACCTCCAAAGTCAAATCCCAAACATATACACCAACACACCGGAATAGTCTTAAGTACAAAACACATTGTCGCCCTTGCATGGGAAGCCAACGGTACATGCAATAGTACTCAAGCTGTCAAAGTGGAGTGTAGATGCCTGATTGGTCCCATCGCCACTTCAAGGAGGTCTCGGTCCCTGGATCTGACAAACATCCTCCATGATACATATTGATACATGTTTGCCAATATGCGTGCCTTCAATGGTTAGTTTATTTCTAAAATTCCAAAGAGTCCAAAATTGTGTTGCGAAAGTAAAACAAACTAGTATACGGTATGCTCTCAATAACCCTGGGAAATCACTAAGAACTCACTAGCCATGTTGGGTTCCAGGCATAGTAGAGAGGCTTATAAATCCCTGCCCACAAGAATTTCACAATGGTAAGTTAAGTAAGATGTGGTTACAATCTTATGTTTCCTCAAATAAACTACAACTACCATCCTTGGGTCCCCTGCGCTTGGCTCCCTACTCGTAACAAGGTAGCTTACCCCGAATGAGTTGCCACAGAAGATTTTGATCTTTGGTGGAACCTTAGTGCGCCATACCTACTTAAAATGGGTGAATGACTCCCCTTGCGAGACTTTGAGGTACATTGACCAAGTAGAGTAGCCCCCGAGGCTTCTAGACACCAAGATGTCACATCACCATCCTCTGCGCATGAGATGGTTGAATTTCTCTTGTCAAAATGTCCCATACTCCTATTAGACCGTTTCCGCCAAGCCAAAGGGCCTAAGAAATTGGAGCATCCAACCTTCGGAATTGCTCACGGCCTTGATATGTGCATTTTACATCATCAATGTTGTCACATATATGTTTAGTTTTTATTGATATATGCCATCATACACCATTATTTATGCATTTTTAATTGACTTTCGGAACTTTCCTACAAAGTCCCCTTCATTAGTATTTAATTCCTGGGAGGCAAAACAACTCTTTTTCGTTTTTATTGTTTCAGGGACCTTCTGGACACCTAAAAAAATCGAAGGAAAAAATTCTTGATCAATTTTTCACCCGAAGAAGCACCGTGGGCCAAAGAATCTTGCGAGAGGAGCCAAGAGGGGGAAAAGAGGACATGTGGCGTGCCCTACCTGGCTGGGCGCGCCACCCATGCCCGTTTTGCCCTCGGGCGTCGTCTTGGGTCCCCCTTTTAACACATGCCTCTGTTTCGCCAAAAAACCTAAGCCATATTTTTCCCGAGATTTATTGAGGCGGCAGCGGAGGCGAAAGTCCTTTCCTACTCCGGGAGAGGGCAGATCCAGCCGCACCGGTGCCTCCGGTGAAGGGGAAATCGACGCCATCATCATCACCACTCCTCCTTGTCTTGAGTGGAGGCATCTCCATCAACATCTCCATCTGCACCATCATCACCCCCGTCACCATCTTCGAGATCGACTTCATCCCCCTCATAGTTCGTGTTGAATTGAACCCCGGATATCGTTTTGAGGCTAGTTGCATGTTTGTGATTGGTACTTTATCTTTATTTGGTGAAGAGATCATATATTCAGATTGTGTTGTAACCATTATGCCTCTGGTCCATATCATGTTTGACACTTGTGAGTAGTTCCCCATGTTCCCGAGGGCATAGGATGATCTGGTTATGATTCTATATGATGTGCAATGAGTATTTGGTCAAGTTCTTTTTTTATATTTTATGTTGTTCTATGATGGTTTTATGCGAACGTCGACTGCATATTACTTCACCTATATGGTCTCATAGGGCTACACTTTAATGTAATTAATGAACGAGTGCTGGAAGGGATGGAATGAGAGAAACCGTTTTCCAATACTTTGAGTTGCATTAGAGGATTTGTGTCGGGGACCAATGATCTTATTGCTATGGTGGAACATTTACGTCTTAATGATTCGTATACTTGCACATGAAAATGGCTCTAGGACCCATCATAAGGGGTGTATTTCCACATATCTATTTAGGCTCCGCCCCTAATAGAATGAAACTTGACAAAATATTTACCATGTTATGTAGAACTCTAATGCTACTAAATCCATGCCGCCATCGGGAACACTTATCTAATATAATCAAGCACACACTTGAGCTTGTCCTCTTGCTTCATAGAGGATTGGGATTTCTCTCATTAAGAGCATTTACATATTGCTATTTACTTTCTACATTTTATTTTATCGCAAACTATACACCCAAAACACCAAAAACTAATGCATCGTTATCACTGTTGGCTTGTCAATTCCGCTAACCAATACCTTCAGCTCCTCATGGGTTCGGCAATCACTGAAAAGTACTACAATTGATCTACTGCACTTGGGAGCCATCAAGACACTGTTCTAGCGCCGTTACCGGGGAGCGTAGCGCTATTGGTAAGTGGTTTGGTAAGGAAGTTTTTTTCTGTTTTTTCTATTTACTATTTGTCTCATCATGGGTATTTCAAGCTGTGATGAGATGTGCTTGGCTTTACATGAATATGTTCGATCTATTAAAGAGAATGAAGAGAAACCCCTAAACCTAAAGTGGCATATCAAATTCTTATTGGTATTGCCAAGATAGCTATGAAACTAAGTTTTACAGGGGATAAAAGTCAAACTTCTATGGGACATTGACATTCTATTTAAGATCTATGCTCTTTATTTAAATTAGCTGGTATTCGTCATGATGATGTGAAGAGGAAATTATTATATCTATCTATTTCTGGTGATGCTCGCATATGGTTTAGATCTCTGGATGCTAAATGTCGTCATGATTGGGAATGTATGAGGAAAGCCTTCTATCTTAAATACTATACTCCTAAAGAAGGTTATGATGATCATTGTCATATTTATAATTTTTGGCCTCATGTTGGATAAAGTATTGCTCAAGCTTGGGGAGGCTTAATGATCTCATCCGTAAGAATCCTTGTCATGGTATTCCTGATAGTCTTATATTGATAAATTTGTATGTGAGGCTACCCGAGCATCATAGAGATTTTCTGGATAACTCATCTGAAGGGAGTTTTACTAATATAACTTAACAAGAAGCAAGGGATTTATTGGATATTATTGCTAATAATACTGCTGCATGGGATCTTGATAAAGGTAACCAACCTCGTTTTGAATATGAATATGCATGTGTAGAGAATTTCTCTACTACTATATTGTTTGAAGAATTAAATAATAGGTTTGGTGTTGATCCTCATATATTAGTGGAAGTTACTAAATCTTTTTCTAACCATTTAAATGTTCCTAAGAAGGGGTTTAAAGTTTATGTTGAACCTCTTAAGAATTCTCCATATATTGCTAAAGTTGAGAAATAGGTTAAGCAAGCATCCTCTGTCATCATAGACGAATATGTTGAATCTCCTCCATATTCAAATAGAGTGAAGTAAAATTTACTCACTACTGTTGCAAATAAGAGTATGTCATGAACCATATGAACAAATTGACATGACACACAAAATTTCGGCCATCAAAGAATTAAATGAAGAAACTCCTTGTGATGTTTATTTATGTGAAGATTCCACTAAGGTAATTCAAGGTAATACTACTAAAGTTGGTAAACCTATTATATCTTGTGCTATTGGAACTTCATGCTATCAAGGTTTATGTGATATTGAAGAAAGTATAAGTGTGATACCATATTCTCTAAATCTTGAAATCAAACCTGACATTGATCCCATACACATGGAAGAAACATGTATAACTATTCAAATTGCTAATAAAGAGTATATGTGTCCTCTTTGTATGGTAAAATATGTTGAAGTATTAGTAGAAAAGATTAAGTACCCTGCTGATTTTATTGTACTTGGTTGCTCCCAAGATGCATTATGTCCTATATTTGGTAGACCTTTCTTACATACTGTTGGTGCTTAAATTAGTTTACCAAAAGAGGAAGTATTCATTAAATGTGTTGGTGAAAGGTTAAAATTTATTTTTTTCAAAGTTCATTGATAAACATTTGTAAAAAAGAAAATTTTCAAAAAGATATAGTGGAAACTCTCGTTTCCGTGGCAGTTGCTTCATCGGACGTAGTGGAACGATATGTACTTAATCAAAAGGAGCCATTTAATAATTAAGAAAGAGAGGCACTAGAAAAAAATATTATCTCAACCACCGCAATTGCAATTGCATATTCCTAGGAGTTTTACCACCACATAAAGAGGATCCTAGCTTTGAATTAAAACCTTTGCCTAAAGGTATGAAACATGCATTCCTAGATGAGAAGAAAATATATCATGTTATTATTAGTGATAATATTTTAGCAGAAGAAGAAAAAAAATTAGTGGAGGTATTGCATGCTCATAGGCCAGCTACTGGCTATTCACTTGATGATCTAAAAGGTATAAGTCCCGCTTTATGCCTGCATAAGATTAATTTGGAAGAAGATGCAAAGCTTGTTGTTGATTATAATGCCACCTTCATTAAAAAAATGAAAGAAGTGGTAAGAAAAGAGGTAATTAAACTAATTAAAGCCGGTATTATTTATCATATATTTGATAGTAAATGGGTAAGTCATGTTCATTGTGTACCTAAGAAAGGTGGAATCAATGTGGTTCCAAATGAGAAAAATAAACTTGTAGCTCAGCGTACTTTTACTGGTTATAGAATGTGCATTCATTTTAGAAAGTTAAATAAAGCTACTCTCGTAAACATCATTATCCTTTGCCTTTCATTGATCGAATGCTAGAAAGATTATCTAAACATTCACATTTTTGATATCTTGATGGTTATTTTGGTTTTTCTCAAATTCTTGTACACAAAGATGATCAAGAAAAGACTACTTTGACTTGTGCCTTTGGTACTTTTGCTTATAGAAGAATGCCATTTGGTTTATGCAATGCTAGTGCTATTTTTCAAAGATGTGTGAATGTTATATTTGCTGATTATATAGAAAATATTGTGGAAGTATTTATGGATGATTTTTCTGTGTATGATACCTCACAAGGGATTAACTTGTCAATGCCTACAAGTTGTAGACTAGGGTTTCGTTGGATGTAGAGGGCAAGTAGATCTCGAAGGTTTCAGCCGAAAAGTACTCGACGATATAAAAACTAGGGTTCGTGAGACAATGATTTGATCCCTTCTTTGTCCCTCGACTCCCCTTATATAGGAGGCGGAGCCGAGGGATTCGTGATACACAAGTTTACAGAGTCCGGGAGGGTTTCTAACCCGTCCCGCAAGATTACAAATAATGATTCCTATTACAACTCTAGCTTTTCTTAATAGTATCTTGGGATTCCGAATCTTCTTATCCTTCGGGTCGTGGGCCTTCAGTAAACCCCGGGTACCATCTTCGGCAGGCCCATTGGGGATGCCTATGTCAGTAGCCCCCGAGATTTTGCTTGAATCGCAGAGTCAGGGAAAATCTCCAACTTTATATTTGTTCAATAGCTCTGACTTTATCATATATCTTTGGATATGAAATTATATATTGCACAGGGATAATGGTAGTTGGGGCTAGTTCATCTGACGGATCAGGTACTAGTTAACTGCTCTAGTGGCAATCCGCAAAAACCTACTTCAAAATCACGTCCCTGGACATGATCTCGGGATACTGGTGCAAACTTCGACAGGTGCCGCTTAAGGTCTTACCATTCTGTCGAGTCCCAGTCACATTTTATCGGGTACCTAACGCGTCCTTTAGGATTTTTCTTCGTATATGTTGATACGAAAAAAATTAGCAAACCGACGTCAAAGACGGCGCCACGCCGCTCAGAACGGATCTGGGGTCTTACCTTCGCAAAGTTTTGCGGCATTCAGAGGTTATTCGCTACTTTGGCGCTCTGAGAATATATTGTCGAGTGCTTTTTCGGCTGCTGGAATAGCACATTTTATTGAGTCAACGTATGACTTATCTTGCCTTCCCGATGGGAGTATATGCAGAGTTATTTGTATAACTCGAAATATACTCCTTCCTTCTTTCTTTTTCCCCTCTCTTTTTTTTTTTATAATTTCATCGGGCACGCGAACAGCGTTCCCGATGGGAGTAGCCCCCGAGGCTACAGCCAAGGACTAGTGCTTGGTTGTAGGCTCAACACTTTAATGCTTCACGTCGCTATATTGCCATTCTTTCTCGAATTTTCATATATATCGGGTGCGCGAACAGCGCTCCCGATGGGAGTAGCCCCCGAGGCTATGAACAAATGCTTGCATTTGATCATGGCCTCTCGCCATTTCTATTTTGTCATAGTATATTTTTTCCTTTTTCCAAAGTAGCCCCCGAGCATTTGGGCAAAAACTTGTATTTGATCAAAGGCTCTCGAAATAATCAACAATCTTCTGTTGTCGTCATTCTTACGAACCTTCGTAGCCGAGATTTTCTCTTGCCAAGGTGACATCATTGCTGACGATAGCCACGATCACTGTATCGAGAAAACGCGAGAACTTCTCTCCCTCTGTCTCGTGGGCCCAAATTTTTTACCACGTTGACACGTCGTGCAAGTAGGGGACACACGTCCTCCACTTTTCCTGGCGCACGCACTGTAGCGCCCGTTCGTTCCCTTCTCAGTGAATTTGCAATTTTACCCCTTGTCCACGTGTCACCATCTATCCCACATTTTCTCCATCCAACGGCGCATCGATTCACCGCACCTCTTATTTAAGGTCATCGTCTTCCTCCTTGGACACTTTCGCTCGCGTCGCTTCTCTGCTCTCCTCTACCAAGATTCTGCCTTGCGCCCCACAGTTCCTGAGCTCAATCTACACTTCGCACTTTGCTCCGGCACCATTGTTGATGCCTCCGCGCAGACTCACCAGGCACAACACGCCTGAGTCCAAGATGGCGACCGAAGATCTGGGGAATACGGAGTGGGAGAGATCCAAAATCTCCCCTCAAGACATCAACCTACTGAAGAAACTGGGGATCAGCAAGAAGGAAGGCGCGCTTCGCTTCCCCAGCGAAGAAAGCTATCCAATCCCTCCAATGGAGTATCGGGTCAGTTTCGTCGACCACCTCATCCGTGGTCTTTCCGCCCCCATTCACAATTTCTTACGGGGGTTGCTTTTTATGTACGGACTGCAACTGCACCATCTTACTCCCAACTCCATCCTCCACATCTCAATCTTCATCACGCTTTGCGAAGCTTTCCTTGGAGTCCAGCCTAACTGGGCTCTATGGAAACGCATTTTCTTCTGTCGCCGTAATGGCTCCCACGGTGTCGCCTATAACATTGGTGGTGTTGTCATCTGCGTCCGCCCTGACGTCGAATATTTCGACGTCAAATTCCCTGACTTAGTACAAGGGTGGCGCAAAAAGTGGTTGTACATTCATGAGGAGAATCATGGCTCTGTTGAAGACAACATCCCTCCTTTTGATGGTACCGAAAAAATCTGTCGACGTCGTTCCTGGGATGCAGAGGCTACCGACGAAGAAAAAGCGGCGACAGAAGCCTTGATGACACGCATCCACCAACTCCAAAATACCCGAGGACAAGAACTGTCGGGTATCCAAATCACGGCGTACTTCCTTAGGATCAGGGTGCAACCTCTGCAAGCTCGCAAAAATCCCCTCTGGAAGTATGCTGGCGACAAAGATGAGGATCGCTTGTCGGTGGATTTGCCGGTCAAAGATTTGGAAAAACTTGTCCGAAAAATCTCCTCCCTCAACAAGAAAGATCCTGTCCCCTCGTCTTGTCGCGTAAAGCCGTATAGCGCCACCAACGCGCTCCCTGAGGTAATTTTTGCGTGGACTATTTTTCTCGAGTACGTATTTTTGTTGACATCCTTTCCATAACTTTTTTGTCGACATTCTTCTTTTTGCAGAACCATCCAGATCTTGTTTCTCTTCCTCCCCTTCCTGAAGGTGGAGAGGTCGAAGAACGGGCCGTTGTCACCGACGAAAACCAGGGTACTTCTCGCCCTGAGAGTGAAACCGCGGGTTCTCGAAAATCTGCGGTATCCTCTGAAAAGGAAGAATCCGAGGCTACCGGATCGGCACACTCTCCTCCCCCAGCTGTTTCTCCCAGGAACAAGAGAAAAAGGGATGAAGTTGTCGACTCCGGCCCCTCCAAGACCGGCACACCTCCTGCCGAAGAAGTTGTTCCTACTGAAAAAAGGACAACTTTCGACCCTTACACCGATGCTCTCGTCAGCTCGTAAGTTCCTGCCGCTGTTTGTTGTTTGCCATTGATTGTTTTGACTATATTGTTTACTGTCTTGTCGCCTTTTTGTAGTGATGATGAGGATGAAATTCAACCTATTGACGCGACTGCTCGAACGAGTACGTCTCGTACTTTAGATGTTTCTGAAGCTCATCCTGATGGGGATGAAACTTCGCCTCCTCAACGAGATGCAGAGCATCCCACTCCAATTGCCAGCACCCGAGCCTCTTCACCAAAGAGAGCTAGGGTAGAAGCATCCAAGGAACCTCTCCTGCTGGCTGGTAGTTCCATGACTCCTTTATTGGATGATGTAAGATTTTCACTGCTCTTTTTCCGAACATTTCAGCATTTGTCGGCTCCCCTTTGTTTCATGCGTAAGTCCTGTCGAACTTTTCCTTCCTACATTAACTTTTCTTGTTCTTTTTGCTTTTTCTTCAGCCTGTGATGAAGGAGTTTGTTCGCCTCGGTACCCAATTCGTCGGGTACCGTGATCATGCGAATAAACTTGAAGGTACTATTTTTCCTTGCCCTCTCTGATGTATATACTCTTTCATTGTTTTGCCTTGATGTTTACCGCCGTTTATTTTTACCAGAAATTCTTGCCGAAGCCAACAAACGCGTTGACGCTCTTGTTGTTAAGTTAGAGCAAAGCGAAGCAGCTCGCAAGAAAGCTGAAGCAGATGCCGCCGCCGTCAAAGACCTTCGAAAAAGGCTTCATGACGCGGAAACTTCTTTGAGTGAGCATATAACCGAACAATCTGCTCGCGAAGAAGCAATTATCAGGCGCTTGGAGTCGCAAAGCCGTTGCTTTGTCAGTAAGTGTCCAAACTATTTTGATTTCCTTGAGCTTGCTCTTCTTTTCTTGTTTATTGATCAATAAAATTTTGCCTCAGCAGGAAAAACGTGTCAAGAATATGAACTTGAAGATCCTGACAATGATCCCCTTCTTGACGCGCTTTCTCTCCTTGAGATTCATGGAGACGAAGCACGCGAAGGCCTTGCTGAAGCTGGGGCGGGACTGTCGCGGCTCTACCCTTACTTCTTCCCGAAGAAAGAGGAACCCGCGCCTTTTCTTGCTCTCGCTAAATGCTTCAACTCTCAAGAAAATCTTGGGCTCAAACTTCGCCAAGAAGGTTTGAAGGTTGGCGTTGAAGGCACTATTGCCCTGGTTGCCGACAGCCAACAAAATGTCGACTGGACTAGGGTTGGCGACACGCAGGAGATGGAGACCAAGAAGTGGCAGTCGCTGATCAAGGCTGCGAAGCCAAACTCGAAGAAGGTCCTCGCCTATCTTGGATGCAAGCCAACTCCAGCTCCAAGTTCATCAAAGCCGGAGGTCAAGTAGACCACCTTTGCCTTCTCTGTGGTTCTCTTTTGGTGCTGTCGCCTTTTATAGATTTGGCGACAATTGTCCCCTTGGTTCATTAGGAACCATCCTTTTGTAATAGCTATGTAAATACGTCGAATATCAATGGAAATCTATTTTGTTTGATGATTAATGTCGAAATTTTTATTTCCAGTTGATATTTGACAACTATACTTCGACTCATCCTGGCAATGTTGTTCCCTCCTCATCTTACTTGAAGAAAGCGTCTGTCGACGATGAATTTGTCGAAAATTCCTCGAGTAGGGATTCAACACAAGAATTAGCAGAACTTCGTCAACAACTCCAGTCTATCAAAAAACAATCACTTATGGTAATGGAGCAGTCTCGAAAATCTTCCGAGAGGGAAAAAATTGCGCTTCAACAAGCCCAGGATGCTATAGCTGTAAAACAAGGCGCGATTGCTGCAGCTGCCGAAGCTTCTCATCGAGAAAATTTCATGCTTGAGCTAATGCTTGATTCCAGCTTGGATATGGCGGGTACGCTTCGTTCGCTTGGCCATGATTATCTGTATTCTCCATGTTTTTCTTTCCTTTCTGATTCCTCCACTGAAAACAGGTTCTTTTCTGGATACCGCTGCCGAGGATCAGCGTGTTGAAGCTCGATCCAATGTGCTTCTCAGACTTGCCGAAGAACATGGTTCCAACTTTTGGGTGACGCCTGAACGTACTCGCCAAATCGTTAGATTTCAAGATCGTGCGACTCAGGTCCGTGAGTTTCTCGACTTCTGTGCAAGGACATTGTCCTTAGTCTATGGCACCATGTTTCCGCGCAATAAGATGCCAGAGACCCTTCCTGCTTTGATGGAGAAATTTCGGGATGCTCCTCGAATCCATGGATTTGTTCGGGCCCAACTATCTGCCGGCGCCGAGTTTGCTATGATGATGATAAAAATCTGCTATCCCAAGTTTGACATGAGTCAAATTGTTACCAAGTGCCTGGCCAAGATGGCGAAAAGGAAGAGAGACGTTGGCAAAATTGATGATCTTGTGACTCCTATAGCAGAAGATATGATGGATGAACTTCTTCGGATGGATGTTGAGTTCTTCGTGAAGGGCAGCTATGCTGAACACAGTACCCGTACTATCAATACTGAACGGATGACCATAGATAATATACTAGGAAGCAATTGACATTTTTCCTTTGAGCTTGACGAGTTTTCTCAGGAATTGCATCTTGTATGCTGTAAACATATTCTATATTATGAAGCCAGTAAATGTATTTATTTTTCTTCGTCAAGCCCCCGAGTGTTTTGGTGGTGAATTTCTTTATTGTGTATGCGAGGTTTAAACCAAAGCAACTAAATTATATTGAATATACTATATTTGCGGGTGCGAGCCCCCGAGTATTTTTTGCTGATCGCTATTTTGTATCTTCGTTTACTTTGCGAGGTGTTTTACACCAAAGCGAAATATTTGTCGGTAATATATATTGCAACTCTTGGACATAAGCCCCCGATCCTGTCGAAGAAAAAAGATATATATCTTGACTATCTTTATTATATTGCAGCACCGCAAGCCCGCCTCATTAAAAACCTCTTCCGGCCCCACTCGGTGCCCCGAAAAAGGAAAAGAGTGCGTCTGAAAACTCGCGGGCGTTTCAGTACATTGTATTTTTACAAGGAGGACTATATTTCAACTCTAGGCGTAAAAACGCCGTAGTTGTGCCACATTCCAGGGGTTTTTCTCGGGATCCCCTGTCTTCTTGTCCTTTATCCTGTACGCTCCTCCTTCGATTACTTCTGTGACGACGTAAGGGCCAAGCCATGGCGACTCGAGTTTTTCAGTACTATTTTGATTGAGTCGCAGAACTAAGTCTCCAACTTGAAAGGATCTTGGTCACAAACGTCGACTGTGATAGTTTTTCAGGTCTTGCTGGTATTTAGTAACCCGCGACAATACTTCGTCTCTGGCTTCGTCCAATGCATCGACATCGTCTTCCAATGCCTTTCTAGAAGCTTCTTCACCATACTCCGTGACTCTTGGAGAATCATGCTCCATCTCTATTGGCAGTACTGCCTCGGCTCCATGGACCAGAAAAAATGGAGTTTCCTGTGTCGCCGTATTTGGTGTTGTTCGAATACTCCACAACACACTTGGCAGCTCCTCTGGCCAGGTATGTCGAGCTTTTTCCAATGGTCCTAACAAGCGCTTCTTGATACCATTGCAGATGATACCATTGGCTTTCTCGACTTGGCCATTGGTTTGAGGATGTGCAACTGACGCGAAGTGCAATTTGATGCCTACCTCTGCACAGTACGCCTTGAATTCCTTGGATGTGAAGTTACTGCCATTGTCCATGACGATGCTGTGAGGTACTCCAAATCGAAAAACAATGCTTTTCACGAACTTTATTGCTGATGCTGTGTCTGGTGAATTTATCGGCTTTGCTTCTATCCACTTTGTGAATTTGTCGACAGCGACGAGCATGTACTCGTATCCTCCTGGCGAAGCTTTGTGTAACTTTCCTACCATATCGAGACCCCACTGAGCAAAGGGCCAGGATAAGGATATTGGCATCAACTCCGCTGCCGGAGAGTGGGGCTTTGCGGCGAGTCTCTGGCACGCGTCACAAGTTCGTACTATCTCCTTCGCGTCCTCAATTGCTGTCAACCAGTAAAATCCAGCTCGGAAAACCTTGGCTGCAATAGCTCGACTGCTCGCGTGGTGACCACATATTCCTTCATGCACATCCTTCAGGATTGTCCTTCCTTCTTCGGGTGTAACACACCTTTGTAACACACCTGAAATACTTCGCTTGTACAACTCCCCTTTGACCACCGTGAAAGCTTTGGACCGTCTAATAACTCGCCTTGCTTCAACTGGATCATCGGGTATTGTTTTCCTTAGGATGTATGATATGTACGCCTGCATCCATGGAATTTGCACCATCAGTACTAGATCCTGTTCCTCTTCTTCTTCCAGTGTTTCTTTTGCAACCCCTGAGGATTTCTCATCCTTCTCCTTCTTTTTTGATTTCTTCGACTTTGTGGATCTCTCTGTTATCTCCTCCCAGAACACGCCCGGAGGAATCGCGAGACACTGCGACCCGATGTTTGCAAGAACATCGGCTTCATCATTGCTTAGCCTGCTGATGTGATTTACCTCGTATCCATCAAATAAGTTCTCGAGCTCGTTGTACACTTCTTTGTATGCCACCATGCTATCATTGACTACATCACATTGTTTCATGACTTGCTGAGCCACCAATTGTGAGTCGCCAAAGATTTTTAGTCGAGTTGCGCCGCAGGCTTTCGCCATCTTCATCCCGTGTATAAGAGCTTCGTATTCTGCCTCATTGTTAGATGCATTTGGGAAGGTCATCCGTAAGACATATTTTAATTTGTCGCCTTCAGGTGATATGAGTATCACGCCTGCTCCAGCCCCCTCTAACCTCTTGGACCCGTCAAAGTTCATAGTCCAGGTTCTCGATAGATCCGGGGGTCCTGTATTTTGCAGCTCCATCCACTCTGCGATGAAGTCTGGCAAAATTTGCGACTTTATTGCTTTTCTTTTTTCATACGTGATGTCCCGAGGAGAAAGTTCTATTCCCCAAAGGGAGACACGACCTGTAGCTTCTGGATTGTTTAGTATATTGGATAAAGGCGCCTCGTTGACCACTATTATCGGATGCGCCGAAAAATAGTGCCGCAATTTTCTTGCGGTTGTAAACACTCCGTATGCTAGCTTTTGGTACTGTGGGTACCTCTGTTTTGAAGGCGACAATACTTCACTAATGAAATATACTGGCCTCTGCACTCCATGGAGTTTTCCTTCTTCTTCTCTTTTGACAACTAGCGCCGTGCTAACCACCTGGGGTGTAGCCGCAATGTATAGCAGGAGGGGTTCCTTCTCTTTTGGCGCCACCAAGATTGGTGGTGTCGAGATTGCGCGTTTAAGATCCTCGAAAGCTCTATCCGCCTCTTCGTTCCACTGGAACTTCTCTCCTTGTTTGATTAGGGCGTAGAACGGTAACGCCTTTTCTCCCAATCTGGCGAAGAATCTGCTTAAAGCTGCGACTCGCCCAGTTAACTGTTGTATTTCTTTCAACTTTGTTGGCTTCCTCATTGTTACGATAGCTTGGATTTTTTCGGGATTAGCCTCAATCCCTCTTGCTGAGACTAGGAACCCGAGAAGTTCTCCTGCAGGGACGCCGAAAGAACACTTCGTCGGATTCAGCTTGAGACAAAACTTATCGAGGTTGTCGAAGGTTTCCTTCAAGTCCTCGATTAACGTTGCCCCCTTTTTTGATGTTATGACGACATCGTCAATGTATACTTGTACGTTTTTCCCAATCTGTGTTGCTAAGCACTTCTGCATCATCCGCTGATATGTTGCTCGCGCGTTTTTCAGACCAAAAGGCATTGTTCTATAGCTAAACACGCTGTAAGGTGTAATGAATGTTGTTTTGACTTCATCTTCTTCTTTTAATCTGATCTGGTTATAACCAGAATAGGCATCCAAGAAAGGAAAGACGTTCACATCCTGCCGTAGAGTCGATGATTTGATCGATCCTTGGGACGGAAAAGTGATCCTTTGGACAGTGTTTATTGAGACACGTAAAGTCGACACACATGCGAAGGACTTTAGTGTTTTTCTTCGGGACCAACACTGGGTTTGCTACCCATGTGGCCTCTGTATGCAGCTCCTTAATGAAACCAGCTTCTCTTAGTCGATCAATTTTTGACAGCATAGCTTTGCGGTTTGGCTCCGAAAAACGCCTCAGAGTTTGCTTGATTGGTCTCGCTATTGGATCCAAGTTTAGGTGGTGCTCGTCAAGTTCCCTGGGTACTCCTGGCATGTCAGCTGGACACCATGCGAAGATTTTCCAGTGTTCACGGAGGAACTCGACGAGCGCGCTTTCCTATGCGAGGTCCATGTTTGTTGCGATGGACGTCGTTTTCTTCGGATCCGTCGGGTGAATCTGCACCTCCTTAGAATCTTTTGCGGTGTTGAAGGTTGGTTCCTTGTTAGGCCTCCGTACATCTGGCAGCACGTCATAATCAGTTGTAAGTCTCGACGCCATGTATTCTCCTTGCATCCCGAAAGTTTCTGACAGTCGATGAAAATCCTTGTCACATTTATCGGCTAGCGCGAAGCTTCCTTTGACCGTGATTGGTCCCTTAGGCCCAGGTAGCCTCCATAATAAGTACGTATAATGTGGAACTGCCATAAACCTGGCATATGCTGGTCGTCCCAACAAAGCGTGATATTGCGACGGGAAATCCACAACTTCGAATTCCAACCTTTCTATCCTGTAGTTTTCTCGGGTCCCAAACTGAACGTCGAGATTGATCCTCCCCAGTGGGTAACTTGGCTTCTCTGGTGTGATGCCATGAAAACATGTGTCGGTTGGTTTCAAATTTGCTAGGGAGATGTTCATCTTCCTTAGCGTATCTGCATACATAAGGTTTAAACTGCTGCCGCCATCTATAAACACTCGAGATACGTCGAATCCTGCAATTACTGCTGGTAAGATAAGTGTTGATTGCCCTGGTCGAGGAACTTGCTGTGGGTGATCCGCTATTGTGAAGCCAATGTCTTGCCCTGTCCAATTTAGGTACTCAACCGTTGGTGGAGGCATCTTCTCTGCCATGAACACTTGCCGCGAGATTACCTTCTGAGCCCTATTAGATGGCCTAGCTTTCTGAATCATCGAGACCGCGCCATTGGAGTTAGGATCAACATATGGAGGTGGGTGTGGTGCTGCCGCTATTCTGAGCTGATGTCGATTTTCGTCCGTGATCGTGGGAGGAGGTGGCAAGTGGATCTCACTCCTGGGCCCCTGGGGGTTTCTATTTGCTGCTTGAGCATTGGCTATCCCTGCAACCCGCAGCATTGCTTGAAAGTTGCGGCAATGCTTCTGCAGATGTCCTGACTGTCTTTTCCCGTTGTTATCGAGATAAAAATGCATCTGGCATGGCCCGTTCATCATATCTTCGGGAGTTACAAAAGGTCTTTGAAACCTTGATCCGCTATTTTGTCTGTTATTCCGAGAGTCATCTCTATTGTCGCCTTGCTGCTCATTACTCCTTTGATAGTCAGCTCTATTGTTTCCTCCATTGTTTCCCCGAAACCCAGCCGATATTTGGCCAGGGGCATCGTAACTCGAAAATTGTCGAGGAAATCGTCGTCTATTTTGAAAATTTCGACCGCGGTCCTCCTCTAGTGACCTGTGTCGTTTATTATGTACAGCATCTTCGCCATCTGCCCATCTGTTTGCTATTTCCATTAATGCTGATATTGTCCTTGGGTTGGTTCTTCCCAAGTCCTCCACAAAATCTCCTCGTCGAACTCCTGCTACAAACGCATCTATCGCTCTCTCGTCAGATATATTTTCTGCCGAGTTTTTAATGATGTTCCACCTTTGGATGTACTTCCTCATTGATTCATCATGCTTTTGCCGACATGATCTCAATTCCTCTAGTGTCGCAGGCTTTTTGCAGGTTGATCGGAAGTTCTTGACGAACACGTCCTCAAAACTATCCCAGCTGTCGATGGAGCCTGGGGGAAGCTTCTTTATCCACGATCTTGCGGCTCCACTCAGATGTACTTGGATGCTCTGCATGGCTGTTGCTCTGGTTCCTCCTATCAACTTCACCGTCTCGAGATAATCAACTAGTGTTGACGTCAGAAACCCACTGGCGGGCAGAGACGGGCAACACCGTAGAGCCGGGAACAACTAGGGCTGCGGCTGGCCCTAGTCCCTCTGAGCGACGGCCCGCAAAGCCTCCCCGGTCGCACGCACCGATGTTTATCACAAGGGCGTGCCACCTGACCTATACCTGGTCAGGAAGGTGTGGATGATGCCTCGCTTAGTTTCCTGCAGGGCACACACGTAAACGTTAAATACGAGCCTCGATCGGCTCTCGGGTTATCCCGTGAATCGGCTCAAAGAGCCGATCCACCCATGATTCGGACGGGGTGTCCGAATATATGGTGGTCCTGCTTGATCAAGGTAAAGCTAATGAGATCTACGACGATTTAGGGTTTTCACCGCATAATCGGATCATCCTACTCGAGATCGGGCCTCGCGCTCGCGCACGGTGACCGTAAGCCGATCCTAGACAGGGCCTAAAAACCAACACGAGGTTGATCCCCGGAACATCCGTTCTAGGACTAGCAAACGCCACCCTACACGCCGCCGGATCCTCCGACCCCTTGTAAGGCCTAACTATTGCAGATATTAAACTAATCCTTGTAGAACAAGGAGCAATCGTAACGGATCAGATCTACTAAACTATGATCAAGCGGGTGCCGCCCCTACACCTGAGATAGGTGTAAGGGCGGCTAGACATGCAAGGGTTGCACTACGAAAGCATGTAATATGAAGAACAATGCTAACCCTAACATGTCTAAGATAACTACGTTGCTCGCCATCAAAAAGGCTTCGAGTACGAGCAACGCATGAACAACGTGGGCAGGCTTGTGCTGCCTAGATCGCAAGATGCGATCTAGGCAAGCATGATGCTTACCGGTAGAAACCCTCGAGACGAAGGAGTTGGCGATGCGCCGAGATTTGTTTGTGGTTGAACGTTGGTTGTTGTTTATTCCATAAACCCTAGGTACATATTTATAGTCCAGGTGGACTTTCTAATGTGGGCGTGCACCAAACCGTGCACGAGTAAGATTCTAACTTCTAAACTAAGATACGATCTAATATGTTACGTATACATGGGCAATTAAGCCCAACTTGGTATAAAAGGCCGATTCACGTATCTCTTCTATATATATTCTTCACGTCCATCTTGATCGCGGCCCACCTCTCGACTTGGTCAAATTCTCGGTGATAACACATGCCCCCCTCGGTTTTGGAAATGACATTTCCAAAATCATTACGCTTTCTTTCATCGGGTCATGTCGTGGCAGTAACCGTCGCAAGATCCGTCACCATGATGACTTGCCTTCTCAACTTCTCCGCGTGACTTGGCGTCTTTTCTCTTTCTTTCAAGCACCACTTCCTCGGAAACCGCCGTGGCATTGAATTTCCACTATATCCCCTTTTATTTAACCGCTATGAACAGCTTCTGCTCTCGCATCTCCCTCGCATTAGCAGTCCAAAAGCCCTCCTGCGCCATCATGTCTTCTTCCTCCTCTCGCTCCATCGGATCCTTCCAGCCCAGTCCTCCACGTCCCGTGAGCCGACGCCGGAGTACAACCCGGCGGAGGTCCATGCGGCCAACACCCGTCGCGCCATTGCGGCCGGGGAGGAGTCGACCATGACTTCTCCATCTCGGTCCGAGGACGACCAGTCCTCGACGGACGGGGAGAGCGACCTCCGCTTCCTCGCCGACGGGGAATCGGAGGAGGAGAGCGATGACGATCGCTTCTCCCGGGATGACTTCACCTCCTCCGAGGGGGTGGAGGAGGAGGAAGAGGAGGAGGAGGACGACGACGACAGCCCCTCCGACGAGCCGCCGGCCAAGCGGTTCTCGCCCCCGGCCGGGCAACCTTAGCGACTTCGACAGCGATGAGGACGACGCTGACGAAGAAGACGAGGACAACGAGGGCCCGGTCGGCGGCCATTGGAGCGACGACGAGCCCGCCGGGAGTAGCGCCGACAGCGGCGACGACGGCGACGACGAGGGCAGTGACGGCCCGTAGATAGGACCTCTAGCATAGGGCCAGTAGTAGTAGATGGGGCAATGTATCCCCTAGTATTTCCCCATGAGAGCAATCAGCTCTTTGATGTAAGAAATCCCGCCTATTAATGCAGAACTTTTCCCCAATTCGATTTTGCTGATTTCCTTTGAGCTTAATTTAGCCGATTCTCCTTCATACTGACCCTGCCGATTCGTCCCCTTTGCCAATGCGTAATGAGCCGATAGCAACGCATCGGTCCTTCGACATTCACCCTTCCATTCTTCAACTGATGATTCTCTTTCCGGTAGATACTGTGGGACTTCCAAGAGAGCCCTTAAATTTCTCCCACCAGTTTCAGAGATCCTCCTTAGCGAGCGCTCATCGTTTTGTGAAGAAGGTTGCAACGGAGATCAGCCGATGGTACCCCAATCGGTTCCTCAACAGAGCATCTACCAGGCCTGTTGCCCCCCGAGTCTCAGCCAAGGCAAAACAGAGACAAGGATACGCAAATTAGCTACATGGACCTGGGCTTGATCGTGTGTGGGGAAGTTCCTTATGCAGATCCAGCCGATTTGAACATAAATCGGCTTCTTTCCTTTGGTGGATCTAAGGCGCTCCATCTTTGACCTGATCTGCGCGTCCAGGCTGCTCCTGGCATTGTTCTTGAAGAGAGGATCTGAGCCTTTAAACTACTCCATTGAGGAGTTCTATTAAAAATCTCCTTTTGTGCTCTACTGACCCTCTGATCGTAACAGTTACTCCTCTCGAGTCGATGGCCATGCATCGGCTTTTATATCCTTAAGTCGATGTCTGCTGCATCGGCTGTGCTCGAAAAATTTCGAATTTTCAGAATTTGCAGAATTTTGGCCGACTGGTGCATCCATCGGCCCCCACACTCCAATACCCATCACCAAAGATGAGATGGGATAATTCTACTGCATATCCTCGTGTTCTATCCACCTGGGTGCCCCCCCGAGCCGATTCTGTCAAGAGAATTGATGGTATCGGCTCCGTTGGATAACTTGTTGAACCCGAGCAGGAATGGTGGGTGAGGATAATTTTGGCCGATTGCTGGAATCGGCCTCCACGTTGCTTGCTCGGTGAAGGTTTTGTAAGTTCCCTTCATAAATTTTTGGGGCCGATCACAAGGATCAGCCTCGCCATGTTTGCTCATTGACATGTTCTTGCTACTCGTTCAGGCCGGTAGACAGAACCAGCCCAATCTCTGACTTTATCATGTTTGGCACGCTTGCTGTCGCCCACCTTGAATGCATCGTGTGATCGTGGAGCGCTGAGCTTCGTCGGAAGAACGAGCACCATGTTTGTGCCAGCCGATGTTTCATCATCGGCTTTCCTTTGCTTGGGGCGCCACTCCATCTTCCGTGGGCGACCCTCTTCATCCAGGGTTCGCTGAACCTTTGCAGCCAGATCAGGCCTTGCTTTCCTCAATGTATGCAAGTATAACCTCTCGGCTTCTTCCAGGCCGCGCAATCGTTGAACCCTGCGTTTCTGGGAACGGCTGAGTCCATCGGGGCACCACCTCGGCCGGTGGTACCTGTCTTCTTCTTCTCCCTCGTCTTCCGAATCTTCGAGATCTTCCAACCGAGGGGACTCAGCTCGTTTGCTCCGTGGCGGGAGAGGTCCTAAGCGCTCGAACACGGACACGTTGGCTGCCTCCTTCTTCTTCCGGTTGCATTCCGGGCAATTGCCGATTGTTGGCAATCGGCTCATTCCCGAATCCCGGCGAGTGCTCGAAGAAAGGACAATCCCGAGTGCTCGTCCTCGTCGTCTCGCTCCTTTGCCTTTCCCTTGGCACAACGCTCGTGCTCCTCCTCATCACGATTATGCCGACGATGTCTTCTAGCCAGACGATCTCTTTCATCATCATTGCCGGACCGTCGGCGTTGGTCGTACTGACTCACATACTTGTTGAGGAGGTGATCACAGCGAGGTCGCTGATATCTTATGTTCTTCACTTCTCCCTCTGTGACGTAGCGCTTGCCGTCTTGGCGGAGCCGATCGCGTGGAGCGGCTTCCTCTGTTTCTTTGCTATGAGAGCAGCTGCCCTCATCTACATCCTTGCCAGCGTGGTGTCCAAGATCTACCATGTTGATATTGCACAGGAAACCCGGTCGGCACCCCGCATGGCAAGCATACTCCACCATGTTCACGGCGGGGAAGGGCTGGGTATCGACCTTCATGGCGTACCGGTTGAAAATTAGACGCCCGTTCTCTATCGCCGCTTGGATGTGCTGACGCCACACCCTGCAGTCGTTGGTGGCATGGGAGAGCGAGTTATGCCATTTGCAGTATGGCTTTCCATTCAGCTCTTGCGCCGTGGGGAATTTGAGACCTTCAGGTATCTTCAACTCGCTTTTCCTTGAGTAGGAGGTCGAAGATTTGCTCAGTCTTGGTCATGTCAAAATCAAATCCCCCGGGCGGGCCTCGGTGGCTTTACCCATTTGCAGGACACGGGGTTCCTCCCCGAGTCCACTCAGCCATCGCTACTTCTTGGTCTCCCGCAGGAACTTTGTCTTCCTCTCGCATCGACCGGGGCTACCGCACGCTTGAACTTGTCTTGGTACAGGTCCGGGTGGCGCTCGTTCATATGCTGAAAGTTTCGAACCACGTGCGCCAGCGAGGGATAATCTCGCTTGGGAGGCCATGTCCTTGAGCTGTGTTGCAAGGCCTGCTACTGCCAACTCGACTGCTTCCTTTTCAGTTATACGAACCGAATAGCATCGGTTCCTAAGATTCCTGAAGCGCTGGATGTATTCTGTCACAGTTTCTCCACGCTTCTGACGTACTTGCGCTAGATCGGCAAAACCAACATCGGAAGCCTCTGAGTGATATTGCTCATGGAATTGCTCTTCCAACTGCTTCCAAGTTTGGATGGAGTTCGGTGGTAGCGATGTGTACCACCCGAAAGCCGATCCTGTGAGGGACTCGTGAGAAGAACCTCACGCGCAACTCATCCGACGCCGAGATCGTGCCCAGCCTGCGCCAAATATCGGCTCACATGCTCGATGGAGCTGGACCCATCCGACCCACTGAACTTTGTGAAGTCCGGGAGCCGATATTTGGGTGGCAGCGGGATCGGTTCGTAGCTGTTGGGGTACGGCTTGGTGTAGCCGAACGCCTTCCTTTTCGGCATCATACCGAACCGATCTTTCAGAATTGCACAAATCTGATCCGCCGTGATGGCCGAAGGTGTCGAACCCCGAAGATTCGCCGGGGTGGCATACTTAACCAGCCATGCTTGCTTTTCCGGTTCTAAGCCAACCGCAGGAGCTGGGCCTTGGAGGTTCGTCGGGGTGGCGTACTTAGCCGGCCACGATTGCTTCTCGGGATCGGCTCCCGACGTTCCTCCCGCCGTTCCGCGAGGCCGCCGATATTGCAGCCTGGTTCGAGAGTGCCCGGACGTTGCGGTCCGGGTACGTATGCGCACGTGTATCCGTGCGGGATCTCCTTAGGCGGCTCGGGTAGGAATTGGTAGTCACTAGGACCACCACCATCCTTGTAGACGACGTATGCCGATGAGCTCGGCAGTTCCGGTGCTGCCCATGCGAATGGCCGGGGCCGGAGCGGCATCTCTCCCTTGAAAGTCCCCGCAGCCGGTCCCGATGGAGAGTACCGGTGGCTCATGATTTCCCGGACGACGCGCGAGCGACACGCTCCAAAGTGTTCACCGAGGCTCTCGTAGTGGCGGTGCAGCGAATGAGCCACCATGTAGTTGATCTCCTCGCCGCAGCCGACTCGGTGCGTTCTTCCGACGGAGCGGACAGGTCCACTCCATCGAGCGCGCCTTCGGGTGTGAAACCCTTCCACCCGACGCCATGGGAGCGGGTTCGGTGGAAGGAGCCGATGAGTTCGGCTTCGAGGGTTGCCTTGATCTCGTCATGCTTCTTCTTGAGCTCATCGGTGCGGATCCGCATACGTGACCGGAGTGTCTTCCGCCATCTCGGATGTAGATGGCGATGTCGTGGATGTCGTCGACTGTCCCACCGGGCGTGCCGGAATGTGTTGACGTCGAAACCCACCGGCGGGCAGAGACGGGCAACACCGTAGAGCCGGGAACAACTAGGGCTGCGGCTGGCCCTAGTCCCTCCGAGCGACGGCCCGCAAAGCCTCCCTGGTCGCACGCACCGATGTTTATCACAAGGGCGTGCCACCCGACCTATACCTGGTCGGGAAGGTGTGGATGATGCCTCGCTTAGTTTCCTGCAGGGGCACACACGTAAACGTTAAATACGAGCCTCGATCGGCTCTCAGGTTATCCTGTGAATCGGCTCAAAGAGCCGATCCACCCATGATTCAGACGGAATGTCCGAATATATGGTGGTCCTGCTTGATCAAGGTAAAGCTGATGAGATCTACGACGATTTAGGGTTTTCACCGCATAATCGGATCATCCTACTCAGGATCGGGCCTCGCGCTCGCGCACGGTGACCGTAAGCCGATCCTAGACAGGGCCTAAAAACCAACACGAGGTTGATCCCCGGAACATCCGTTCTAGGACTAGCAAACGCCACCCTACACGCCGCTGGATCCTCCGACCCCTTGTAAGGCCTAACTATTGCGGATATTAAACTAATCCTTGTAGAACAAGGAGCAATCGTAACGGATCAGATCTACTAAACTATGATCAAGCGGGTGCCGCCCTACACCCGAGATAGGTGTAAGGGCGGCTAGACATGCAAGGGTTGCACTACGAAAGCATGTAATATGAAGAACAATGCTAACCCTAACATGTCTAAGATAACTACGTTGCTCGCCATCAAAAAGGCTTCGAGTACGAGCAACGCATGAACAACGTAGGCAGGCTTGTGCTGCCTAGATCGCAAGATGCGATCTAGGCAGCATGATGCTTACCGGTAGAAACCCTCGAGACGAAGGAGTTGGCGATGCGCCGAGATTTGTTTGTGGTTGAACGTTGGTTGTTGTTTATTCCATAAACCCTAGGTACATATTTATAGTCCAGCGGACTTTCTAATGTGGGCGTGCACCAAACCGTGCACGAGTAAGATTCTAACTTCTAAACTAAGATACGATCTAATATGTTACAGATACATGGGCAATTAAGCCCAACTTGGTATAAAAGGCCGATTCACGTATCTCTTCTATATATATTCTTCACGTCCATCTTGATCGCGGCCCACCTCTGACTTGGTCAAATTCTGGTGATAACAACTAGCCAATCCTCTGGATCTTGTAGGCCGTCGAATTTTTTGAAGTTATCGGGTAGTTTAAACCCCGAAGGAACTCGAGTTTTTCGGACCCTCCTTGTAAAGCACGGCAACCGACACATATCCTCGTCATCTAACTCTAGGGAGTGTCGATGTTCCCTTCTATTTTTTCGTGCTCTGTCCACTCGTGCTTGCGCTGATGTGTCTCGTGCTCCACTTGTTCTCTCGGGACCTTAGTTTCAGGAAGAGGCACTGAAGTGGACCGCGCGAGGGTAGAATCTGTAGAGAAGCTACCATACCCAAGGGATATTAAAGGTATAAGAAGTTTCCTTGTGCATGCTGCTTTTTATAGAAGATTTATTAAAGATTTTTCTAAAATATTAAAGCCTCTTACTAATATTTTGCAAAAGATGTTCCATTCTCTTTTAATGATGATTGTGTGTAGTCCTTTAATGTTTTAAAGAAGGGTCTCCATTGGGTTTTCTATTTTCGTGCCCTCGGGTCTTTAGTTGTACTCAGTTTTCCCCAGCTCCTTAGTTTTTCCTCAGTTTTCCCCAAGCCCTTGTCTGAAACCCGCAGAAGGAGCTCGGATGGAAGGAATCCGTTAAGTTGACCGTATGTGCTGACGAGTGGGGTCGTGTCATTTGTGGGGCCGCGTCGTGTGGGGCTGGTAGGAAGGGACCGCGTGGGACAGGATGAGACCGTGTTTATGTGGCCGTAGCGTGTGGAGCCGTGTGGGTCCGGGACGTGGGCACGAGTGGTTTCTGTCTCTTTTGCCCAGATTAGCAGTTTTCAATGTACCTTTTTCCCCTCTCTCACTCGATCTCAATCATATTTGATAGCCCAAACTGGAAGCAAATCTAGAGCAGGTTCTCCTTCTGTTTTTTAACGTTATTTATTTCTTTATGCCTTCGATTTTACCCAATCAGGTAGAAAATCTAGGGCACAAATCCAGAGAAAATATAGGATAAGCTGCATACAGCAGCCAACATAGCATAGATATATTCACGACAGATCCAACAGTAGTACCGATAGATACAACATAAGCTACATTTTACATGAATTTAAGCTACTCTACAGATAGAGCAGTCACATACAGAGAGTGTGGTAGGCACGTTCAACGCCTCTAGGTAGCACCTGTGACTCGGTTGGAAGTTGTGCAAGTGAATCCCAAGTGCTTTGTGTTTGGCCATGAACATGCACGTTCACGGTCGTTCCAACTCTAGCGCCGCATCTGCCAATGGATTCAGCATGGTTCACCAGACAGTTGAAGTCGGTGGCGCGGAGCTTCCTGCTGCAGAAGGGGCACTTGTAAATGCCTCGAGCAAAGGGGCCATCGTAATGGCCGGACTGCAGCCTCCTGAGGACGTGACGAGTCTTGGTGTGGAAGGACTCGTCGTCGCTGTTGATGACGCGTAAAGCACACGTCCGTTGGGAACCCCAAGAGGAAGGTGTGATGCGTACAGCAGCAAGTTTTCCCTCAGTAAGAAACCAAGGTTATCGAACCAGTAGGAGATGAAGGCCACGTGAAGGTTGTTGGTGGAGGAGTGTAGTGCGGCGCAACACCGGGGATCCGGCGCCAACGTGGAACCTGCACAACACATTCAAAATACTTTGCCCCAACTTAACGGTGAGGTTGTCAATCTCACCGGCTTGCTGTAAATAAAGGATTAAACGTATGGTGTGGAGAATGATGTTTGTTTGCAAAGAACGCGAGAGAACGAGTTTGCGATGGGTTGTATTTCAGATGTAAAATAATGGACCGGGGTCCACAGTTCACTAGTGGTGTCTCTCCAATAAGATAAATAGCAAGTTGGGTGAACAAATTACGGTTGGGCAATTGACAAATAGAGAGGGCATAACAATGCACATACATATCATGATGACTAATATGAGATTTACTTAGGGCATTACGACAAAGTACATAGACCGCTATCCGGCATGCATCTATGCCTAAAAAGTCCACCTTCGGGTTAGCATCCGCACCCCTTCCGGTATTAAGTTGCAAACAACAGACAATTGCATTAAGTATGGTGCGTAATGTAATCAACACAAATATCCTTAGACAAAGCATTGATGTTTTATCCCTAGTGGCAACAGCACATCCACAACCTTAGAACTTTCTGTCACTGTCCCAGATTCAATTGAGGCATGAACCCACTATCAAGCATAAATACCCCCTCTTGGAGTCACAAGTATCAACTTGGCCAGAGCCTCTACTAGCAACGGAGAGCATGCAAGATCATAAACAACACATATATGATAGATCAATTAATCAACTTGACATAGTATTCCATATTCATCGGATCCCAACAAACACAACATGTAGGATTACAAATAGATGATCTTGATCATGATAGGCAGCTCACAAGATCTAAACATGATAGCACAAGAGGAGAAGACAACCATCTAGCTACTGCTATGGACCCATAGTCCAAGGATGAACTACTCACGCATCAATCCGGAGGCGGGCATGATGATGTAGAGTCCTCCGGTGATGATTCCCCTCTCGGCGAGGGTGCCGGAGGCGATCTCCTGAATCCCCCGATATGGGATTGGCGGCGGCGGTGTCTCTGGAACTTTTCTCGTATCGTGGCTCTCGATACTTGGGCTTTCGCGACAGAGAGAATAAATAGGCGAAGGGGCAGAGTCGGGAGGCGGCCGAGGGGCCCACCCCACAGGCCGGCGCGCCCCCCTCCAGCCGCGCCGCCCTAGGGTGTGGGGCCACCTTGGCCCCTCTCCGTCTATCCTTCGGTGTTCTGGAAAGCTCCGTCGAAAATAATACCGTGGGATTTTGTTTCGTCCAATTTGGGGAATATTTCCTGTGTAAGATTTCTGAAACCAAAAACAGCAGAAAACAGGAACTGCCGCTTCGGCATCTTGTTAGTAGGTTAGTGCCGGAAAATGCATCAAAATGATATAAAGTGTATATAAAACATGTGAGTATTGTCATATAACTAGCATGGAACATAAGAAATTATAGATACGTTTGAGACATATCAAGCATCCCCAAGCTTAGTTCCTACTCGCCCTCGAGTAGGTAAACGATAACAAGGATAATTTCGAAGTGACATGCTACTATCATAATCTTGATCAATACTATTGTAAAGCATATGAGATGAATGAAGTGATCCAAAGCAATGGTAAAGATAATGACTAAACAACTGAATCATATAGCAAAGACTTTTCATGAATAGTACTTTCCAGACAAGCATCAATAAGTCTTGCATAAGAGTTAACTCATAAAGCAATAGATTCTTAGTAGAAGGTTTTGAAGCAACACAAAGGAAGATATAAGTTTCAGCAGTTTCTTTCAACTTCAATATGTATATCTCATGGATAATTGTCAATACAAAGTAATATGATGAATGCTAATAAGCAAGTATGTAAGAATCAATGCATACAGTTGACACAAGTGTTTGCTTCTAAGATAGAAAGAAGTAGGTAAACTGACTCAACATAAAGTAAAAGAAAGACCCTTCGCAGAGGGAAGCAGGGATTACTCATGTGCTAGAGCTTTTTATTATGGAAACATAGAAACAATTTTGTCAATGGTAGTAATAATTCATATGTGTTATGCATAAAACATCCTATAAGTTGCAAGCCTCATGCATCGAATACCAATAGTGCTCGCACCTTGTCCTAATTAGCTCGGATTTCCATGGATTATCATTGCATTACATATGTTTCAACCAAGTGTCACAAAGGGGTACCTCTATGTCGCTTGTACAAAGGTCCAAGGAGATAGATCGCATTTGATTTCTCGTTTTTGATAAATCTCAACTTGAGGACATCCATACCGGGACAATATAGAAAACAGATAATGGACTCCTCTTTAATGCTTAAGCATTCAACAACAGATAATATTCTCATAAGAGATTGAGGATTAATCTCCAAACTGAAACTTCCACCATGATACATGGCTTTGGTTGGCGGCCAAATGTTCTTCTCTAACAATGTGCATACTCAAACCATTTAATAATGATAAATCACCCTTACTTCAGACAAGACGAACATGCATAGCAACTCACATGATATTCAACAAAGGTGTAACAGTTGATGGCGTCCCCAGAAACATGGTTACCGCTCAACAAGCAACTTATAAGAAATAAGATACATAAGCGACATATTCAATACCACAATAGTTTTTAGGGATTTCTATTTTCCTGCCCCTGGCTCCTTAGTTGTGCTCAGTTTTCCCCAGCCCCTTAGTTTTTCCTCAGTTTTCCCCAAGACCTTGTCTGAAACCCGCAGAAGGAGCTCGGACGGAGGATTCCGTTTAGTTGACGTTGGTTGGTGCTGGCAAGTGGGGCCGCTGTTGGTGCCTCGCAGTGGACACGCCTTCACTTATCCGGATCATCGTGGGACCCACAACTCTGTCCTCGTTAGTGCGCCGGACCCACGGCTTACCCGGGTGACCGTTGTAAAATGGGAGCCCAAGCCGACCCCGCGCCCGTGCCCGTGCCATTGTTTCCCCTTTCTTTCCCCGCGCCCCATTGTTCTTCTTCTCCGCCAGCGGCAGCCCTTCTCCAGCAGGCGGATGATGTCTAGTTTCTCTTCGACCTCCCGTTCTTAGTATGGACCCGTGGCTTTTACAAGATGCCCTGACTGCCCACGCCAGGAGCCTCTGAAGCGGTCGATCTGTAAGACGGACGAGAACGGAAACCGTGGACGTGAGTTCCTTGCATGCGAGAGCTTGCCATATAGAGAGGGGGATAAGGTTAGATCTCGCTCCAATTTCTCTGTTTTCTCTCGATTTTCTTGTTATTCCCTGGAATTTGGGATTTAGGGTTCCCGTTGTTGTTTTCGGATCCGAAGAAATGCGGGCATTTCGAGTGGATCGATGTGTACGTTCAGAGGCTTCAATTGCAGGAATCAATTGGCGCTATTGGGGAGCGCAATTTGGGAGGGGGACTTGCTGTAGAGAATGCGGCGGAGAGAGGAGCCGTTCCGATTATGCCTAATGCTCCCAATGCGGGACTGGTGGAAGTGAAGGGAGAAGCGAAGAATGAACAAGCGGTTAAGGCAGCTAATCGAGTTGAAGAAGCAAGCTAATCTGATGGCTGGTTGTTTTTTCTGTTGTATAATTGCGATCGGATTCTTATCATGGCTCACCAGGCGCTAGAAGTTGTTACAAGGGATACCTTGTTACAAATTCATTATTCAGTTACATGTACTTGTAGTTGTTTTCATAGTTAGTGTGTGCCACCGAAATTACCAACTATATTGGAATGCTCCCAATAATTGTTAGAGGGGTGACAAATAATCTAGGGCTCCCAATAATCTATTCACCGAAATCCGCAAATATGTATGCCTCATGTTTATACCAAAATTATACCACTTTTGGGCCGTTTCAAATTACCAAAACTATATGCCAAAACTATATCCCCTAAAAGAAAAGGAAAGCGAAAGATAGTTGATAATTGTTAGAGGGGTGACAATAATGCATTCACCGAAATCCGCAAATATGTATGCCTCATGTTTTTACCGAAATTATACCACTTTTGGGCCGTTTCAAATTACCGAAACTATATGCCAAAACTATATCCCCTAAAAGAAAAAGGAAAGCGAAAGATAGTTGATAATTGTTAGAGGGGTGACAATAATGCATTCACCGAAATCCGCAAATATGTATGCCTCATGTTTATACCGAAATTATACCACTTTTGGGCCGTTTCAAATTACCGAAACTATATGCCAAAACTATATCCCCTAAAAGAAAAAGGAAAGCGAAAGATAGTTGATAATTGTTAGAGGGGTGACAATAATGCATTCACCGAAATCCGCAAATCTGTATGCCTCATGTTTATACCAAAATTATACCACTTTTGGGCCGTTTAAAATTACTAAAACTATATGCCAAAACTATATCCCCTAAAAGAAAAAAGGAAAGCGAAAGATAGTTGATAATTGTTAGAGGGGTGACAATAATGCATCCACCGAAGCGAGAGAGAGAGAGGGTGGCCACGAAGAGAGAGAGAGGGGTGGCCACGAAGAGACGGGGAGGGGTATGCGCCGTTAGATCGGTTGATCAACGGTTCGTGGAGTCGATCCGTGTGACAACGGCTCAACCAATCGGGATAAGTTTGGGCTTCGAGAGCATTTGTGACGGAACTTGAGGGCAAAGCTGAGTAGTACTAACAATCCAAGGGCACATAAATAGTAAATAGACTAAGGGATTCAAACAAAAAGAATTACAAAATGAAAAATGCGTGTTTTGTACAATATAATTCATATTGGGCTACATCAAATTATTTGAAATTCAAATATACTTGAGTGTGACAATTATGGCATCATTTAGACAACTATGTTTTTGGGGAAGATGTTTTGCAAAGGGGTTTGAGTGGAAAACCATGCATCTTCATAGCTACACTAGTGATTCTGAGAAGTGGCAATTTGTGGTAAAACTTGATTTATATATGTTTGTTAAGGTTTTCTTGGTGGCGAGGTTGCGTAGGAAGACTCCATGAGTAGGTGCCACTATGTTTTTATTTTTTTGAATTTTTTTGCGCATGAAATGCCTCAATTAGATATGTTAATCTCATTTGTTGACTCTCTGTTGACTAGCTACTTGAGGGTAAAGCGAGTATATTGCACTTGCCACTCTAAGTACTCGAGGGAAAAGCGAGTACGGATAAAATTTACGTATAAGGCCCGAGGTTATAACCGAGTACACCAAACGTCCCAGGGTTAGACTCGTGTCGCGGTGCACGCTGCAGCCGTGCATAGCGGACGCGTGTTGCGGTACACGCCACCTTCGTCTTTATAGAGCACTTTTCCTCTCCCTCGACGCACATTCTCACTGCAACCGCCTCTCCTGTCCCATCATCTTCTCCACAACCGAAGAAAAAACCCCGAAGAAAAACGGCGATGGAGAAGAATGAGATGCCCATTGTCGGCGCATCAGCTGCCGGCGCATCGGCCGCTGCCCCCGTCCAGGTCCCAGTCGTTGCTTCCAACGTAGCAGCCGGCACATCAGCCGCCGGCGCATCGGCCGCTGCCCCCGTCCAGGCCCCTGTCGCTGCTTCCAACGTAGCCGCCGGCGCATCGGCCGCCGCCCCCGTCCAGGTCCCCGTCGCTTGGGACCCGTACGAACCAGTGTCGTACGTCGCGCCGGAGAACCCCTACGACACCAGCATCGTCGACGACGAGCCGGAGGTAACCCTTTGCTCCCTTGTTCTTATCCCATTTCAATCCTTTTGTGTTAGATCTAGCGTTATTAGGGTTCGTGCATGTTCCTAGTTCAATCCATTTGTGTTAGATCTAGCGTTATTAGGGTGCGTCTGTTCCTAGTTCAATCCTTTTGTGTTAGATCTTGCGTTATTAGTGCTCGTGATTTGCTTTTGTTTAAGATGTGTGCCGATGATGATGAATATTTGGGCACAAATTGATTCAGGGTTTGGTCAGTAAACAATTGGTGTGTTCAAATTTGTTGTGCATGATCTTTGGTTTATCGACTCAAATCCTGGATATAAGTGTGTCCAATGTAGCGAGGCTACCTCTTTTTTGAGCCCATATTATCATGCATGATCTTTGTTCACTCTCGTTCCATCATCGTTGCAATTGACTCCGTGTTTTGCACGATCTTTGGTGCTACGTGACGAGTGCGAGCAGCGACGTCGACGGCGGCGACGACGAGTCCTTCCACACCAAGACTCGTCACGTCCTCGGGAGGCTGCAGTCCGGCCATTACGATGGTCCCTTTGCTCGAGGCATTTACAAGTGCCCCTTACGCAACGAGAAGCTCCGCGCCACCGACTTCAAGCGCACGGTGAACCATGCTGAATCCATTGGCAGATGCGGCGCTAGAGTTGGAACGACGGTGAAAGTGCATGCGTTCATGGCCAAACACAAAGCACTTGGGATTCACCTGCGCAACCTCCAGGCGAGTCATTTGCGCAACCTGGAGGCGTTGAACATGCCTACCGCACTCTCTGTATGTGACTGCTCTATTTGTAGAGCAGCTTAAATTCATGTAAAATGTAGCTTATGTTGTAGGGTTCTATCGGTACTACTGTTGGATCTGTCGTGAATATATCTATGCTATGTTGGCTGCTGTATGCAGCTTATCCTATATTTTTCTGGATTTATGCCCTAGATTTCCTACCTGATTGGGTAAAAACGAAGGCATAAAGAAATGAATATCGTTAAAAACAGAAGGAGAAGATGCTCTAGATTTGCTACCAATTTGGGCTATCAAATATGAATGAGATCGAGCGAGAGAGAGAGAGAGAGAGAGGAAAAAGGTACATTGAAAACTGCTAATCTGGGCGAAAGAGACAGAAACCACTCGTGCCCACGTCCCGGACCCACACGGCTCCACACGCTACGGCTCCACACCCTACGGCCCCACACGCTACGGCCACACAAACATGGTCTCGTCCTGTCCCACGCGGTTCCTTCCTACCAGCCCCACACGACGCGGCCCCACAAACGACACGACCCCACTCGTCGGCATGGAACGGCCAACTTAACGGATTCCTTCCGTCCGAGCTCCTTCTGCGGGTTTCGGACAAGGTCTTGGGGAAAACTGAGGAAAAACTAAGGAGCTGGGGAAAACTGAGCACAACTAAGGACCCGAGGGCACGAAAATAGAAATCCCTAGTTTTTAAAGCTATTTTCCCATGAGCTATGTATTGCAAAGACAAGGAATGAAATTTTAAAGGTAGCACGCAAGCAATTTACTTGGAATGGTATAAAAATACCACATAGTAGGTAGGTATGGTGGACACAAATGGCATGGGTTTTGGCTCAAGGTTTTGGATGCACTAGAAGCATTCCCTCTTAGTACAAGGCTTTGGCTAGCAAGGTTGTTTGTAGCAAACACAAGTATGAACCGGTACAGCAAAACTTACATAAGAACATATTGCAAGCATTCTAAGACTCTACACTGTCTCCTTGCTGTTCAAACACCTTTACCAGAAAATATCTAGACTTTTTTTAGTGAGACCAATCATGCAAACCAAATTTCAACAAGCTCTATGGTAGTTCTTCATTAATAGGTTTAAACTACATGATGCAAGAGCTTAAACATGATCTACTTGAGAACTCAAAACAATTGCCAAGTATCAAATTATTCAAGACCATATACCAATTACCACATGGAGCATTTTCTGTTTCCAACCAAATAGCAATGAACGAAGCAGTTTTCAACCTTCGGCATGAACATTAAAAGTAAAGCTAAGAACACCAGTGTTCATATGAAACAGCGGAGCGTGTCTTTCTTCCACACAAAGAATGCTAGGATCCGAGTTTATTCAAACAAAAACAAAAATAAAAACATACAGACGCTCCAAGTAAAGCACATAAGATGTGACGGAATAAAAATATAGTTTCACTAGAGGTGACACGATAAGTTGTCGATGAAGAAGGGGATGCCTTGGGCATTCCCAAGCTTAGATGCTTGAATCTTCTTGAAATATGCGGGGATGAACCACGGGGGCATCCCCAAGCTTAGACTTTTCACTCTTCTTGATCATATTATATCATCCTCCTCTCTTGACCCTTGAAAACTTCCTCCACACCAAACTCAAAACAAACTCATTAGAGGGTTAGTGCATAATCAAAAATTCACATGTTCGGAGAGGACACAATCATTCTTAACACTTCGGACATTCCTCAAAGCTACTGGAAGTTAATGGAACAAAGAAATCCATTCAACACAGTAAAAGAGGCAATGTGAGATAAAAGGCAGAATCTGTCAAAACAGAACAGTCCGTAAAGACGAATTTTTTTGAGGCACTTAACATGCTCAGATGAAGAAGCTCAAATTGAATGAAAGTTACGTACATATCCGAGGATCACTCATGAATTTTCGCAGATTTTTCTGAGTTTCCTACAGAGAGTTCTACTCAAATTCGTGACAGCTAGAAATCTGTTTCTGCGCAGAAATCCAAATCTAGTATCAACCTTACTATCAAAGACTTTACTTGGCACAACAATGCAATAAAATAAAGATAAGGAGAGGTTGATATAGTACTAACAACTTCCAAGACACAAATATAAAACAAAAATTGCAGAAATAAAACAATGGGTTGTCTCCCATAAGCGCTTTTCTTTAACGCCTTTCAGCTAGGCGCAGAAAGTGTAACTCAAGTGTTATCAAGAGATAAAACATCAACATCATGATTTTCCTTAAAAACACAACTTGTCACAATAGGTATCTTAGATGCTCCATTATCTAAATTTCCCATAGTGGTGCTAACGGCTTTATCAATTTTAGGCTTACAATAATTCTTTGGCTTAGGCACTTTAGAGACATACATGAATTTTTGCTCCTTACCCACATAAGCTTTCTCCTTAAACTTAAGGGAAGAAAAACTTGAACCCAAGGTTCCCATAGCTTCTTCAAGTTCACCAATCCTTTGGGTTTGGTTATCATGGATAGCACAAGTTTCTAAGACATCAATTCTTTCATTAGTTCTTCCTAGAGATTTATCAAGTTTATCAGTGTTATCAAGTAATATTTCCAATTTAGTCTCAACACTTGGAAGATTTTTCTCTATGGCCTCCAACTTTTTCATGACATCTTCAAGAGATATTTCAATTTTAGCTTCATTAACAGGTGATATTCCAACTAGACTCTCAATAATGCAACTAGCTTCTAAAGCAGGAGTGCCTAGGAAATTACCTCCCGCAAGAGTATCAAGAACATACCTATTCCAGCTAGAGATACCGACATAAAAGTTTCTAAGGAGGATAGTAGTGGAGTGTTTCTTAGTGCACCTATGATGAGCATCACTAATTCTATACCAAGCATCTTTAAAACTTTCTCCCCCTTGTTGTTTAAACGAACGAACTTCAACTTCAGGATTACTCATTTTAGCAATAAAAAAAATAAACTAAGCAAACTGAATTAAATAAAGTAAATGCAAGTAACTAATTTTTTTGTGTTTTTGATATAAAGAAAGCAAACAAGACAGAAAATAAAATAAAGTAAATGCAAGTAACTATTTTTTTTGTATTTTTGATATAAGGAAAGCAAACAAAACAGAAAATGAAGTAAAGTAAAGCAAGACAATAAACAAATTAAAGAGATTGGATGTGGGAGACTCCCCTTGCAGCGTGTCTTGATCTCCCCGGCAACGGCGCCAGAAAAAGAGCTTGATGACGCGTAAAGCACACGTCCGTTGGGAACCCCAAGAGGAAGGTGTGATGCGTACAGCAGCAAGTTTTCCCTCGGTAAGAAACCAAGGTTATCGAACCGGTAGGAGATGAAGGCCACGTGAAGGTTGTTGGTGGAGGAGTGTAGTGCGGCGCAACACCGGGGATTCCAGGCGCCAACGTGGAACCCGCACAACACAATCAAAATACTTTGCCCCAACTTAACGGTGAGGTTGTCAATCTCACCGGCTTGCGGTAAACAAAGGATTAAACGTATGGTGTGGAGAATGATGTTTGTTTGCAAAGAACAGCGAGAGAACGAGTTTGTAGTAGATTGTATTTCAGATGTAAAAGAATGGACCGGGGTCCACGAGTTCACTAGTGGTGTCTCTTCAATAAGATAAATAGCATGTTGGGTGAACAAATTACGGTTGGGCAATTGACAAATAGAGAGGGCATAACAATGCACATACATATCATGATGACTACTATGAGTTTTACTTAGGGCATTACGACAAAGAACATAGACTGCTATCCGGCATGCATCTATGCCTAAAAAGTCCACCTTCGGGTTAGCATCCGCACCCCTTCCGGTATTAAGTTGCAAACAACGGACAATTGCATTAAGTATGGTGCGTAATGTAATCAACACAAATATCCTTAGACAAAGCATTGATGTTTTATCCCTAGTGGCAACAGCACATCCACAACCTTAGAACTTTCTGTCACTGTCCCAGATTCAATGGAGGCATCAACTTGGCCAGAGTCTCTACTAGTGATGTCTACGGGAGCTTCTATTCTTGTAGACAGTGTTGGTCCTCCAAGAGCAGAGGTTTGTAGAACAGCAGCAAGTTTCCCTTAAGTGGATCACCCAAGGTTTATCGAACTCAGGGAGGAAGAGGTCAAAGATATCCCTCTCATGCAACCACTGCAACCACAAAGCAAGAAGTCTCTTGTGTCCCCAACACACCTAATAGGTGCACTAGTTCGGCGAAGAGATAGTGAAATATAGGTGGTATGAATGAATATGAGCGGTAGTAACGGCGCCGAGAAAATAGCTTGCTGGCGTGTAGTTGATGGTGGTAATATGGTAGCGATAGTAATGCGAGTAAAACGAGTAAACAAGCGGCGATATCGGTATTTAGGAACAAGGCCTAGGGATTAGACTTTCATTAGTGGACACTCTCAACTTTGATCACATAACGAGAATAGATAAATGCATACTCTACACTCTTTTGTTGGATGATGAACACATTGCGTAGGATTACACGAACCCTCAATGCGGAGTTAACAAGCTCCACAATTCAATGTTCATATTTAAATAACCTTAGAGTGCATGAAAGATCGACACGACTAAACCAAGTACTAACACAACATGCACACTTGTCACCTTCACACTATGTAGGAGGAATAGATCACATCAATACTATCATAGCAATAGTTAACTTCACAATCTACAAGAGATCATGATCATAGCATACGCCAAGTACTAACACGGATGCACACACTTGTCACCATTACACCGTGCGGGAGGAATAGAACTACTTTAATAACATCACTAGAGTAGCACATAGATAAATTGTGATACAAAACACATTGCAATCATAAAGAGATATAAATAAGCACTTCACTACGCCATTCATAACGGTGAATAAGTATTACGTGAAATATATCCTAAGAGACCCACACGGTGCACACCGCTGTCACCTTCACACACGTGGGACAAGGAGTCTCCAGGAGATCACATAAGTAAAATTCACTTGACTAGCATAATGACATCTAGATTACAAGCATCATCATATGAATCTCAATCATGTAAGGCAGCTCATGAGATTATTGTATTGAAGTACATAGGAGAGAGATGAACCACATAGCTACCGGTACAGCCCGAGCCTCGATGGAGAACTACTCCCTCCTCATGGGAGACAGCAGCGGTGATGAAGATGGCGGTGGAGATGGCAGCGGTGTCGATGGAGAAGCCTTCGGGGGCACTTCCCCGCTCCGGCGGGGTGCGGGAACGGAGACTCCTGTCCCCCGGATCTTGGCTTCGCGATGGCGGCGGCTACGGAAGGTTTACGTGGGTTTCGTCCAACGTAATAGGGTTTTCGCGACGGAGGCTTTAAATAGGCGGAAGGGCAGCCTCGGAGGGGGCACGGGGCCACCACACCATAGGGCGGCGCGGCCCCCTCTCGGCCGCACCGGGGTGTGGTGTGGGGCCCCCGGGGCTTCCCTACGGCGGCTCTCGGGTGTTCGGATGGTTCGGGAAAAATAGGAACACAGGCGTTGATTTCGTCCGATTCGAGAATATTTCGTTACTAGGATTTACGAAACCAAAAACAGCGAGAAACGAGGAGCGGCACTTCGGCATCTTGTTAATAGGTTAGTTCCGGAAAATGCACGAATATGACATAAAGTGTGCATAAAACATGTAGATAACATCAATAATGTGGCATGGAACATAAGAAATTATCGATACGTCGGAGACGTATCGGCATCCCCAAGCTTAGTTACTGCTCGTCCCGAGCGAGTAAAATGATAACAAAGATAATTTACGGAGTGACATGCCATCATAAACTTGATCATATTGTAAACATATGTAATGAATGCAGCGATCAAAACAATGGTAATGACATGAGTAAACAACTGAATCATAAAGCAAAGACTTTTCATGAATAGTACTTAAAGACAAGCATTAATAAGTCTTGCATAAGAGTTAACTCATAAAGCAATAAATCAAAGTAAAGGTATTGAAGCAACACAAAGGAAGATTAAGTTTCAGCGGTTGCTTTCAACTTATAACATGTATATCTCATGGATAATTGTCAACATAGAGTAATATAACAAGTGCAATATGCAAGTATGTAGGAATCAATGCATAGTTCACACAAGTGTTTGCTTCTTGAGGTGGAGAGAGATAGGTGAGCTGACTCAACATAAAGGTAAAAAGAATGGTCCTTCAAAGAGGAAAGCATCGATTGCTATATTTGTGCTAGAGCTTTTATTTTGAAAACATGAAACAATTTTGTCAACGGTAGTAATAAAGCATATGAGTTATGAAAATTATATCTTACAAGTTGCAAGCCTCATGCATAGTATACTAATAGTGCCCGCACCTTGTCCTAATTAGCTTGGACTACCGGATCTTTGCAATACACATGTTTTAACCAAGTGTCACAATGGGGTACCTCCATGCCGCTTTGTACAAAGGTCTAAGGAGAAAGCTCGCATTTTGGATTTCTCGCTTTTGATTATTCTCAACTTAGACATCCATACCGGGACAACATGGACAACGGATAATGGACTCCTCTTTAATGCATAAGCATGTGGCAACAATTATTATTCTCATATGAGATTGAGGATATGTGTCCAAAACTGAAACTTCCACCATGATTCATGGCTTTAGTTAGCGGCCCAATGTTCTTCTCTAACAATATGCATGCTCCAACCATTAAGGTGGTAGATCTTTCTTACTTCAGACAAGACGGACATGCATAGCAACTCACATGATATTCAACAAAGAATAGTTGATGGCGTCCCCAGAAGCATGGTTATCGCACAACAAGCAACTTAATAAGAGATAAAGTGCATAAGTACATATTCAATACCACAATAGTTTTTAAGCTATTTGTCCCATGAGCTATATATTGCAAAGGTGAATGATGGAATTTTAAAGGTAGCACTCAAGAAATTTACTTTGGAATGGCGGATAAATACCATGTAGTAGGTAGGTATGGTGGACACAAATGGCATAGTGGTTGGCTCAAGTATTTTGGATGCATGAGAAGTATTCCCTCTCGATACAAGGTTTAGGCTAGCAAGGTTATTTGAAACAAACACAAGGATGAACGGTGCAGAAAAACTCACATAAAATACATATTGTAAACATTATAAGACTCTACACCGTCTTCCTTGTTGTTCAAAACTCAATACTAGAAATTATCTAGACTTTAGAGAGACCAAATATGCAAACCAAATTTTAGCAAGCTCTATGTGTTTCTTCATTAATGGGTGCAAAGTATATGATGCAAGAGCTTAAACATGAGCACAACAATTGCCAAGTATCAAATTATTCAAGACATTTTACCAATTACTACATGTAGCATTTTCCGTTTCCAACCATATAACAATGAACGAAGCAGTTTCAACCTTCGCCATGAACATTAAAAGCTAAGAACACATGTGTTCATATGAACCAGCGGAGCGTGTCTCTCTCCCACACAATCATTTATTCAAACAAAAACAAAAACAAAAGCACCAGACGCTCCAAGTAAAGTACATAAGATGTGGCCGAATAAAAATATAGTTTCAAGAGAAGGAACATGATAATTTGTCGATGAAGAAGGGGATGCCTTGGGCATCCCCAAGCTTAGATGCTTGAGTCTTCTTGAAATATGCAGGGATGAACCACGGGGGCATCCCCAAGCTTAGAGCTTTCACTCTTCTTGATCATAGTATATCATCCTCCTCTCTTGACCCTTGAAAACTTCCTCCACACCAAACTCGAAACAACTCATTAGAGGGTTAGTGCACAATAAAAATTAACATGTTAAGAGGTGACACAATCATTCTTAACACTACTGGACATTGCATAAAGCTACTTGGACATTAATGGAACAAAGAAATTCATCCATCATAGCAAAAGAGGCAATGCGAAATAAAAGGCAGAATCTGTCAAAAGCGAACGAGTCCAGTAAAGATGGATTTTATTGAGGCACCAGACTTGCTCAAATGAAAATGCCCAAATTTAATAAAAGTTGCGTACATATCCGAGGATCACGCACGTAAATTGGCTTAATTTTCTGAGCTACCTACGAGAGGAGCAGGTCGAAATTCGTGACAGCAAAGAAATGCTGTTCTTGCGCGGTAATCCAAATCTAGTATCAACCTTTCTATCAAAGACTTTACTTGGCACAACAATGCAATAAAATAAGATAAGGAGAGGTTGCTACAGTAGTAACAACTTCCAAGACTCAAATAAAAAATAAAAGTACTGTAGCAAAATAAACACATGGGTTATCTCCCAAGAAGTTCTTTCTTTATAGCCATTAAGATGGGCTCGGCGAGTTTTAATGATGCACTCACAAGAAATAGTATTTGAAGCAAAAGAGAGCATCAAGAGGAAAATTCAAAACACATTTAAGCCTAACATGCTTCCTATGAAAAGGAATCTTGTAAATAAACAAATTCATGAAGCATAATGCAACAAGCATAGAAAGATAAAACAAGTGTAACTTCAAAAATTTCAGCACATAGAGAGGTGTTTTAGTAACATGAAAATTTCCACAACCATATTTTCCTCTCTCATAATAACTTTCAGTAGCAACATGAGAAAACTCAACAATATAACTATCACATAAAGCATTCTTATCATGAGTCTCATGCATAAAATTATTACTCTCCACATAGGCATAATCAATTTTATTAGTTGAAGTGGGAGCAAATTCAACAAAGTAGCTATCATTATTATTCTCATCATCAAATATAGGAGGCATATTGTAATCATAATCAAATTTATCCTCCATAACAGGCGGTACTAAAAGACTACTATCATTATAATCATCATAAATAGGAGGCAAAGTATCATCAAAGTAAATTTTCTCCTCAATGCTTGGGGGCTAAAAATATCATGCTCATCAAAACCAGCTTCCCCAAGCTTAGAATTTTCCATATCATTAGCAACAATGGTATTCAAAGTATTCATGCTAATATGTTCCATGGGTTTTTTAATTTTTGCATCAAACCATCCATGTCTTAAATCAGGAAATAGAATAAGAAGCTCATTGTCGTCCATTATGCCAAACTAGTGTAAACAAGAAACAAAAAGATGCAATTGCAGGATCTAAAGGAAATAGCTTGAGTACTTACAACGGCGAAAATAGCTTAGTAGCCGAGATCCGGAGTGTGAGTACCTTTTACCTTTCCTCCCCGACAACGGCGCCAGAAAATAGCTTGATGTCTACGGGAGCTTCTATTCTTGTAGACAGTGTTGGGCCTCCAAGAGCAGAGGTTTGTAGAACGGCAGCAAGTTTCCCTTAAGTGGATCACCCAAGGTTTATCGAACTCGGGGAGGAAGAGGTCAAAGATATCCCTCTCATGCAACCCTGCAACCACAAAGCAAGAAGTCTCTTGTGTCCCCAACACACCTAATAGGTGCACTAGTTCGGCGAAGAGATAGTGAAATATAGGTGGTATGAATGAATATGAGCAGTAGTAACGGCGCCAGAAAATAGCTTGCTGGCGTTTAGTTGATGGTGGTAATATGGTAGCAGTAGTAATGCAGTAAAACAGTAAACAAGCAGCGATAGCGATATTTAGGAACAAGGCCTAGGGATTAGACTTTCACTAGTGGACACTCTCAACTTTGATCACAAAACGAGAATAGATAAATGCATACTCTACACTCTTTTGTTGGATGATGAACACATTGCGTAGGATTACACGAACCCTCAATGCCGGAGTTAACAAGCTCCACAATTCAATGTTCATATTTAAATAACCTTAGAGTGCATGAAAGATCGACACGACTAAACCAAGTACTAACACGGCATGCACTGCTTGTCACCTTCACACTATGTAGGAGGAATAGATCACATCAATACTATCATAGCAATAGTTAACTTCACAATCTACAAGAGATCATGATCATAGCATACGCCAAGTACTAACACGGATGCACACCATTGTCACCATTACACCGTGCGGGAGGAATAGAACTACTTTAATAACATCACTAGAGTAGCACATAGATAAATTGTGATACAAAACACATTGCAATCATAAAGAGATATAAATAAGCACTTCACTACGCCATTCATAATAGTGAATAAGTATTACGTGAAATATAGCCTAAGAGACCCACACGGTGCACACACTTGTCACCTTTACACGCGTGGGACAAGGAGTCTCCAGGAGATCACATAAGTAAAATTCACTTGACTAGCATAATGACATCTAGATTACAAGCATCATCATATGAATCTCAATCATGTAAGGCAGCTCATGAGATTATTGTATTGAAGTACATAGGAGAGAGATGAACCACATAGCTACAGGTACGGCCCAGAGCCTCGATGGAGAACTACTCCCTCCTCATGGGAGCGACGGCGGTGATGAAGATGGCGGTGGAGATGGCGGCGGTGTCGATGGAGAAGCCTTCAGGGGGCACTTCCCCGCTCCGGCGGGGTGCGGGAACGAGAGACTCTGTCCCCGGATCTTGGCTTCGCGATGGCGGCGGCTGCGGAAGGTTTATGTGGGTTTCGTCCAACGTAATAGGGTTTTCGCGACGGAGGCTTTAAATAGGCGGAAGGGCAGCCTCGGAGGGGGCACAGGGGCCACCACACCATAGGGCGGCGCGGCCCCCTACGGCCGCGCCGAGGGTGTGGTGTGGGGCCCCCGGGGCTTCCCTACGGCGGCTCTCGGGTGTTCGGATGGTTCCGGGAAAAATAGGAACACAGGCGTTGATTTCGTCCGATTCAGAGAATATTTCGTTACTAGGATTTACGAAACCAAAAACAGCGAGAAAACGAGGCGGCACTTCGGCATCTTGTTAATAGGTTAGTTCCGAGAAAATGCACGAATATGACATAAAGTGTGCATAAAACATGTAGATAACATCAATAATGTGGCATGGAACATAAGAAATTATCGATACGTCGGAGACGTATCAACTAGCAACGGAGAGCATGCAAGATCATAAACAACACATATATGATAGATCAATTAATCAACTTGACATAGTATTCCATATTCATCGGATCCCAACAAACACAACATGTAGCATTACAAATAGATGATCTTGATCATGATAGGTAGCTCACAAGATCTAAACATGATAGCACAATAGGAGAAGACAACCATCTAGCTATTGCTATGGACCCATAGTCCAAGGATGAACTACTCACGCATCAATCCGGAGGCGGGCATGAT